>NC_091458.1:126927965-127268736 GCF_027789765.1 Dendropsophus ebraccatus
ATGCATCCCCTTTATTTTACCAGTAGAACAGCAGGGGGCCCAGGCATTAGCTGTTATTGCTTAGAGCTCCAGAGCAGAAATCACACTGTGCAGTCACTCCCCCCAAGGACAGGGTCCCAGGCCAGGGGTTCTCTATAAGGTCTATAAACGCTAGATCTGGGGTAGGGAACCTTGGCTCTCCAGCTGTTCTTAAACTACAACTCCCATCATGCCTGGACAGGCAAAGCTAAAGCTACCCCTGGTCTCTAGACAGTGATCAGTCTGCCCCTCTAAGTGATGAGACTGCCCCTTGAAGTGGTAAGCTGGTCTGTGCCATAGACAGGTGCCCTCTCCTGCCATCTCCCAATCCTGGCATTGTACATAGCAGAGCTGCACAGCTACAAGTGTCCCCATGCACTGCCCCTCAGGAGTCCAGCTGACTGCCATGTGGCTGCACCAATCCCTGCACGCCCAGAGCTGACGCAGCCAATCAGCGGCCGCCTGGGGCGGGGCAGAGGAGGCAGCCAGCGCCGGGCTTCACCCTTCTCCAGCTGAACAATAAGGCTGGGCAGCAGCCGGGCAGAGAGCGGGGCGGGGGCACCTACCTGCAGCGGGGGCAGCTTGCCGTGCAGGGAGAAGGTGGCGCTGCTCGGGGTGGGGGTAGCTGGCTCGATCAACTCATCTTCAGCATCAGAGCTCGACATGGCATCATCCGGGGTCCCTCGGCTTCCAAACTGCCCCGAAACTACCACCATCCCTCTGCGCTTCTCTGCCGGGGGCCTGACTGGTGAGAGCGGGGGAGGGCTGAGCGGGGGTGCGGGCACGGCTCACAGCCGCCACACACTCATGCTGTGCCCGTGTACAGGAGGAGGACTGCGCGCTGTGCCGCCCGGGGAGCCGTGTCTGCTCACTCCGGCATCTGTCACATCACCCCGGGCTAGATGCGAGTTCCTAGTGAGCTAAAGGACCTCCGTGACGTCACGCCCATGTGACCGGCCTCCTGTGTGGGCGGGGCTATTCTCAGCGTGCTTGTCTCCCTGCTGTTCTCAGCAGCAGCAGCTGAGGTGGAGAGTCTGTGGGCAGTAGTAGCTGTGCAATGCTCTGCAGGGGGGACTGTGGGTGCACTGCAGGGACTGGGGAATGAGGGCACTGCTATGTAATGCTCTGCAGGGACTGGGAACTGTGGATGCACTGCAGGGACTGGGGAATGTGGATGCACTGCAGGGACTGGGGAATGTGGATGCACTGCAGGGACTGGGGAATGTGGATGCACTGCAGGGACTGGGGAATGTGGATGCACTGCAGGGACTGGGGAATGTGGGTGCACTGCAGGGACTGGGGAATGTGGGTGCACTGCAGGGACTGGGGAATGTGAGTGCACTGCAGGGACTGGGGAATGTGAGTGCACTGCAGGGGGGGGGACTGTGGATGCACTGCAGGGACTGGGGAATGTGAGTGCACTGCAGGGACTGGGGAATGTGAGTGCACTGCAGGGGGGGGGACTGTGGATGCACTGCAGGGACTGGGGAATGTGGATGCACTGCAGGGACTGGGGAATGTGAGTGCACTGCAGGGGGGCGGGGACTGTGGATGCACTGCAGGGACTGGGGAATGTGGATGCACTGCAGGGACTGGGGAATGTGGATGCACTGCAGGGACTGGGGAATGTGGATGCACTGCAGGGACTGGGGAATGTGAGTGCACTGCAGGGACTGGGGAATGTGGATGCACTGCAGGGACTGGGGAATGTGGATGCACTGCAGGGACTTGGGAATGTGGATGCACTGCAGGGACGGGACTGTGGATGCACTGCAGGGACTGGGGAATGTGAGTGCACTGCAGGGACTGGGGAATGTGGATGCACTGCAGGGACTGGGGAATGTGGATGCACTGCAGGGGGGGGGACTGTGGGTGCACTGCAGGGACTGGGGAATGTGAGTGCACTGCAGGGACTGGGGAATGTGGATGCACTGCAGGGACTCGGGAATGTGGATGCACTGCAGGGGGGGGACTGTGGGTGCACTGCAGGGACTGGGGAATGTGGATGCACTGCAGGGGGGGACTGTGGATGCACTGCAGGGGGGGGGACTGTGGATGCACTGCAGGGGGGGGGACTGTGGATGCACTACAGGGACTGGGGAATGTGGGTGCACTGCAGGGACTGGGGAATGTGGGTGCACTGCAGGGACTGGGGAATGTGGGTGCACTGCAGGGACTGGGAACTGTGGATGCACCTCAGGGACTGGGGAATGAGTGGGAACTGGATGCACTGAAGAAACTGGGAACTGTGGATATACTGTAGGGGGACTGTAAATACACTGCAGGAACTGTGGATGCACTGCAGGGTGACTGTAAATGCATTGCAAGGACTGGGGAATAAGAGCGCTGCTATGTAATGCACTGCAGGAACTGGGAACCATGGATGTCCTGCAGGGGGACTGTAAATGCATTGCAGGGACTGGGGAATGAGTGCGCTGCTATGTAATGCACTACAGCAATTGAGGACTATGGGGGACTGTAAATGCACTGATAGGACTGGTTAATGAGTTCACTGCTCTGTAGGGGACTGTCAGTGCACTGATGTATGTAATGCATCGCAGGGACTGTGACTACACTGCTATATAATGTATTGCAAAGATTGGGGAATGCACTGCTATGTAATGCACTGCTGGGACTGTGGATGCACTGCAAAGACTGAGGACTGAGTACACTGCTGTGATCGACACTACCCCCCCCCCCACACACACACACACACACACGCCCAATCGATGTCCCCCCACACGCCCGATCGCCTCTAGGGGCCTCTATTTTCACCCCTTCCCCGGCCATACCCTAAAAATAACCCTGGCCCAGAGTACCCCTTAAGGCCCGGCAAGTACCTGCATGGGAGACTGACTGGGAATTCCAGCGGTTGGCTTTTTTTTTTTTTAACCAGTAGGAAGAGGGGGATTGTGTTCCCGCTGTATAGAGCTCTGGTGATACCACATCTGGAATACTGTGCCCAGTTCTTGAGATCTCACCTAGGCAAGGATATTGATAAAATAAAACGGGTCCAAAGACGAACAACAAAAATGGTGGAGGGTGTCAGGCATAATACCTACCAGGAAAGACTTAAAGGGAACCAATCACTGGAAAAAAGCATATAGAGCTTTTGAAATGTGCTGTTAGAGCACACAGCACACTTGCCACACGTGTTTCCATAGCCTCCGTGCCTCCCCTGTGTAAGCCGCAAAGTAACTTTATAAAACTGGCGCCCTGTATGCTAATTACCTGAGGTAGTCACCTGGGCGGTGTTCGGCTAGCAGGTAGTCACGGTCCCCTGGGCGTTCTTCCACTGTAATCACGCCCCTCTGGGCGTGATTCAAATGTCAGAGTGGCTGTGGCGTCACTCGGGAGCGCGCCGTGCCCAACGTCGACGCGCTTACGTACTGATGCCGGACGCCGCCGCACATGCGCAGTGCAGCCGCTTCCATTCCGGTTGGACTGCGCCTGTGCAGAATAGCCTCGAACTCCGGCTAACAGGCTATCCGAGGCTATTCTTCACAGGCGCAGTACCGCCGGAATGGAAGCGGCTGCACTGCGCATGTGCGGCGGCGTCCGGCATCAGAATGTCACAGCTACTCGGCCATTTGAATCATGCCCAGAGGGGCGTGATTACAGCGGAAGAACGCCCAGGGGACCGTGACTACCTGCTAGCCGAACACCGCCCAGGTGACTACCTCAGGTAATTAGCATACAGGGCGCCAGTTTTATAAAGTTACTTTGCGGCTTACACGGGGAAGGCACGGAGGCTATGGAAACACGTGTGCCAAGTGTGCTGTGTGCTCTAACAGCACATTTCAAAAGCTCTATATGCGTTTTTCCGGTGATTGGTTCCCTTTAAGGATGTGAATCTATGTAGTCTGGAGGAAAGAAGGGAAAGTGGGGACATATATCTATCCTAAGATAATAAAAAGGGAAATACTAATAGGGCAGACTAGATGGACCCAGTGGTCTTTTTCTGCTGACAATCTTCAATGTTTGTATATTTCTATATAAAGCCCACACGAAGAGCAAGTTAAATCACATCCGCGAGTTATTATCAGGTTAATCAAGGCAGTGAAACAGTTGAAAATTATAGTTTATCATACTAATTATATAACTTTTTTGTACTTCAACAGAAATAACCACCAACTTTGAATTGGAGGCAGCATGCCAGCGCATGTCCACCCGCCTTTATGCAGCTAGTCACGTGCTGAGAGGCCTGCAACTTGAGCTAGCAGAAATGCTGGCAAGGCGACGCCAAAGGCAGAGTTAATTTTTTTTTTCTTTTCTTAAAAATTATTTTTTATTGTTAATAAAAATGTTATTTGTGTATGCAGTGTTTGTCTTGATTTTTTGCATTCCTTTTTATCATCCACCTTGCTGCATGTTTTTCTCACATGCCCCAAATCATCCAAGCACATATTAATAATTATTTAATCCTACAGTAGCAGCTGGGGGACTGTAGGTGTGGAGGAGTGCCGTCTAATAATGCACAGTTGACAGTTGAGCTTATAGGAATAGCTGTAATCACGAAACACATGCACGTACATAAATTAGATGTACGTTTAATTACTGTATAACAGATGTGTAGTATTTCGTATTTTTGCTGACGGACAGAATACTTTTTTCAGCTTATGGGAATACAGCTGTAATCACTAAACAAATGCATGTACACAAATGAGATGTACGTTTAATTACTGTATAACAGATGTGAGCAGACCAAAATACACTTTTGGGCACTATGTATAAATTGGCAAATCCAATATGCAGCCTGCAATACCAAAGCTAAGTATTGCTGTGACTGCAATGCTGTTTATGGACAGGAAAATGCTTGTTGCAAATATGCTAGCCTAACCTTGCTAAACAACCCACTAATCTCAATACCTAACTCAGTAATATCACTAATCTCACTACCTATCTGTCTAATCGAAATGGCAGCATGCAGGGAGACAATGATACACTGAGATAGCAGTCTGTACAGCACAGTGAGTAAGGAGAAAATGGCATTCAGAACGCAGCACAGGGACTATTCGAAATGCCAGCATGCAGGGAGACAGTGATACACTGAGATAGCAGTATGTACAGCACAGTGAATGAGGAGAAAATGGCGTCCAGAATGCAGCACAGTGACTTTTGTATGAAATGGTCATGTGATATTAGCAGCCAATGAGACCCCTACACCTCAGCAATGACGTTTCTGACACTTATATGTGCTCTGCACTGATTGGCTGGCAAAAGGGCACTCGAACGAACAGTAAATGTTCGGTTCGAGAAAATCGAGATGTTTGACTCGAACCTAACTTTTCTCGAACAGGAATTAGATGTGCACTAATAAACTTTCTATGTTGCTCTTGAACAGTGTTTCTCAACTCCAGTCCTCAAGACCCACCAACAGGTCATGTTTTGAGGATTTCACAGTTGATATAATTATAGTCAGTGCATCAGTAACTGCCACAGCTGTTTATTGTATGGGATATCCGCAAAACATGACCTGTTGGTGGGTCTTGAGGACTGGAGTTGAGAAACACTGCTCTAGAAAGTGTCTGGTTTCTTGCTGTATAATAGACACAAACGTGCATATTATTCCATCATGTATTGCACATTGGATTTTAAAAACAGTTATATTCCGATAAATCATGTGATATTATGACCCCTTTCACACATGAAAACTCATTGATTTCTATGGCCGTCCAAAATGTTGGGACGTATGCTTACGTGTTTGGTGATGATGGTACTTGTAGTTCCCTGGGGAACTGAGGCTTCTCTATTACTGCTGGCTGAGGTGTTATTGGAGAAGCCCTTGAGGGTGAAGAGGTGCAGAACAAATCAGACAACAGGGAATTTGAGGCATTGAGGTACAACAGTGACATTTACTTGCATAAGTTGAAGCATAAGAAGTATATAAATTGAACAGTTTCTTCATGCTTAAAGGGGTTATTCAGTGAAAATCTTTTTCTTTCAAATCAACTGGTGGCAGGAAGTTATATAGATTTGTAGTTTACTTCTATTAAAAAAACTCAAGTCTTCCCATACTTATCAGCTGCTGTATGTCATGCAGGAAATATTTTATTTTTAGTCTGACACAGTGCTCTCTGCCGACATCTCTGGCCAAGACAAAAACTCTACATAGTAGCAGAGGCTTTCTGCACAACGGATGCGCATCGGCATGACATCCCGATGTATGTAAGTTAACCCCACGGCAGCCAGACCATACATCACCTCCTCCCCGTTCCGGGTTGCTTTGGGGGTTCCCAGCGTCTGCTGGTCCAGCTCAGCCAATCAGTGCGCTGCCCCATCGCAGCCACTGATTGGCTGAGCAGGACGCCCTGACGAGAACCCCCGAAGCAAGCCGGAGCTGGGAGGAGGTGACTTATAGGTATTAACCTACATTCACGCAGGGGGATGTCAATCACGCTGTGAATATGTATTCTCTGGATCCGCAGCGGAATGCACTGACATTGGATCCGCAGCGGAATTCACAGCGAATTTCCTGCTGTGGATTAGGTGTGTGTGTGTTTGAAGGCACCCTTAAAGAACAACTCCCGCGCTAATTAAAAAAAAAAAAAAAAATCAATCATTTATGACATATTTACATCATAAACATAAACTTACCATCCCTCCTGAGTCTGTCTCCGTTTGAATGTCCCGCTGCTTGCAGGTCCCTTAAACTCCAGTTGCTGTATTGATTTCTTCTTTACTTCCTGGTTTAGGCTTCCCCATGATGCACTTTGTCTACTGTAATGTCTGTGCCCAACCACCCCACCCCTTTCCCAACAACCTTTTATTTTGCTTTCTAGGCCTAGTGGACTTAAATTGGATTTAAAGCGCAGCTATAATTTAAGTGACCAAAAAATGAAATTCCTTAAATAAAAAGCCCACGTGATACCCTTTAAAAAGAGCCCTAACTTGTGCGGATATCTTGTGCGGTTGCTGAGACATCCCCAGTTGTTCGGCTCAAACAAATAAATGAATTTTTCTTCTGGCTGAGAGAAAGTGGGCGTGGCCTATCCCTCATCTCCCTCAGTGCACACAGCTAGCTCTACTATGAATCTGCGGCTTGCTGGTGGAGTATCAGTTGACGGAAGATGGGTGATCTGGGAAAGCTGGGTGACCTCTAACTGGCAGAAAGAGTTAATACTACACATGATGTACAGACCATTTGCAACTTTGCAGGAATGCCCGATTGGACAATAGGATGATTAACTTCCTCATGGGGTTGCTAGACTTGGTGCTTACCAGAAATTATTTTAGGTTTGATAATGATTTCTTCTTACAGTTACATGGTGTGTCCATGGGGTCTTCGGTGGCACCAAGTCTCGCTAACATTTTCATGCATGAATTTGAGGAGAAGTACATTAATGAATGTGGCATGCCCACGTCGTCCACATGGGTTCGCTATGTGGACGACGTGTGCCTGTTCTGGACAGAAAGCGAGAGCGCTTTGGTACAATTTGTCTCCAGGCTTAATGCCTGTCATCCGTCTATACAATTCACACTGGAATATCATTGTAGCGTGATTCATTTTCTAGATGTTGAAGTGCGGAAAAATGAGAGCGGTTTTGATACCACTCTGTACTCGAAACCCACGGATAGGAACAATACCTTGTTCCGCAGTAGTCATCATGCCCCACATGTGTTTAAAAGTCTTCCTAAATCGCAATTTATCCGTGCCAAAAGGATTTCGAGTACAGAAAATGAGTATCAAAAAAACGCAAAGGTTCTTAAACGCAAATTCACACGAAGAGGGTATAAAGAAAGAGAATTAAAATCTGTGGAAAGAGAAGTCAGAAAAATGAATAGAAGTGACGTGAGAAAACAGAGGAAGAAGGAAAACAGGATGGAGAATAGGCTATTATTTAGCTCGACATATGACAGACATGCAAATTTGATTAAAAGTTCCATATTGAAATACTGGGGCTTGCTGGCTAGCGACCCCCAGTATGGTAAAATTTTCAAAGAACGTCCCATTTTTGGGTATAAGAAGAATACGGCAATAGGGAATTTATTGGTCAAAAGTGACATACAGAAAAAGAAACAAAATAGACAGACCTTTTTGGCATCCAGCAGAAAAGGCACGTTTGCGTGCATGAATTGCCAGCACTGTCACAATATAATTAAAGGAGACACGATCTATCACCCCAGCAAGGGGACAAAAATAGATGTAAGAGGATTTTTCACATGCAATGATAGAAATTTAATTTACCTGCTGAAATGCCCATGTGGGCTTGGCTATGTTGGCCAAACAAGCAGACAAATTAAAGTTCGCTTGAATGAGCACAAGTCAGCGATTAGGAAGTTCAGTGACAATAAGGATAAAAAGGATACTAAGGAATTCGGAGAAACCACAGTGGCACGTCATTTTTTTGAAAACCGCCACAATGTATGTGATCTTAGATGGCAAATATTGGAACAACTTGAGTTATGTAGCGATGTGGAGGAGAATCGTAAGCGATTGCTCCGGAGGGAAACATGGTGGATTCTGAAGCTGGAGACTCTCAGTCCTATTGGACTGAATGAAGTATGCAGCTTCAGAGCATTTCTTTAATATGCATGCGTATATCTAACTAACTTCAGTATTCTCTTCCATTATGCATCATGCGTCTTTACTATGTGCATTATTATAAGCTTGTATATAGATATAGGGTATTTCACCAGTAATGATCCAGGCAATGTTGGATCACATGATCTTTGTTCAAGTTTTAAGGCGTTCCTCACCTGTACGTCCTCGCGCATGAGGAAGGAGGAGCCTGTCCTCCGAAACGTCCGCCGCGAGGTTGGATGGTTTGGACTGAGAGTGGAACACGCCAGCCTGTGAGCATTGGATTTAGTCCTGTACGAGATACCGGTGTAATGAAAAATAAATTTACGCAAAAGTTTGCATCTGTGTGAGTATTCTCCTTGATCTCGTGGAGTGAACACTGAAAAGCTGCAACTTTAAGGTATTTCTCGCACATTAGACACATCTTACTATAAGTATCGCTGTTGTATATCGGATTTAGTGGAATCCGCTGGATGTGCATGGACTGATATACTACTCTAGTAGTGCGGTGTTGGTTATTTATTGTCAGCACTTTGTCTACTGTAATGTCTGTGCCCAACCACCCCACCCCTTTCCCAACAACCTTTTATTTTGCTTTCTAGGCCTAGTGGACTTAAATTGGATTTAAAGCGCAACTATAATTTAAGTGACCAAAAAATGAAATTCCTTAAATAAAAAGCCCACGTGATACCCTTTAAAAAGAGCCCTAACTTGTGCGGATATCTTGTGCGGTTGCTGAGACATCCCCAGTTGTTCGGCTCAAACAAATAAATGAATTTTTCTTCTGGCTGAGAGAAAGTGGGCGTGGCCTATCCCTCATCTCCCTCAGTGCACACAGCTAGCTCTACTATGAATCTGCGGCTTGCTGGTGGAGTATCAGTTGACGGAAGATGGGTGATCTGGGAAAGCTGGGTGACCTCTAACTGGCAGAAAGAGTTAATACTACACATGATGTACAGACCATTTGCATTCTGCCAGAGTACCCACCCATGTAATTCATCCCCCTAACCCACTGTTATATGTAGTGTAGGGCAGGGCTGGTATATGTAGTGTAGGGCAGGGCTGGTATATGTAGTGTAGGGCAGGGCTGGTATATGTACAGTAGGGCAGGGCTGGTATATGTAGTGTAGGGCAGGGCTGGTATATGTAGTGTAGGGCAGTGATAGCAGATAACAGTGTGCACATTCATTACACATGTTATTCCCATAAGTCTCTAGTGGTCTCTGCTATGTTAGGGAGGCAGCAGGTGCCCTGTACCCACAGACCCCCAGCTTCCCACTCCTACCTCAGTGTGGAGCCGGCAGCACTGCATCCCCACTGAGCAGGAAGTAGTGGAGGCTGAGGGGTTTGCTGTGCAGCACAGGCTGAGGCTCTGGGGCAGGCTGTCAGCAGAGGTGGGTGATGGCCCCAATATTACTGATTGATGTACAGCCCAGAGTACACCATCCGCGGCCGGAGCAGGGGGCGGGGC
Organism: Dendropsophus ebraccatus; assembly: GCF_027789765.1. NCBI lineage: Eukaryota > Metazoa > Chordata > Amphibia > Anura > Hylidae > Dendropsophus > Dendropsophus ebraccatus. The sequence continues at coordinate 126,937,979 of NC_091458.1, forward strand.
TTATCGGGACATTAAATTGCCCCACACAATCAAATGAATATCCTAATAAGCCCTGCCCCCGGATGGCAAGCCCCGCCCCCTGCTCGGGCCGCGGGGGGTGTACTCTGGGCTGTACATCAATCAGTAATATTGGGGCCATCACCCACCTCTGCTGACAGCCTGCGCCTAGCCTCAGCCTGTCCTGCACTGACTGCAAACCCCTCAGCCTCCACTACTTCCTGCTCAGTGGGGATGCAGTGCTGCCGGCTCCACACTGAGGTAGGAGTGGGAAGCTGGGGGTCTGTGGGGACAGTGCACCTGCTGCCTCCCTAACATAGCAGAGACCACCAGAGACTTATGGGAATAATATGTGTAATCCATGTGCACACTGTTATCTGCTATCACTGCCCTACACTACATATACCAGCCCTGCCCTACACTACATATACCAGCCCTGCCCTACACTACATATAACAGTGGGGGGATTACAGTGTGAGCTGCCTGTCATGTCCTTGCTGACAGAGAACCCGTACATAGAGAACAGATCTCCAGGGGGCGTGGCCAGCAGGAAGGGATAAGTAATGCACAGGCAGGCAGAGGGCTGAGAGCACATTCAGCTAGATGTATTAAGAAAACTGTTCATTTTAGATTATTATTGTATATTGCAAAAATTCTTAAAATGGCCCTAACTAACTAAAACTAAATGGTCAAAATATTTTATAGTTACGCTTTAAGCAAAGTGCCTGTTTTGCGGACCAAGATAAGTTTGTGTATTCGGTGAAACACTTTAGTATATTTATGAAGTAATTTTAAAGTGACTCTGTGCCCACAATCTGACCCCCCAAACTGCTTGTACCTTCAGATAGCTGCTTTTAGTCCAAGATCTGTCCTGGGGTCCGTTTGGCAGGTGATGCAGTTATTGTCCTAAAAAACAACTTTTAAACTGGCAGCTTAGGGCGTGGCTTAGATTGTGTATGCATTAGGCTGGCACAATCTCTCTCTCCCTCCTCCCCGCCCTTCTCATTATTAGGAATGCTCCAGGCAGATTGGCTCCTATTCCCCACCTGTTTAGCCCGGCACATGGGCTGGATCGTTAAGGCACCTGTGCAGTGTTCAGCATGAAGAAAATGTTCCAGTAGCATTCCTAATGATGAAGAGGGTGGGGGGAGGGACAGAGGGGTGGTGCAAAGTTAGGGCACAGATATTCTAAGCCACGGTTGTAGGGCACGGGGCTGCAAGTTTAAAAGTTGTCCTTTAGGACAAAAAGTGCATCACCTGCGGAACGGACCCCAGGACAGATCTTGGATTAAAAGCAGCTATCCGAAGGTACAAGTGGTTTGGGGGGACAGATTGTGGGTACAGAGTCGCTTTAAGAATATGTACCTAGTTCCTAGACTAAGTATACAGTACCCATTGGGGTTTATTGTGTTATTTTCTTCAATGGACGCTGTGTGAAGTGACTATTGAAAGTTTATTCTCTTAATATGGATGGTAAGTGAAGTAACTATTAAGGTTTTCAAGGGTACTCAGAACCATAATAGACGCTGACGTACTAGTGCCTTATGGCGAAAAATGCACCTCCCCCCCCCCCCCATTGCAGGCAGAAAACCTCTTTTATGTTGGATGAAATGTAAATGTATATGCATTCTAATATGTGAAAAGTAGTTTCATAGGTCTTATCTATTGTATTTAAAATGCTATAGTTATTTGTTTTGCTATACAGATGCTATTTAAATGTCATCATCTCCGTATTCATTCTCGACCCAACCAGTCGCCAAAGACAGCGTATTTAAAGAGGGGAAACTTGCAGTATACAGGAGTTGGGGGTTTCGCTAAGGTTGGGCAGAGAATGGACCCTTTTTTATGTTGACATTGATTTATTAATATACAAGTGATGCCTTGGATTACGAGCATAATTCGTTCCAGGACCGCGCTTGTAATCCAAATCCACTCTTAAAACAAAACAAAATTACCCATAAGAAATCACTGATATGCAAACAATTGGTTCCACACACCAAAAATAATGATTTAAACATGTAAAACAAATAAACATTTAGAAAAGCTGAATATGTGATATTATAAGTTACTGTACAGTATAGCAACCAGCATGTGGAGTATAATTTATAGTAAGCGCATAAACCTGAAAAAACAGCATCAGCTTGGAGAAACAGGATGGAACTGCAGATCCCCATAATGTTGTAGCATAGTACAACAGGCTAGGTTAGAGATGCAGGGCTGATGTCAAAGGTCTGTGTGGTCACATGACAGCAGTGGGAAAGGGGTGTGTTTTCAGCCCGGACATCAGGAAGTGAGAATCAAAGCTAAGCAGGAGAACAGTGACAGAAACTTTTCTATACAGCAGTGTGAATGGAGGAGTGTAAGTGCTGACACATTATAGCAGCAGTGTGTATAGCTGAGTGTTAGTGCAGGCACATTATCACTGGAATGGAGGGAATGGTAAACACAAGGGCTGACAGAAACTACAGGGAGCATAAAGGAATGAGCTGGGCCAATGTGGGAACATAAATGCAGCACTCTGTCTGGGGAGAGAGGGATTACAGCTATGAAGAGATTTCCTCCACAGTCCTGTCCCCGGATGCAAGTCCCAGCCTGAAGTGGATTTGCTATAATTTGGAATATGAGGGAGACATCCTGGGTCAGAGTAGTGCTGTAGACCATACCTCCCAAGTGTTCCGCTTTTGGAGAGACAGTCTCTACTTTTGACCCATGGCCCTCTTTGCCCCTTACATGTCCCGCTTTTTGACCAACAAATGAGATTGGCTTTAATAAATTTTTTATGTTCCTCTAAAAAGTGTCTGGTTTCTTTCTGTATAATAGACCAAAACTTGCACATTATTCCATCATGTGGTGCAGGTTGGATCCTAAAAATTTTTAGCAAACGACCAACGATGATCTGAAAACATGTTGAAAGATTACAATGAACTATTTCTCGCTGGTCGCTTGATCGTTCGCTGTGTTAACACGAGCCGATTACCTCTCAAATGTGATTGTTATCGTGAAAATTCAAACGATAATCGTTACGTGTAAACGCACCATATCTAGCAACTATCGTTTTGTGTATTATAGTGAATGATTTTAGGTCATTCCCAAAAGTGCTTGTTTCCAATTCTTTAATCAGCACAAATGATGTATATATAGCTGCATAGTCGTTTTACTAGTGATTGGTTCCCTTTAAGAAATGAAACTACAAAAAAATGTTGTTTTCTTATCAGACAAGGAATCTTTCACCAGTGGTATAGCTACCATGGAGGCAGACCATGCAACTGCTACAGGGCCCGTGCTGTGAAATGTGGTCTACCTCCATGGTAGCTACAGCTGACAGCACCTGCCCTACACATGTCTCTTTTGGGAGCACTGAGCATCCCCAGGGGCAGAGAGGAACACTACCCTGCTGTGAGACGGGCGATAGTATTATCCCGGGGAACGGGGATACCTGCACCACATCTGTGCAAGCGGAAACAGCAGCTGCTGGGCACACATTTGCCCTGGTCACACAATCTAGTCCTCAGTTGCTGGGTCCAGTGCCCAGTCCTGCCATTATCCTCTCCAGCAGCCACAGCTCTGGGAGTTCCAGCGTGTTGTGATGTCACCATTTTTGCAAGACTACAAAACTGAAGGCAGTAGTAAGTGCAGGGAAAAAAACACTATGTGCATTTCCCGTAATAAGTGTATATTGGTTATTTGTAGAGATGAGCGAACCAGGTTCGGGTTCGAGTCCATCCAAACCTGAACGATCGGCATTTGATTAGTGGTGGCTGCTGAACTTGGATAAAGCTCTAAGGTTGTCTGGAAAACATGGATACAGCCAATGACTATATCCATGTTTCCACATAGCCTTAGGGCTTTATCCAAGTTCAGCAGCCACCGCTAATCAAATGCCGAAAGGTCGGGCTCGGATGGACTCGAGCATGCTCCAGGTTCGCTCCTCTCCAGTTATTTTTATAACTTTTGGGGGACAATACAATACTTAATAAAATTTTTGTCAGGACTTCTCCTTTAACCCCTTAACGACATAGGGCGTATATTTACGCCCTGATGCCGTTAGGGACGTTCAGAGCGGGGCCGCGCGGCGGCCGTGCTCTGAACCGCGGCGGTCCCGGGTGCCGCTTGTAGCCCAAAATTGCGCATTTTTGGTCGCATCAAATCCAGAAAAATTGTAATAAAAAGCGATCAAAAAGTCGCATATGCGCAATCAAGGTACCGATAGAAAGATCACATCATGGCGCAAAAAATGACACCTCACACAGCCCCATAGACCAAAGGATAAAAGCGCTATAATGGTGCGTTCACACCTACAGGATCTGCAGCTGATTTTCTGCAGCAGATTTCATTTAAATAACTGAACACAGCATCAAATCTGCTGCAGATCTGCTGCAGATCCTGTAGGTGTGAACGCACCCTAAGCCTGGAAATGGAGCAATTTTAAGTGACGTATATTTGTTGACAATGGTTTGAATTTTTTACAGGCCATCAGATACAATATAAGTTATACATGTTACATATCGTTTTAATCGTAACGACTTGAGGAACATGCATAACAAGTCAATTTTACCTCAGGGCGAATGGCGTAAAAACACATTTCCCCCAAATAAACAAAATGCGTTGTTTTTTTTTCAATTTCACCACACTTTGAATTTTTTTCTGGTTTCGCAATGTACTTTATGCAAAAATTCAGCCTGTCATTGCAAAGTACAATTAGTGACGCAAAAAATAAGGGCTCATGCGGGTTTCTAGGTGGAAAAATGCAAGTGCTATGGCCTTTTAAGCACAAGGAGGAAAAAACGAAAACGCAAAAATCGAAATTGGCTCTGTCCTTAAGGGGTTAATGTATTATAATTAGTCATACCTTTTAGCCTCTGATGTACTTTTTTTCTCTCTTTTGAATGTCACCAGGACACGTTGAAAGGTTTGATCTGTGGAGGGTAACATGATTTTAGCACACTTCGCAACATAACAAATGTAAAAAACATTAAAGGGTCTGACAAATTTCTGAATGCTTTAGGCTGGAAAAACACGCCAGTTTTTTGGAAAACTGCCACTGCAATTTTTGTGCCAAAAATCTGAAATAGATCCAACAAAAAAGAGAAATACAAGTCCTCCCTTAATATTTTCCATCCAATTTGAATTCATTTCTGGTTTTGGCACAAAAACTGCTGTGTGTGTTTTTAGCCTAATCGTATCAAGTTATATTTGTAATTCTCTTTCTTACTACTTTATACTATGTGTTATTCCTTCGGCTAAGCATGTGTTAACACGTATTAACAAAAGGTTGAGATGTGATAACCTCATGTATGTCTGAGGCATTAAACTCATACTTTGATGTTAATACCTATGACAGATTATCTAGTAATTCCTGTTCACAAAGGAAACACCGGTAATGATTTCTTTCCTATCTGCACAGACACATGATGAATCGTGGGGATAGTGATCTTCTACACATTGTATTCTAAGTGAGTTTCATTTCACTGTTATTCTAAGATTTCCCCATAGATTCCACAGCTGCAGCATTGCCCCCACCCACATGTATTGTAGTGCAGTTTTAAAGAGGACATATGGCCTCTCCTGACATGCCTGTTTCATTGAAAAAAAATTTTTAAAGGCCAAGCTGTTTTTAAATTCTTGCTTTTTTTATGGCAAAACCAAATAATGTGTAGTAAAAGTATAATAAATGTGGGTTAAACCTTTAAGGCTTGCATCTAACTCTAAAATGAGGCCCCCAGCCCTGTCTGGCCTGATTGCAGCAGCTGGATGGGTCTTTGATTGGAGTATCCATAACTCCTTTACAAGCTAAGCTACGCTAGTTCCATAACAGGATTTTTGTTATCTTTCATCGAAAAGAGTATAATGCAGCATTTACACGGAACGATTATTGTTTCGAATTTTCGCGATAACGATTGCATTTGAGTCATAATCGGCTTATGTAAACACAGCGAACAATCAAGCGACGAGTGAGAAATCGTTCATTGTGATCTTTCAACATGTTCTCAAATCGTTGTTGGTCCTTGCTAAAAAATTCGCAAATCGCTTCGTGTAAACAGTCTTTCACGGATTCATACTATGTAAGAGATAGGCTTAAGCCATCTTAAAATTAGCGCAATAACGATTTTTCTTAACGATATATCGTTTCGTCTAAACGCTTATCGTTATAAAAATCAGTTATTTCGAAATCGTTAATCGTTCGATTGGGCGAATTATTGCTCCGTGTAAACGCAGCATAATGCTGCGTTTACACGAAACGATAATTGGCCCGATCGTACGATTAACAATGTCGGAGTAACATTTTTTTTTTTCATAACGATCAGCGTTTAGACGGTACGATATATCGTAAGGAAAATTTGTTTTGCGATCGTTTCGCGATCGCTTAAGCCTATCTCACACATTGGTTAAATCGGCGAACGACTGTTCACACGGTTTGATCGTTCGCTGCATTTACACGTACGATTATCATTCAAATTCGATCATTGTCGCGCAAATTCGCACGATAATGGTTACGTGTAAACGCAGCATAAGGTTGAACAATGGTGTTAATTTTAACGGGCAGCATTTGTGGACGCATTGTGCTATCAATCCAATTTAGATTTTAGGCCACACCTGCGAGCAGAGTCTTAAGTACCACCTAGGTCTTCACCCTTTATCCCAGTGGCGGAACTACCGCCGTAGCAGCTGTAGCGGCGGGCCCCCGGAAATCACATAGCCTGTAGCACCCGGCGGCCGAGCAGGCCTCCCGGGTGCTACAGCTGTTTGGGGTCCAGGCAGTGGCCACGAAGGGGGGCCCGCGGGGCCCTCCCGATCAATCACTCTTGTGACCGCAAGCATTGTTTTGCTTGCGGTCACAAGAGTCCGGCTGCTGCGCGGCTGCCGGGGGTGTCGCATCCCAGAACTCCCTGCGCGCCTTGGGCCCTGACTTCCGGTTCCAGCGCGCAGGGAGCTCTGGGATGCGCGCTGCCGGGGATAAGACGCGACACCCCCGGCAGCCGCGCAGCAGCCGGGGACAGACCAGGAGGAGTGAGAATCAACGTGGGAGCGCGTTGTCAGGTGAGTTAGGTTTTTTTTTTTTTTTTATCAGCCTGCAGGGTGGGGGGAAAGAGGGGGGCATTTATGAGGGGGGGGGGAAAGAGGGGGGCATCTATGAGGGTGGGGGGAAGGAGGGGGGTATCTATGAGGGTGGGGGGAAGGAGGGGGGCATCTATGAGGGTGGGGGGAAGGAGGGGGGCATCTATGAGGGTGGGGGGAAAGAGGGGGGCTTCTATGAGGGTGGGGGGAAGGAGGGGGCATCTATGAGGGTGGGGGAAGGAGGGGGGCATCTATGCAGGTGGGGGGAAGCAGGGGGCATCTATGAGGGTGGGGGGAAGGAGGGGGGCATCTATGAGGGTGGGGGGAAGGAGGGGGCATCTATGAGGGTGGGGGGAAGGAGGGGGGCATCTATGAGGGTGGGGGGAAGGAGGGGGGCATCTATGAGGGTGGGGGGAAGGAGGGGGGCATCTATGCGGGTGGGGGGAAGGAGGGGGGCATCTATGAGGGTGGGGGGGAAGGAGGGGGGCATCTATGAGGGTGGGGGGGAAGGAGGGGGGCATCTATGAGGGTGGGGGGGAAGAGGGGGCATCTATGAGGGTGGGGGGAAAGGGGACCATCTATGAGGGTGGGGGGGAAGAGGGGGCATCTATGAGGGTGGGGGGGAAAGGGGACCATCTATGAGGGTGGGGGGAAGAAGAGGCATCTATGAGGGTGGGGGGGAAGAGGGGGCATCTATGAGGGTGGGGGGAAAGGGTACCATCTATGAGGGTGGGGGGAAGAGGGGGCATCTATGAGGGTGGGGGGAAATGGGACCATCTATGAGGGTGGGGGGGGGAGAGGGGGCATCTATGAGGGTGGGGGGGAAGAGGGGACCATCTATGAGGGTGGGGGGGAAGAAGAGGCATCTATGAGGGTGGGGGGGAAGAGGGGGCATCTATGAGGGTGGGGGGGAAGAGGAAGCATCTATGAGGGTGGGGGGGAAGAGGGGGCATCTATGAGGGTGGGGGGGGGGGAAGAGGGGGCATCTATGAGGGTGGGGGGGAGAGGAGGCCATCTATAAGGGAGGGTGGGGGGAGAGGGGGCCATCTATAAGGAGGGCAACATGGGGGGAGAGGGGCCATCTATTTGGGGGGGGCAACATAGGGAGAGAGGGAATACACAGAGGGGGGCATATATTATTAGGGGGTCACATAGAGTCAGGGCTACCCACTAAATGAGGGTGTAAAGGGGACAGTACAGATGTGCAGTGTGTAGAGAGATGGAGATGGTGCCAGAGTGAGGAGACTAATATGTCTGTCTGGCAGATTCTGTGGATTCGTGGCTCGGAGAAGTTCTCATAATGGCCCAGGACGGATGGAGAAGATGAAAAGGAAAGAACTCCGATCAGAAAAGACTTCCCCTGTGAGTCACCTGATATAACTGCACTGTAATGTATATGGTGTATAGAGCCTGTGTAGATCTGGGGCCACCTCTATATGACTGGATGAGGTGATTTAGTGTACTGGATTTGGTCAGTAACAATATGGTGGTGATGGTTGTGGTGTGGCAGTAATGTTTCCTTCCTATATACTGGTATTACTGGTAATATTGGTCTCAGTATACAGGATTTGGTCGGTAACAGTATGGCTCACTCCACAAGGATGGTGTCTGTAGAAAACAGAAGCTAAGAAGAAGATAAGTTCCGGCAGATTCCGTCGCTCATACGCGCTCGCGGCAGCGTGCCTCTGCACCGGCTCCATAGACACCATTCTATGGATGGGCCAATTCTGCTGTCCGCCGATGGAATTGACATGTCAGTTCTTTCGGCAGAAGGGGGAATTCACCTGGCCATAGAATGGTGTCTATGGCACGGGTGGAGACACGCATGGCCGTGAGCGGGTACGAGTGACAGAACCTGCCAGAACTTATCTGCGCGGATTCCATAGTGTGAACCCACCCATGGAGCGGGGAGAGGACCGCAGCTGCAGTGTTTCCGCTCCCCACTCTAAGTTTTTAATAAAAAAATAAAAAATAAAAAGAATCGGGCTCCATAGAAGCCCATTATAAGTCTGACTTTTTTAAATTCAGAGAGTGGACGTGTTGCAGCGTGTCTTCTTTCGGCTCTGTCTCCAGATCAGTACGGGACCGATCAAAACTTTTGACATGTCAACATTTTTTTAGAAGGACAGGTACACTTTAAAGGAGAATCCTGGGCTGGGGTGGTTAGAGCATGTTACTTCTTTCATCCCCCCCACTCCCCAGCCCGGAATTCTTCTTTAATTTTTAAAGATGTGTCGTGATCTGATGAAACTAAAATTCATCTGTTTGGCCATTATGACCATTGTTAAGTATGGAAAAAAGGGAGAAGCTTTCTCCTAGCCTAAGAACACCATCCCAACTGTGAAACAGGGGGGTGGCAGCATCATGTTGGGGGGTTGCTTTGCTGCACTTCACAAAATAGATGGCATCATAAGGAAGGAACATTTTGTGGCAATACTGAAGCAACATCTCAAGACAAGAAAGAATCATGCAGGAAGTTAAAGCTTGGATGCAAATGGCTCTTCTAAATGGACAATGACCCGAAGCATATTGCCAATCTAGTTACAAAGTGGCCTAAGGATAACATAGTCAATGTTTAGGAGTGGCCATCACAAAGCCCTTAACTCAACTCTATTGAAAATGTATGGGCAAAGCTGAAAGGCAGGTGTGAGCAAGGCACCTTGGATCCAGCTTTTCCAGGCACGCGGAGCAGCACAGAGTTCAAAGGCAGCTAGCTGACAGCTAAGCCTAGTGATCCACTTTGCTTCACTAGTACTGTAAAATCACTCATCCCTGTTTATTGTCTAATGCAGTTGCAGTCATTTATGCATTTACATATATTTATTCCTCACTTCATTCAGTAACAGATGACTCCTACTGCCTTAATACAGTCACTAGGTGGCACCATAGTCACATTTAATATCTACAGAATACTATTACTCACTATTATCAAAAGTTCAAGCAATAAAATAACGAAATAAAATCAGAAATTAATGAAAAAAAAATATATGGAACTGTGGTAACAGCCAAACAGGAAAGAATATTTCACACAATCTAGTCCACAATTTAACTGGGTTCTTCTGTCCCCTCCCATCCCTATCCCCATGTCACCTCTAATTCAGGAAAACGGCCCTGCTACGGTCACCTATCTTTACTGTAGAAATCAATGTCTGCAGCCGGAAACCTTTGCATTTGCTGTTGCAGAAGTGTTATAAGTGCTGCAAGGACTAAAGGTCGTATTACACAGAATGACTTTTTGCCAAATGAGGCAGATATTGCCACTGTGTAATAAAGCAAAGCCTTTACTCATCGTCTGATTGCTCAATTTAAAGGGGAACTATCAACAGATTAGACAGATCTAACTTGCTGATAGTTCCCTAGTGAGCAGAGGGCACTGAGGATGAAGCTATATCTCTTACCTTCATCCTCGGTACCGTTCCTGTGCTGTTAGTTGTCCGGTAAGCCGAAGGGGTGATAGCCACGCCCCTAGTGCTCCTAACGACTTACCAAGCACAACTAACAGCACGGGAACGGCGCAGAGGATGAAGGTAACAGACATACCATCATACTCCATGCCCTGTGCCCACTAGGGAGCCATCAGCAGGTTACATTTGTCTAACCTGCTTCTAGTTCCCCTTTAAACTTGTCAAAAACGAATCCACCTTCGGCCACACATCTCTTCATGTAATAAGAGACGTGTAGCCAATTGACTGATTAAATTAAAGAACATCTTGCTGTGTAATGGGCTCGGTAAGGGCGCGGCGATCCAGGCACCTCAGGCTACTAAATATGTATGTGAAAAGTAGCTTTAAAAAGAATGATAGAAGGCAGTGCAACATGTTGCTATTGTGAAGCTTAGTGCAATACTACCCACAGTGTGAACACTTACCATTCTTGTTAATCCTGTTTTCTCGGTGAAAGTGCTTATATTATATTAGCTTAGCTTCCCTTCAGTAGCTCCAATGTTATTTCAACACTCACCTGCAATACCTTGTATATCTGTGCATTGCTGACCTGCAGAAATATCTTGTGAATATTTTTCTAACAACCTCATATAAATCATTAGGACACAGTACCCACTAGTTCTCAGTCTTTTTTGTGTAGAGGTGAAGAAGCCAACCAAGCGGGTATAGATCCTTCCTGTGTGAATGCGGTACTGCAAGATGGTGAAGGCCCTCTCAGTATATAACCAAGGCTGTTGGTATAGCAACAGCTGCTCGTCTTGCCTTTTATTATCATGCTGATTGCATTGCAGGGACATAATGTACATATAAATCCTAATCAGAATCATTCAGAGAGGAGGCCTGCTGCTTCCATTACCCCCGGAGTGCTGTTAATAATGCATGGAGCTCGGCAAACAACTCCCCAGGAAAAGCCTTGAACAATAAAGCATGCAGGTGCTGGAGATCAGGCTGCCTAGACAATACCATGTGCAACTTTATTAGCCTACTGACTAAAAGCATGATCGAGTCCGATCGTTCAGCATTTGGATATTGGTGGAGTCCTGGAAAACATGGATACAGCTATAGGCTGGGTTCACACACAGTATATTTCAGGCTGTATTTGGTCCTCATGTCAGGTCCTCATAGCAACCAAAACCAGGAGTGGATTGAAAACACAGAAAGGCTCTGTCCACACAATGGTGAAATTGAGTGGATGGCCGTCATATAACGGTAAATAACGGCCATTATTTCAATACAGAAGCCATTGTATTAAGATAACAGAAAATATTTGCCATTAAATGGCGGCCATCCACTTGATTACAACATTGTGTGAACAGAGCCTTTCTGTGTTTTCAATCCACTCCTGGTTTTGGTTGCTATACAGCCTCAAATATACAGCCTGAAATATACTGTGTGTGAAACCAGCCATAGGCCGTATCCATGTTTTCCCAGACATACTAGGGCTGCATCCAACTTCTTCAGCCACCGGTAATCAATTGCCGAACAATCTGAGAGTTGCACTCACCTATAGTACTGACGTCCAGGCTCTGTTTTATTATAACGCCTTGTCTCAATTATATACAAATTTTTAAACTATGTAGTGTTTAGAACTCTGCCCGGTGTACCCGTTTCCACACAATGGGCAAGCAAAGAAAAGTCACAGTTTTTGAAACATTTACACAGCAAATTTCAAAAGAAACAAGCCATACTTCATTCAGATCTGTTTTCTGACATGGATATGAAATCCACATCACCTAGGGGTTTCCAGGATTTCGAAAAGAGCACCACATTTGTCTTCGGGTTTTGTTTCGTATTACAACTCTGCTGAATTCTCTTCAATGGGAACTGTGATACTACACACAAACTGTGAACAAGAGTAGCCCTGTATCTGGGATAAAGTAACTATGCTATTCTAATACCCCTTTAACTATGCTATTACCACTTAAAAAAAAAAGGTTAAAAAAAATAATCAGTGTTCTCAGCTTGTCAGTGGAGTAAGCTGCATTGTTAAAGAAGTCCGGCAATTTTTTTTTTATTAAAGTATTGTATTGCCCCCCAAAAGTTATACAAATCACCAATATACACTTATTATGGGAAATGCTTCAAGGCTTCACTTCCTGGATAAAATGGTGATGTCACGACCTGACTTTCAGAGCTGTGTGGGCTGTGGTTGCTGGAGAGGATGATGGTAGAAAGACACTGAGCATCCCAACCAGTAGTCTACTGTCACTATTAGGGACAGTAGACACAACCCCACCTGACCCCCATCCCCCCCACACACACAATACCCCACCTGTCCCCCATCCCCCCACACACACTACCCCACCTGACCCCCATACACACACTACCCCACCTGATCCCCCCATCCCCCTACACACACGACCCCACCTTCCCCCCATCCCCATACACACACACTACCCCACCTGACCACCATCCCTCCCCACACATACTAACAATACTTGTGCAGCAGTCAAGGATGGCTTTATGAGGTGGCGCCGGGAGATGACACTAGAGACAGGAGCAAGGCGGTATACTTTTCTGTATACGGCCACGTGTCAGCAACTATGGCTACGCGGGCCTATGGTATTGTTCAGCACATAGCAGCATGCTGTAGACAATCATCCCTAAATTTTCCAATAAAGATATATCTGTAAGCATCCAATATGTTACTGCAGCCACTCCTAGTGTGAAATTGAGGGAAATCCACTTCCGACTACTGCATAAGGCAATTTACGCTTTTAACTTTTCTTACTCCACCATGCCAGATGATTTCTTGACTTATTGTCCAAAATGTAAAGAACCTAGCGCAGATTTATTACACTGTGTTTGGTCTTGTTCTCAAATTCAGACATACTGGCAATTAGTACAAACCTTTATTCAGAATACATGGAATGAATGCATACCTCTAACTCTACTCAGTTATGTTTTTCATGTTGTGGTGGCCGGGGATGGAGATCCCTCTGAAAAACCTATAGCCTCAAAATGTATTCATCTTACTCTGTTATTGGCCTTAAAAGGCTTATTAAACCACTGGATCTCTGACCCACTTCCCACTATTTCTGAGCTAACAACCTCGCTTAAAGAAACTCTTCATTGGGAAATGCTGCAGGTTATGTCGCAGGAGGAAAGGGAAGCTGTTATGAAACACTTTTGTAATACTGTTTGGTATCAGACGGCGGAGGCAAAGGGCACCCTAAGAGTACTCAGAATTCCTTAATTATATTAAAGATAGAGATTCTTTATCTATATTTCTTTCTATCCTGTAGAGCATTCATTTTTGTTCTTAAGATTCTATTGTTCTTTATAGCAAAATTGTTTTCAAACTTACTATATTGTATCCTAGTTATATCTCCCTTTGATATGTAACTGTATTGTTATTGACAAAATTTTAAAAATACAACAAAAATATTTAGTCGTGTGGTCCTAGAGCTCAGATCCAGCCCAGCCTTCTGAAACAGCATTGTTAGGAGGAAGGTCCTGTCACAATACTTAAAGGGGTATACCGCTCAAACATAATTTTTCAGATATTGCTGCCCATGGTGAGAAAATACCAGCCTATTCTTACCTTTCCAAGCTCCCCTGATGTCCTCCTACGGCATGCAAGGGTATTTAAATACAATGTTCTGAACCAGAATACCCCTTTAATAGCAGCAGGGCAGAACTGTACCACACAGAGGTAAACAAACTCAAATATACAGAAAACATTCACATTTAAAGCTTTTATTTTGAAAAATAAAATACAAAAAGGTCAATAAAATTGTAAATGTACATTTTTTTCTCTCAAACCCCATTACCCACCCAACTTCTTTGGAAGTTTTAGTTAAATAATTGAAAAACAAAACCTGTATTTTTTGTGTATATGCCGTAGGCTCTAGTGGCAGAGCCTTTTAAGATTTGGGGTTTGGAGCAACTATGTCTGTGCCCCCAGAGAATACATTACGGTCTTGAGTTGTAAAACAATTACATGAAAAACACTTTTAGGCTGGGTTCACACTATGTATATTTGAGGCTGTATAGCAACCAAAACCAGGAGTGGATTGAAAACACAGAAAGGCTATGTTCACATAATGTTGTAATTGAGTGGATGGCCGTCATTTAATGGCAAATTTTTGCTGTTATTTTAAAACAACGGCTGTTATATTGAAATAATGGCAGTTATTTACCGTTATATGACGGCCATCCACTCAATTTCAACATTGTGTGAACAGAGCCTTTCTGTGTTTTCAATCCACTCCTGCTTTTGGTTGCTATGAGGACCTGTCTTGAGGACCAAATACTGCCTGAAGTATACAGTGTGTGAACCCAGCCTTAGGATGATCATGTTGCTGCTTAATAACACTGCACAGCAGTGGGAAGAATGTTTTAGATCTTTCTCCATAAATAAATTTAAGATGCGAGGGTCCATTTTTTTTTTACAATAGAATATGGTATTGTAGCTGATTTATCTTTGACACATTGAGCAAGAAAGGTACAACTACATTTAAGAAGAATATAGGCCATGTATATGGCACAATGGCGAGTTTACACAATGCTGTTATCATTTAAAGTGTTTAGACGTCCAGATTCTCCTTCCCTCATACAACGGTTAACTAACTAGAATTTTCCTCAAAGGAAAAGTAAATGATATGTAGAATTTACCTCTAATGACTGAAGCATTTTGAACCACAAACACTAAAGGAGGCATTCACGTGTTCCATAATTACGGTCTGTGCTAAGAACCAGAATCTAGAACACCGAAACCATTGAAATCTTTTGGAACTCTATGTATCATAATGAATGGTGATGCTGGGGTTTCTGTATTCCGGTGCACATCTTCTACATGGACCGTAATTACGGAACATGTAAATGCCCCCTTAGAGGCAGTATATCAAGGTTTGTACCCTAGTTTTCAGGCATACAAAAGTCAAAAGCTTTTGCTGAATCCTACTTTTAGGATTTAAAAAGAAGGTTGTTGCAGACGTATATTATAAAAATTTAAGCCAATAATTGAAGTAATACTACTCCAGCTGCATCTTCAAAACTTTTCATTAAAGCAGTGGTCCAGGAAATAGTTTTTGTACTTCAATATACCCAGGCTGTAAGATAAAAGAAGAAAAGCCACCAGTACTTACCTCCCTTGCAGATTCCAATAGAACAGCACCCGAACTCCACTACTTTCCACTTCCTGGTACTGAGGTCGGCACAAGACACTGTTGCTGATCAGGGGAGTCCTGCTTTATCCAGTGATTGCCGACTCCAGCACCAGAAAGTGTATGGAGGTAAGTACAAGCTTTAAACTTTTCATCATGCAGCCTGTGCACATTTACCCTGTTTCTCCAAAAATAAGCCCTGGCTTGATTCTGCAGGGTTTTTGAAATAGGCTTAAATTATAAACAGGTGTGTGGAGAGATTTCACCAGCACTACTCCTAGCACGTAATAAAGTTGAGTGGCTGGACGTATGATATACTTATGTTAATCAATGACGGGGGTGCTCCTTATGAATGCACTTAAACATCGTAATACAATTCCATGTGGAGAGAAGAAAAGCCAAGGGCCCTCACCCGTCAGTTGTGAAGATTCTTTATTTCATAGTGCAATAAAATCACTGAATTGCACACTGATCGGAGCAGACGCCATCCTATGTTATAGCGTCGCCATGATGGCCATTTCGCGTGCATGCGCGCTTCGTCGGATGCCGCCCCTCCTGCAGGTCTAGGTAAAATACCTATAGTGACGTATCAGGAGTGAGCGTTACCAAAAACCAGGTGCAATACAAGCTGGGTTTAAAAACAAAAATGGTTACGCTAGTACAAACCGTGAACCTTAAATAAACATGCCTAATTCTATTTTATCGTTTAAACCTCCTTTTCCTTGTGCTCCCGAGGCTAAAAGAAGTCTAGCTTCTATTTTTAGGAGCTGCGTGTTGATGTCCTGTCCTAAAAATAGAAGCTAGACTTATTTTAGCCTCGGGAGCACAAGGAAAAGGAGGTTTAAACGATAAAATAGAATTAGGCATGTTTATTTAAGGTTCACTGTTTGTACTAGCGTAACCATGTTTGTTTTCAAACCCAGCTTGTATTGCACCTAGTTTTTGGTAACGCCCACTCCTGATACGTCACTATAGGTATTTTACCTAGACCTGCAGGAGGGGCGGCATCCGACGAAGCGCGCATGCGCGCGAAATGGCCATCATGACCACGCTATAACATAGGATGGCGTCTGCTCCGATCAGTGTGTAATTCAGTGATTTTATTGCACTATGAAATAAAGAATCTTCACAACTGACAGGTGAGTGCCCTTGGCTTTTCTTCTCTCCACATGGACTTAAATTATAAACAATACTTCAATAATAATATAAGGTCCTGTCTTTCTTTCAAAGAAACACGGTAAGCAGAAAAAAAAAAAACTTTTCCTGGACAACGGCGTTAAGACTAATGTAACCGTAGTACATTGATCCTAAAGTTGATCCTAATAAATCCCCCTCAAAGTGTTTTGGACAATAAACTTATCCATGAAAATCTTTACAGTAATATTATAGGAGGTTTTCTGTAAATAATGAAAAGTTTGGCAAGTTTCTATGTGTGTATTCACATGTGATGGTTCTGTATGGAAGGTGTTCTCATAAAACATGGCACGTTTCAAAGTGGCCAAAAGGTTACATAAGCGACTGTATAGCTATACAGTGTCATACATGAAACACATTAAAGGAGAAGTCTGCTTATGTAACAATAGGTTACATAAGCATCTGTATAGCTATACAGTGTCATACATAGAACACATTAAAGGAGAAGTCAGCGGGGGGTGGGGGGGACAAAAAGATAATTTCGGTCTGGGGGTTGGGGGAACACAATAAAGAAGCTATCTTTAGCAGTCCTGGAATCCGTGCAGTGCATGTCCTCTCCTGGACCGCGCCAACAGCCTGCATGTCTCCCCCTGCTCTTACGTCATGACCCGGCTGAGGGATGCCCTGCTTTGCCAGTCAGTGAATGGGGTGGGATACCGTTGCAGTCGCTGACTGGCTAAATCCTAGCCTTCAGTGACGTGGCAGCCAGGTTGTGTCGTACCTCACAGCCGGTAGAAAATGCCATTCGGTGGGTTACAGAACCCCGGCGATGTGGTGCAGCGTGGGCATGAGGTCCAGTAAGCATATGTTCTTTGTACTCTTCCCAGCCCCCCACCGAACTTCTCCTTTAAGGAACATTAGACATTATGGAACTTTACTAACATATATCTCCTGGTGCAGTAGAAACCTGGAGTTAATATAGCCTTGGAAAGTTGGACAGCTTTTAAACAAAAGAATAATCTTATGAGCACACAAAATGCAGAATCCTCCCTGTCTTCATTTACAACAATAAAACTAACATTAACTGTTGAAGGAATGAAATGATCATATGGAACAATATAAATGATACCCCATACATGCATTAAAGTTAATTTTCATTAGTCTTACTGAATGACACCTTGCTTTGTGTAAATGGGGATTTATCCCAGTATATGGGATTCAAACAACTTTTATGGTTTTGATACCATTGTACAGTGAGAGTATTCATTTGATTTCAAGGTTGACAGAACAATACAATTAAATTTGTCATGCTTGCCATAAAATGCATCCCATGTCATTCCAGTATAAAATACACCAAGCGTACAACATATATAGTGTACTGGATGTTGAGCTTGGGCTTTGATTCTTGTAATTGAACATGTATACAATACACATAATTACACTGCTGGTGAGAAACAACTGCATGTGTCCAAGCATCGAGTATATACATCTAATATATACTTTGCTAAAATGTATCTCACCCTATGTTACATAAAAAAAAAAATAAAAGTCACAGCATTGCAATGTTGAGAGGCCACACAGTGATAGGATTAATCGGGGTGTCATCTAGAGGTTGTTGTTTTTTTTTTATTTGTTTTACGTAAAAACATAATACAGCTGGTAAATACAGTACTACACCGCCGCCAGAGGATTGATGCTCCAGCTATAAGAAAGTGCCAGTAATCATAGAAGATGTGTGTCCTCGTGGAGACAGTTATCAAGCCGTACACATATGGGGACTGGTCAGGGCACAGCCAATACACACACACATTGTAGTCTGCTTGCAGTGAGGAAATGATCATCATGGGTCCATTCTTTAGTCCTGTGTGAAGGTCAAAGAAATATATAATAAATATTTTAGCTATTATATCATACAGAACAAATGATCCCAACCAACATTGGTGAGTATACTGCTGAAAGAATGAAATATGCAGTGTATATGCACTATATTATAGGTAAGGACGTTACATACACACAGCATAATCTCACTGTACTCTCTAAAGTATACAGTGGTACCTTGGATTATGAGTATTGTTCCAGGACTGAGCTTGTAATTCAAATCACTTTTAAACCAAAGCAAATCTTCTCATAAGAAATCATTGAAATGCAAAGAATTGGTTCCACAGCCCCAAAATTATTATTATTATTTTTATTCTGAATAACATTTAAAACAAATGAAAAAAAGCATTTATAAGCAGCTGAATATGTAATGTTATAAGTTACTGTACAGTAGAGCAATCAGCATGTATAGTAAGGGCATAAACCTGAAATAACAGCAGCAGTTTGTTGAGCATGGACCAATCAGGAAGGGAGAATCACAGAGCTGTGCAGGAGGACCGAGACAGAAACCTGTCATTTGGGATTCCGGCGCAGAGCCCGTCTGATTACCAGAGACTGGAGCAGTCATTCTCTATGGGCGTCAGAGTCATCTCTGGTGCGTGCGCGCACACGGCTGCCGACGGCGATATCTCCGTCCCGGGACTGGATCCAGGAGCGGGACTTCCAGCAAAGGGTAAGTATCCGGGGCTCCACCAGGGGGTCGGGCGGGCTCAGTGCCAGAATGCCAGGGGACAGGTTTCCTTTAAATTGAGGTACCACTGTACTTTTTTAATGTTCTAAGCCGATATAAAAAGTAGAAAAGAAATAAAACGTTTTAAGATGTAGAGTGCAACGGAAACAAAGTCTAACCGAGGCTTAGGAATAACTAACAGAGACAGAAACTTTTCTATCCAATGGAAAAGTGAAGTCCACAGCTCCTTTAAAACGTGGTAAACTTTATTGTGCGTCCAACATCAGACGAAAAGTGAACATACAGGATAAAAACAAACGCGTTTGTTTTTATCCTGTATGTTCACTTTTTGTCTGATATTGGACGCACAATAAAGTTTACCACGTTTTAAAGGAGCTGTGGACTTCACTTTTCCATTGGATTCCATACGAGTTACGGCTCGCAATACCCTGTTACACTGGCTCCTATTTATGGGACACTTGCGGGATGGTGAGCTGACATTTGGTTTTGTTTGTTTGCAGAAACTTTTCTATACAGCAGTGTGTGAAGGCTGAGTGTAAGTGCAGGCACATTATAACAGCAGTGTGTATAGCTGAGTGTAAGTGCAGGCACATTATAGCTGCAATGTGTATGGCTGAGTGTAAGTGCAGGCACATTATATCAGAAATGGAGAGGATGGGAAACACAAGGGCTGACAGAGACTGCAGGGGCATGAAGGAATGAGCAGGGCATATGTGGGCACATAAATGCAGCACTTTCTGTCCGGGAAAGAGGGCTCCCACTCAGTTATGTGAGCTCTTAAACCAAAGCAATGCTCTTAAACCAAGTTACAATTTTGAAAAACTGCAAGCTCTTCTTGCATAGCAGTATCAATTCAAGTTACTCTTAAATTGAGGTACCACTGTACTTTTTTTTAATGTTCTATGCCAACTCAGTAGAAAAAAAAATAAAACTTCATTACCAGACGTGGAGGAAGCAAGAACGATAATAAAACGTTTTAAGATGTAAAGTGCAACGGAAACAAAGTGTAACCGAGACTTAGTTATTCTCAGCATAACCTTTAACCTTGGTCTATTGTAAGGAAACATAATATAAAAGATAACAGATGTCTATATTACGTTTCCATACAGCGTACTCTGCTGCAGTTACTCTAGGCATAAATGATCATTGAAATTTAATGGCTTACTAACCATGGAAATGAAGGGGAAAAACACAACAGGAAAACAGCTGTTTCTCCAAGGCCTTGAAATAATCTTAAAAATAAATTTGGATAGAAAAACAGAAATCCTTCACCCCTTGGTCCACTCCATAACAGATAGGAATGTTAAAACGGCAGAACGTAATGTTAATTTAAGACACATCAGTGGGGCGGCTTTATGCTGCCTCATAGCAGAGAGGATTTTTAAGGGCTGGGACCTCCCGTCATTCCTGTGTTTTGCAGTTTATATGAAAACGAATATCCAAACTTTTAACTTGATGCAATTAATTGACAGATTATGGCTCCCCTGGCGAGATGTATGACATGTACTGCAGCTATTGATCTCTGTCTGCACAGGCTTGTTTCATGAGACCTACTTAACACGGCACGGAGTTTTCCAGCTCTTACCTTGACCAAGTACAGCACAGCTACTTTACTGCTTCAGTCTGTAAAACATAAGGGAATCATGTTTACACAAATAAGGGAATAAAATTGATTTATGTTACTTACAAGCATTTAAGATTGGTTAATGGCAGAAAAGAAGCATGCACAGTGAAGCATTAGCAGCACATAGAAACCACAAGCCAATAGTAAAGACATTACTGCTGCTGGTGCACCGGCCTATTGGGAGGAATTAGACGGTTCCGTATTTTTAGTAACATAATAAACACTGAATAAATAAAGGCCCCCCCTTTTGTTTGAGGCTCCCATAGAAAACGTGAACATAGTTTACAGTCATACACTATAGGAACAAAAGATGATTTTTTTATTTTATTTTTTTACAGCCAGATACAGAAACATTTTTCTAATCTATTCTGTTTTTTGATGATAATATCTGTATTTTACTTTCATTGTTACATTGTTATGGAGGTAGCCATCTTGCCTGAGCTGTTTTTAGACATATGTTTTACAGCAAGCCTCTCGCACGTTAATAGTCTGGAGCTGACCTATTGACATGAATGGGAAGGGTTTCTGGCCATGCTCCGTGAACAGTGCAGAGATTATTCCACATGGAGGCCGAGCTGTGGGCTTCACCTATTGTCGTTGGTGTCTTATCTACTTACTGGTGTCACCTTTAATGAAAGGTGATGGCAGCTGGGAAATGATCAGAACAGCTTATTATAGGGCATAGTGGCTAGAATGAAAGCTGAAAAATATCAGAATTGCTTTAAAATATAGATGGAAAATATGGGGGGAAAAAAAACAAAAACAAAAACTTCTTTAAAAATGTATGTTGGTTATAAAAATAGGTCATTTACGGACGGCACATTTCCTTTAATTGACAAAGGTGTTTCACTCATTCCTATTACCACATGTGTATAAAACCAGGCACCTACTAATGCTGTCTGCCTTTACAAACATTTGTACAAAGATCTGTGTTCTTCCCAGAGAAGCAAAAACTGTTATAACTGCAAAGGGAGGAACCAACTCCATACTAATGTCCATGAAGATAAAACGGGATGTCCTACATGTTCCTGTAGATGTCATGTGCAGGTGTTCTAACACCTGTCTATATAGTATATCTCATAGTCATTAATGCGTTAAAACGACTCTGTACCCACAATCTGACCCCCCCAAACCACTTGTACATTCGGATAGCTGCTTTTAATCCAAGGTCTGTCCTGGGGTCCGTTCGGCAGGTGATGCAGTTATTGTCCTGAAAAACTACTTTTAAACTTTCAGCCCCGTGCCCAATGGCCGTGGCTTGGAGTATCTGAGCCCTAACTTTGCACCACCCCTCCATCCCTCCTCTTCACCATTTTTCCTATTTCTCTGCAGTGAAAACTACACAGGTGCCTTAATGATCCAGCCCATGTGCCGGGCTGACACAGGTGGTGAATAGTAGAAAATCTGCCTGGAGCATTCCTAATGATGAGAAGGGTGGGGAGGAGGGACAGAGAGGTTGTGCCAGCCTAATTCATACATAAACTAAGCCACGGCTGTTGGGTACAGGGCTGCCAGTTTTAAAGTAGTTTTTTAGGACAATAACTGCATCACCTACCGAGCAGACACCAGGACAGATCTTGGATTAAGAGCAGCTATCTGAAGGTATAAGCGGTTTGGGGGGGGGGTCAGATTGTGGGTACAGAGTCACCCACAGTATATAATATATATATATATATATATATATATATATATGTATGTGTGTGTATAAATGAATGAATGCCTGTCCGTCCTCTATAGACTTTCGAACGCCTGAACAGTTTGACCACAAATTTGGCACGCAGATACATTTGGTGCCCGGGAAGGTTAGAACGAAGGTTCCGTCCTTGCCAGATGTACATGAGAGGAGGAGGGGTGGGCAAGACCGCCCCACAGAAATGAATGGGAGAATCTCCAGCACACTGCACACACAGGTGATATTATCATTAGTGCTGTGTGTCTCCCTAGCAATGCATAGGTGAGGGGATTAGCCTCAGCCAGAGCTATAGAGACATGAATGTGCAGGTACAGAGCATCAAAGTCTCAGATATGACAGCCAGGCCTAGTGGTATCTCATGACGAGGGATGGGGAAGAACAGAGCCATAGAAATAAATGGTAGAATGTTCTGGAGATCAGATTTGACGTCTGATTGGTCGCTAGGGGCGGCTGTCTCATCTCCCACTCTATCTTCTTCTTCTTGGGCACTTACTACATTTGTCATTAATAGCAGAGAGGGATAATAACCTACAGCTGATCTTACTGACTTCCAGGCATGAATCCCAATCGTGTCATATTCCACAGGTATACAATTAATAAAAAATATTTCAAGGCATAAGACAACATAACCACAGTACAGCCACAGGATTCAATGGACAACATGTACTTTGGTCTGTTTTAAACATGGTGTAACCATCGTAAAACAGACCAAATGCAATCAGAAGTAAGCAAACCTGGTCTATTGAAACATGAGCACTTAGTGGTATACATCGAAATGCCTTTTCATGGTATCCTGGTGCATTACTATGGTGTGCAGCCACAAAGTGACTTCAACAGCCCCTAACATGGACTCTTTAGAGCAGGCTCCTGGGTCAGATGATAGGACACTAGAGATGAGCGAACCTGGCAGAGGTTTGGGTTCCTACGAACCTGAACCATCTGCATTATAATCCTGCAGTCTTCTCGTTCCATGGGGAAGGTGGAGATAGCACGAGTCCTGCCTGGAAAACAGGCATAGGCTGTATACCTGTTTTCCAGGCAGGACTTTGGCTGTCTCCACCTTCCCCAAGAAATGGGAAGATAGCGGGATTCAAATGCTGATGGTTCAGGTTCGTACGAACAGGACACCAAATATATCATACACCATACTTATTCCATTACTTTCTATTGTCCTTCAGCGTTGTACAAATGACCACAATGTCCAATAAGATGACAGCATGCTAAGAATTATGCATGAACATTTCCAGCCTAGCCAAGAATATAATAATTGTTCAGAATATAGGACTCTTTCCTGGAAGGTTTTATTGAGGCATTTGCGTAGAGCAGCCATGATAAACTATACAATGGTTTAATCGATAAATCATTGGAATGTTCCTTAGCACCTTGTCTACTCTTAGTCATAAGCATTGCAGTAGTAAACCAACCAGCTTTGCCAAGGGGTATAAAACAGATTCATGAATCAAAGCAGGATTATTGTACACCTCCTGCCTATGGGTAGATAGTCGCTGATCCACACCAGTGCTTATAGATGAGCTACATACTGGTCAAAGTTCTACAGCCAGAACATGAAGACTTCAATGGTTTGCAGGAAACATTCACATACTGCTAGTGCTCTAAGCTTCTACATCTCAGGGACAGCCAATACGTCCCATTCACTGCCATCAACTGAAGCAGAGGCAAATTTAGTATTTGACCATTTTCACAGCCTTTATTTTAGTAGTTTCCGAATATCAAAAGGAACAGCTATACAATGGTGCAAAAGAGAGAGGGGAAAAAGTTATTATATAAAACAAAGATCATTCTGTACATGGAGGACAAGGGACATGTGTATTTGCCCATCCTACCTGCTTAGTCCCTAAAATATATTGCTAGCGCTCATCTTACTTAATTTGAACAGGGATAGTCACTTGGGATTAAGGTGGATAATAAAAGGTAGAATTCACCTTATCAATAATGGTAGAAGCAATGAAGACATGTAGAAATCCCAGCCTTAAGGCCCTATTCCACAGAACGATTATCGGCCGTATTCGGCCAATAATCGCCCCCCTGGAATAGAAGGCAACGATCAGCCGACATCGCTCATGTCGGCTGATTATTGCAGTTGTTTGTGTTTCAAACATGTTGAAACACAAACGACTGTGATAGCAGCGATCTGCTGCCGCCGCTCCACGGGATGGGAGCGGCGGCAGCAGACCGCTGCTATCCTCTATGGGCTGACAAGATGATCTAGCCGGGCAGCCATGTCAATTCTTTAAGCGGAGAGCAGCAGGAGCAGAGGCGCGAGAGTCATCCCATAAAGACACTGTGTGACACTAAGACAAGCAGGATTCCGCGGTGGGGAGCTATGCCGTGGAATTCCGCCTGTTTTGCTCAGTCATGAGTAGAAAGGTATCAGCAGAACCTAATCTGCAAAGCTGCTGGACCGCAGTGATCAGACGCAACATCCTTCGTGGACGTTAACATGCACTTCTATTAAAAGACTTCTACTTGACAATATAATATTTTTATCTTCTTCTGGCAGAAGCTGAAAACTGTACAATACACAATGCACTTTATACGAATACTGGAACCTTAAAGTGTAACTGTTATTTCAGGGCCATTTTTCTGAAAACATTAAATATCAGTAGTACAAGCGATTTTAAGAAACTCTGTAATAGGTTTTATGTACTTAAAGAGTTTCCTTCTGTACTGAAAAAGCAATGTCCCAGCCTCCCCCCTCACATCAGATAAAGCAGGATTTCTGTCTCCATTATGTGGCTATGGAGAGGGGAGGGGCTGTTAGGAGTGACTGAGCACGGAGGATTTCTGCAAAGCACAACACCCTGCAATCTTCTCTCAGTAAGGGTACTATTACACGGAACGATAATCGGCCGAATTGGCCCGATTCGGCCGATTATCGCTCCGTGTAATAAATGCAACGATCAGCCGATGACAACGATCATCGGCTGATCGTTGATATAGGTTAGACCCTATTTTTGTCGGACGCCGACCGCGCACCGCTGCGTGTAATAGCGGTGCGTGGCCGGCGACTAACGATATACATTACCCATCCACGTTCCAGGGCTGCTCCTGCCGTCCGCTTCTCCCGGGGTCCCGCGCGCGCTCTAGCTTCACAGAGGCCTGTCAGCTGATAGGCCGCTCAGCCAATCACAGGCCGCGGCGGTCCCGGCCTGTGATTGGCTGAGCGGCCTACCAGCTGACAGGCCGCTGTGAAGCTAGAGCGCACACGGGACCCCGGAGAAGCGGACGGCAGGAGCAGCCCTGGAACGTGGATGGGTAATGTATGCCAGTTTAGCAAGGGCTGCAAGGACATCGGTAACGATGTCCTTGCAGCTCTTGTCAAACGATTATCGGGCCGTGTAATAGGCCCAGTAAACAAGCAACGATCTAGCAGATCGCTGCTCGTTTACAGGTATTATCGGGCCCTGCTCGGCCCGTGTAATACCACCCTAAGTTCATAGATAAGCACTGACCTTTCTGACACCTGAATTTAGCGTTTTAGCTGCCCAGACAGTCTACAAACAGCTGACCTTCATGTCACCTCTTCCTGCTCCCTCATCTCCCTCAGCCCCTCCCCCCTCCATAAGGATAGAATGGAGAGAGCAGAGCCCGTCTTCACTGGCTTCTCTGTAATGAAGACGTGTTTGCCTGATAATGCACAGATAAGAAGTCAGGGGGGGAGGCTGGGAGATTGCTTCTTGAGTACAGAAGGAGGCTTTTTTGGCTGATGAAACCTATTACAGAGTTTCTTAAAATCGCTTATACTACTGATTTCTGCAATAAAAAAAAAAACATGACAGTTACGCTTTAATGTGTGAAGGATAAGTAGTGTTTCTATTCCTATTAGAGAACATTCAAACCTACAAACAATTTCATTTCAGTATTTAAAATCTGTATTTCCTGCTGGTAAAGAGCAAAAAAAAAAAAAAAAAATTCGCACAAAACAAATCTTGTCTAAGAACATAAACAATAAAAAAAAATTGTAACAGATTTATGAAGACAGCCTCGAAAAATAAGAATAATATTTTTCAAGAGCAGAAATGACAGCCCCCTTTCACATAATGACATTATGGATGCATGTCCTGACCCAACCGTTTGTCTAATGACCAGATCTGACTGCCTCATAGATCACTATGCTGTTTTACATTCTGGTCACTAGACCTCACATCTGTTGTAATTTTGTTTTAAAAAAAAAAAAAAATCTGCTTGTGTGAATAAACCCTTTACTTTAGGGATTTTCTTATGATACTGTTAATACCTTATCTAAAAGGTTACAGAATGGACCTGTCATATCTGTAACAGTATCTCTGTAACTCTCCAGCATGACAACTCTATCAAACTCTCAGCTTCCAGCTTCTTGGACATCAGTAACATTTGGCAATAGTATCTGTGTATGAATATAAAGCCTGTCACCAAGAGATGATGGCATTGCCAAGTTCAGAACAAGAGGATGAAGTGTCCTGAATTATCAAAGCATATTACATCTCAACATATTACTTATCTGAGACTCAATACTTAAATACTTTTCCCCAAAAAAATTTTTATAGCAGCATGCCTCCATATTTACTGCTTTACTTAGCATGTGAATAGGTGTCTGTTTTTGTCTAAAAATTCAGCTTTACTTTGTTTTAATTCCTGTAAACCACTTAAAGGGAAAGTTCCTAAACCCTGTTGTGAATTCTTTGAGAGGTAAAGTTTTTTTCAATTGGGTTATTTATAAAGGTCACTGAATAGCTGGCAGAAGGAGGGGAGCCCTGTACTCCCTGTTCTGCCACTTGGCAATGCCTGTTTAAAGCAGAGCATTAGCTCCACCTGTATTGACCAGCATCCAGACCTGACCAGAAGAAATCAGAGCACAGCAGGAGCCAGGAGAAGTAACTTCACTGTAGCGGGACGGCTGTCACATGCGTGCTGCGCGTCAGATGGGGGATGGTGCCGGCGGAGTAATAGCAGGGGAGCGGGTCGGCCATCAGCTCTGTGCAGCGGGATATAATCGCTTGCCCGGCCTACTGAAGAGAGGGTTGACACGGTCTTGGGGGTCAGAGAAAGGACATGTCGGAGTGGACTTCATCTAGCAGCTTTTCAGTGTCCAGAGGAGGCGAGTTACCGCAGAAAGCACAGAAACAACGCAGAAGCCGTAATTACATTATATTGCAGATATATAAAGCTATAGGTGACCTATTTATTGATGTAAAAATGCTTTTTAGTAGAATACCCCTTTAATACAAAATTGACAACATAATTCAGGTAGAAAGTAATCTAAAAGTAAATTGTACCTGTGGCACCTCTTTCAGAAAGTCTGGAAGTTGAAATTCACCCTTGTAGACCTGAAACATAAAACATATGATGGGTAAATTTTAAATGGCCAGAAAGGTAGCGGCACTCACCATTTATTGTCACTGGTGACACCCCTGACAGCGCTTTATTAAACCTTTTTTTGCTTGTGGCATATTCCACCACACTGATTCCAGCGGTGCTGTTCATCCGGAGATCCTCTGCCCCATTCTGCAGATGTTTTTCTGTATATGTAAATGAGGTGGGCCCAGTGTCAATCAGCCTACTTCTGTCTAATGTGTATTGTCATCTTAACTAGAGCTTAGTGAATCGCTTATCAAAACAAAGCGAATTGCTTTGTTTGGTCAGCGCTCCGCTCATCATGCCTCTGGCCTTTCAGCACTGCTCCATCCCCGCCACTCCACCCCGGGTGCTGTGGAAAAGCTGGATCCAGTCTGGGGAAACTGGGAGATGTTTCCCAGGATTAGATCCAGCTTTTCCCAGCATCCTGGGAGGAGTGGCAGGGAGCGGAGCAGCACTGAAAAGCCATCGGCATGATGAGTAGAGCGCTGATCAAACAAAGCGATAAGCTGAGTTTAGATGACCGATTCGCTTATCTCTAATCTTAACCCTTTGGAGATCCACATCTAGTCCCTCAAGGGCTAACTGAATAAAGTTAACCATCTACAGTGTAATGCTTGGAGTAACTTGCTTCCCTAATCCTATACAGAACCTCCTTCTTTCAACATGTTTGTAAACCATGGTAAACTTTTCACAATTCTCCATCATACATATTATATGTGACATCAATGCCTTACTAAAGGACGCTGACCAGGACCTACAACTCTAAAACATTTAAAAATACTGTACTTTTAAATAGCCTCTGTCTTTCTCCCCGTAGGAAGGAACCTCTTTACCTCTTTGAAAACAAAAAGGAATGAGGCAACATAAAAACCTGCTTGCTCACTTTCTCAATATTCTTATAATTTAATCCTCTATCATCCAGACCACTCATACGGGAAATATTACCTAGAAGTCATCAAGCATTACATTGTTCAGTCATAGGATGGCATCACCCACCAGAGTTTGTTCAGTCGCCCCCTGCACTTAGAAGCAGGCCTCTCAGCAAACATTATCATCCTCTGCAAATGAACTTTAAAAAGTTGCCTGTATTTAACCAGCCTTAAACCCAGGGAAAAGAGCAAACACAGAAAATCAGAAAGCATTTTCTTCAGTGTAGTTATTAAAACTGAGTAAGGAAAATGTTATTAAATCAATTGCCTGCAGATCAGCTGGGCTAGTGTCGGTAATCTGTTGTCATTGGGTGACGTTGTGGCCAGCCATCTGAGCTAAGACAAAGGGCGGGCAGGGTTGGCGCCTGCCTAGGGCACCACCACCTACCCAGCCCAGGGACCCAACTGTGTGTGACCACTACTATTGTGTGTCTTAGAGTAGTTATAGACCCTAGTCGGGGGTGGGGGGTTACTTTATATATTTATAGACACCATGGCGGGGTGCCATTTGTCTTATTTGCAACTGGTGGTGTTATGGTGCTAAGGAGTAAAAAACCTTCAAACTTGTGTGTGCAGGAGCGGCTACCGAGAGAGGTTTGGGTCATTTCTTTATAATATTGCTCGTGCACAAAACCCATCCATGCTTTGGACTAGGGATGGTCCGAACCCTCGGCAATGATTCCCGCTGTCTGCCCGCTCCGTGCAGCGGGCAGATCCAGCGGGAGGACCGCCTGGAAAACTGGGATACAGCCAAAGCCATAGGCTGTATCCCAGTTTTCCAGGCGTTACTCCAGCTGTATCCGCCAGCTCCACGGAGCAGGCAGACAGCGGGAATCTGCTGCTAAGCGTTCGGGTTCAATAAGAACCCGAACCTCGGCAGGTTCGGACCATCCCTACTTAGGACATTTCCACAGCCATCAGAACTTCACTCAGCACATGCGACCGCTCGCAGAAATCTGAAACCCCACATTTTTCCTTTAATCTGTCTGTCAGGTGTGGCATGCTAAAGACTATGTCAGATTTGGTGGACTATGTCAGTGAAAGGAAATTTAGTGTTTTTTAGACTGTAAAAGGGCCAACACTTATCTATTCCACTGTCAAAAGGGTTCTGAGAAAAGCTAGGTACCATCAGTCCCGGAAAATAAAAACATTGTGCACCTGGTCTGGACTGGTAACAGGCTAGTAATATTAGGCTGGGAATAGCCAAAATAAGTGACCCTACCCACTTTTTTTTAATAACCAAACAGCAGCAGCCTAGTAATACCGGGGTGAAAAGCCTCTAAACACATAGCTTAACCATTTTAACTCCTTAGTGTATAGTTGGGCCGGAGGCAGGCGCAACATAGGCCATGAATCACCGATCAGCGAAGTGCTTAAAGCCAGCACGCACGGCACTCCATAGTTCGCTGTCCCTTCACAAAGGGCTGAGAGTGAAAGCCCTGTGCCATTAATCGGGTCATGGGGGCGCCAGGAAACTACAGCTTAGCTCACACTGAAGTGAACAGGAGCTGAGCTGCAGTTATCTGGTGCCACTATAACACAAAGAACAGTGCAGAGTATCCAGCCACAACCACTGTTGTGCGGGGCACCGAACATTTGATCAACATCCCGCTGATCAGTGATTTATGACCTAAGATGTAAATATGCCATCAATCATATAAGCCCCTTTATCTTCTCAGTGGCTGCAGGCAGTGCTAGGTTAAACCCAGTCCATGCTGTCCAGCTGCGGTTTCTGTCATTTCTGCTCATACAGCACCTTGCAAAGTCAGTGCATCAGTAACCTTTTATCACATCTATAGAAGTGTACTGACAAATGCACAGTGCATCCTAATCAGCATTAAGTCTTGGCATAGAGAGAAAAGCATGTCCTGTGCTGTGATTGCCCAGAGAAGTAAAAGAAAGAAAGTCATGAAATAAGAGTAAGAAATAGTTCTGCACCATGGAAAGGACTCTTGAGGGTTCAAATACAACTGTGAGAGCACTAAAATCACATTGTCACCATTCTGAAGGGTTAATTGAATGAACTTTTTTTTTTTAAATGTCAGGCTTGCTTTAAGTTAATAATTACAAAATTAAATCTGCTGTATGTTGTTCATCTGAGGTTGTAGTTACTTAAAAAGGAAACCAATCAGCCCAACTGCGCCACATACCGGCCGCGACTGCAGCAGTGGCTTTATCTGGGAAAAATTAGGTTACAATGCTCGGGCACGCAGCAGGCAGAGGTAGGGAAGTAGTCATCTGGGCAGCTCCCAGCCCGTGTCTAGTCACCACTCTCTGCCCCTCAGCGCTCGGCGGGATGAGTGACAAGGAGAGAGGCCAATAATGGGCCATTTTCTACTGTATAAAGCTGCTGCTGCTACGTGCTATCATTTTTTGTTGTGCCTGTGCCATGACATATAAATGTCTCAAAACAAAGGACTAGCCAGAACCATAAAACAGCTGTCTCTGGATGGGTACCTGGCCTTGGTTTTTACATTGACTTATAGGTCCACTTAAAGGGAACCAATCAGCCCAATTGGGCTGATATGATTCCCAGGAGAGCTGTATAAAGCTCCTGCAGTCAGCGTGCTCAGAGGGATGGTTGACAGGCAGAGAGGCCAGTAACGGATCTCACTGCCTGGCAATTATCCCCTCCGAGCGCGGAGTGACGGACGGGGAACCACCTAGATGACTACCTCACCGCCTCTGCCTGAAACGCCCGTAGAATAAAACTTGTTTTTCTCCGGTATAAACCTTCTTCAGCGGCCGCTTTATACAGCGCTCCTGGGAACCATATCAGCCCAATTGGGCTGAATGGTTCCCTTTAATGGTTTCCCTACAGGAGCCACCCCTTGGCTGGGCCCTTCTCGGAGGGATATCTGGCTAGTACTGTGTTTTGATACTCTTAAATGAGGCTCCACAGGCCCCTTTTTGCATATTCCTATTTCACTGTATTGAGCGCTTTAACAGTGTTATCTTTGGCTGGTCTCCCTGAGATCAGTGATTGGTTTCCCATGATATATAAAAAATACTCCCCCCCCCTTCCCCCGCAAATATATAGTTTTAGGTTTGTTGCCCATTTTTTTTAATTACTCATGTTTCTGCATTTCACTCTGAGCCGATAGGTGGCTTCTGGCCAATCAGCATTTATCTTCACTCGGTCAACTGACATCACTTCCTGCATTTAGTCTCGTTTTTTGCTGTTATTAGGCCCCGTTCCCACTGAGGAAAGGTAGCGGAATTCCGCAACGGAATTGTCCACCGGGGAATGCCGTTAGCCTCCGAGCGGGAGGCTATGGGAGGCGCGCGCTCCTGCCCTGTCCGCGCTGAAGAATGAACATGTTCAGTCTTCAGCGCGTACAGAGCAGGAGCGCGCGCCTCCCATAGACTCCCATTATGAGCGGGAGGCTAACGGCATTCCGCGGCGGACAATTCCGTGGGAACGGGGCCTTATAGACCAAATGGCCTCAGTGACGGAGCCTGGACTGCAGTTTTCCAGTAAGTAAGACGCCTAGTGGCTGATTTTATTGCATTTCACACAGGCAAAAATATAAATGGAAAGCTAATGGCAGTGTGACAGTGATGGAGCTGGAGCTGCTGTGCTGGACTCCCCTGGCTTTAGTTCATGATGAACTAATTTTTGCTAGGAAAGTGAACTAGATCATATAGTTCACTTTAAAGATTAGCTCATTTTGAGCTGATCATTCATGAACTATCCATCACTAATCTATATGCTCTTTTTAACATAATGTATATTATAGAGTATATTATAGGAATCCACTGGTATCTGTAAAGTACTGTTAAGTCACACTTAAGATTTTGCTTTTTTTTGTCATTTTTATTGTAGAGTAGCCAAATAGCTACATAGCTAATCCAGAAATCTACGCTGATGCCCTACACATGGTTTGTAGCATTTTACAATATTGGCTCTAACTAGGTTGGTACAAGCTAAGGTAGGAAGCACCAAAGATGAATGGCAGCACACATTGTTCTTGGGACATATGAATAAATTAACATTGGTTGTAAACTGTTCATATGGCTAAACTAGAAGAAAAGATATAAAGCACTGCTTCTGTAAAAAGCTTCCCTAGGGCAGTTCCCATACACTTAAGTCTGGGCACATATCTCATCCAGACAGCCTCTCCGCATAGATGAATGATGCTAGAACAGATGTTACAGTTTTCAGATGGGAGGCCTACAGGAGTGAGGGGGCTGCTGAGCGCTCAAGCCTTTTCTCCCAACTATTTACACTGGATATAATAACAAGGACTATGTAAGGAATAATCCTGGTACGTTCTACAGATGTATAAAAACAGTAATCAAAATGCAATTTTTATTTAAAAAAACAAACAAAAAAAAAACACTTTTTTTTTTAATAACAGAAAATCTGGCCCTGTCAACCACTCAGAGCCCAGCTTTCATTTATTACTCATCTGAAGAATGAAAGGACCAGATTACACAACAAAGAATATTGTGCGATTTTTTTTTTTAAGGGCATCGCACTAAAAATACAGTATCGCAGCAGATTTCACGTTTCACTCTACTGTTATGGCTTATGGCTCTGCATTTTCCTCGCGGATTTTCATTCAACTGCGAGAATGTAGTTGCAGCTTTCTTTAACTATTTCTATCCTGGGATGGTAAAAACAACAAAGACACGTATGAACTTCGTCTGCTTGAACGTCTCCGTTATTCTCCGCATGGTCACCCACCTGTGCAGTGAGGTCTCCTGAAATATCTCTGAAGATTACAGTGTAGAGCTGTACAGTTATAGTTACAGTTTTCAGAGGAAACCCTAAAACTGTATACAGCCAAGGTTATGTTGACATCACGTTTTCAGCCCCACGTCGGGCTACATGTTGGGAATCTATGAAAAAAGAATACGGACATGCAGCCAATGGCCCCAGTGAATGGGCAGGACAGAGTCATTTTGTGACTATGTTCTGTCCATCTGCCCGATGTGCAGGACTCAAAAGGGTGGCCTTCCACTAGCCCTGCACGAAAGAAGTATACGTCCGGCAAATGAACAGATGTAGTTACAAATCAAGTCACTTGCCCATTGGCCGTACGTCTGGCTGCACGTCAGCATCCTTTTTTTTAAAGAAAATCCTGACGTGTAGCTGAAAACATGATGTGAACGTAGCCTTAGAAAAAGCTGTGTGTTATATAATAGTATATACACACTATACTACACTATAACAGTATGTTTAACAGTAGTTAGCTTTGTGATGAATAACAGAAAAGGGACTGAGTGTTATTCCCCTTCTGCTTTGGATGAAGTACAGCAGGGAACGCATTGTGACCCATAAGTAGAAGCCAAAGGGCAACAGGAGGGCAAGCAGTCATTGTGCGTCTAGACAGGAATGTTGGCGGTCATGTGACTAGAAGAAAATCTATATAGTAGGAAGTTCTCTTGCTGCCAGTAGATTTCCAATCCACAGGAGATGAACACTTGACACAGCCTGTACTTTAGGAATGCAATTTCTTCCACTCATATAATAATTTCTAGCATGAAAGACTACAAAAAAGGCTTATTACTGCAACTAACCCAGAATTCTGCAGCAGTTCGCACCAAACGTGGCTCAATATGCAACACCATGCTCCATAGGCAACATAGAAGCAGCTGCTTGGCACTAATTAAAGTGTCACTGTTTTTGTTTATTGTTTTTTTTTTTTTTTTTTTTGCAGAAATCAATAGTACGATAGTAGGAGATTTTAAGAAACTTTGTAATTGGGTTTATTAGGCAAATATGCCATTATCTGCATACAAAAAGACTTTCCCCGCAGAAACTGTAGAGACCTGTCTATGGGGAGAGTGACAGAGCAGCTCAAATATGTATCATTATCGGCTGCACACATAGGGGAAATTTATTAAGTCCAGCGTTTTATGCACCGGACTTAAAAATGTCCCCACAGCTCCGGCACTACAGAGATTTATGTAGAGGCGGACTGCCTCTACATAAATCCCGTGCGCGCCAGTGCGTGCGGCAGGAAACCTACGCCAGCTCAGAGCTGGAGTAGGCTTCCTGCTTATTTTTACTGCCCCCTTCACACCCCCTCCCGCCCCCCCGGCGTACTGGGCGGAAAGTGGCCATTTGCAAATATTCTATTCGCAAAACGGCCATTTGCGAATAAATTTATTCGCAAATGGCCACTTTCCGCCAAAAAATAAGATTTCGCTCCTTGATACATGTCCCCCATAGTATATACTTACCAGCCACGCTGCTTGTGATCCAGCATATGGCTCTCTGTTCACTCGGCCACTGTTGCAACTTCAGGCCCCCGCCTCCTCCTGAATGACTGACAGTTGGAAAATGTTGTGCGTGAAAATATAGCTGGAGCAAGGACCGGAGAGCCAGATACCGGATTACAGGCAGCTTGGCTGGTAAGTACACACTACTGCTTGTAATCTGGAAACTGACCGCAGAAATATATACATATCTGTGCTGTCAGTTTCCAGGGCTGCATGAATGATACAAGGATCGTTCATGCAACTCATATGCTCGATTTAAAGGCCCAGCAAACGATGGCTCAGTGGTTAGCACTGTAGCCTTGCAGCACTGGGGTCCTGGGTTCAAATCCCACCAAGGGCAACATCTGCAAAGAGTTTGTATGTTCTCTCTGTGTTTGCAGGGGTTTCCTCCGGGTACTCCAGTTTCCTCACACCCAAAACATACAGATAGGTGAATTTAGATTGTGAGCCCTATTGGGGACAGGGAGCAATATTTGGCAAAAACGATGTAAAGTACTGCGGAATCTGTGTGCGCTATACAAATAAAAGCATTTTTTATTATTATTATTATTATTATTATTATGCTGCTAATCTCGCTGACCGGTGCTCATTGCGCTCCCACAGCCAAGAAATCTGGTCTAAAAGAACCCTTACTGCGTCACTTCATTGCAGTAACTAATCATTTGTTGTCCTGCCCTCCTTCATGGTATTACCGCAGTGAAACTCCAATGTGTGTGAACATACCCTAAAGAGTAAATCAGCAAAATAATATAAACCATTGATGGGTAGAGACTGAGAGAGTATTTACTTGAGTTAATAAGATGTTTTTTCATGAAGACGACATTTCATACATTTTAAACATTGAGGGACCATTAGTAATGTGGTTTCTGTAACAGGCTCATACGGTAATATGACCTTTACAAAATGAAAACTGTCTCTTGAAAAGGAAACAAGAGCATCAGAGAGAGTTCCAGCAACAATGGGCTTCTTGTTAGACTAGCCTTGGCTTTGTCTTCTAACACTGTTCACTCTATTACTGCAACTAGGTCTGCAACCAGCGCTCTGGCAAAGGGAGGAAGACTCTACTTCTTATCTCCCATTCCCATAATAATGGTCCTATTGAGCACTAACAGCTACAGAAAAAATCCCCGCTGCATTATGTGTCATGAAAATGGAAAGCCTCACATCCATCAGCAGACGGGCCGTGTGTTATAATAATGACTATACTCCCGAATGTAAATGATCGAGATTATTAGACGCCACCTCGGAGCTCTCTGACCCATAGCTGCAGATTGTCTCATAGTACACCGTATATGTATATATTTATGAGTATATTACAGAACTGATATAATTGAATGCATTACTATATTACTATATATTACTATATAAGCCTAACATAAGATTAACAATGGTGCATAGAAGCCACAATTCATAACAATTATTCAGATATTTCCTTTATAGCCACTGCTTACTTCATACATTATGTATCATACATTATGTATCAGCTATCCCATATGCATACATAGACTTTGCATTTCTTCAGCTACAAACTACTTCTGTGTGTTTAAAAGAATGCTGGGGCCCTAAAATCCCATCAACCTATAACATATACTGTAAGGGCCTTATCACACGGAGCGATAGGCCGAATCGGCCCGTTTTGGCCCATTATCGATCCGTCTTTATAGCTAAGCAATGCTTGGCCAAATGCTGCCTTGTCTGCTGTGCTCCGCAGCTTCCCGGTCCCCAGGCTGCTGCGGCGATCGAGAAGCTGTGGAAAAGAGGAGACAAGACCGGGAGCAGGGAGAGGTAAGGCGTCAGTAATTTGGGCAAGGGCTCAATGTCCATGCAGTCCTTACTGCCCAATTATCGGGCTGTCTAAAAGGTCCAGTAAACGAGCGCCGATATAGCAGATTGGTGCACGTTTACTAAAATGATTGGGCCATAGTCGGCCCATGTAGTAGTACCCTTTGGCTTCTTCCAAAGAGTGGCTTAGTAAATTGCAGTTTTTTGGCAAGTTCATTCTACACAAAACACAATGAATGTTATGCTGGGTTAACACTGTGTTTTTTGTAGTCCTTTTCTTAATCCATTTTTTTTTTTTGCAAAAAATGGATGAAAAACGGATGCACACAAATACATGATTTTCCATCAGTTTTTTGCAAAAAAATAAAAATGGATAAAAAAAAAAAAGACTGCAAAACATAGTGTGAACCCAGCCTTATACTGTATACATAGCCCACTACCAAAATGACTACTTTACTTTTTTCCAGTTTTACATGCCGATATTTACCCGCAAATCAGAATGGAAAATAGAAACAGATGCTTTTAATTAAAAGTTTGAGTTCTTGATACAATACCCCTCTTGGGGGCAAAGATTCCCACCACATCAAAACACACAAGTCACAAGGTTCACTTTAATTAGCCTGAAAGACGGACGGCCGGCTCCACACCACAAAGCCTAGAAGGTCCCCAATATAAACACAGCACAGGAAGCTTCAATGCCTCAGGAGGCATCCTTTTAGGAGGCTGAGAAATAGGACAAAGCAACCCTTCAGTGCCGTCAATGACAGTGATCTCACCGGGAATTCTACAGCAAAAATAACAAAATATTGTTGCTATGAAGAATGCACATGAGCTCAATGGTTTCTACGACTGTGAAGCATTTCAGCTAAGCAGTATATATTTCAGCTATGGTAACAGTGGGAATGAGGTGAAGAGTAGAGTTTAGTGAACTTTCAGCACGCTCGGGTTCATCTGAATTCAAGTGTGCAGCATTTGATTAGCTGTGGCTGCTGAAGTTGGATGCAACCATAGCTGTATCCATGTTTTCCAGGACTTCCTTATGGCCGTATCAAACTTCCGAAATGACCATGACCGATCAAAACTTTTGACATGTCTTTCTATTCCATGACTGTGCCCATCTAAATGTTTACTGTATGTCTTATTTCTAAATTTAATTAATGTGAAGTAGGTTCCCTGTTCTTACTCCTCCACTCATCTTTATACTAAGGACACAAGGTTGGGTAATAATGTCTACCTGGTACTCAATGTCCAAATTGATTCCAAAACTTTTAAGTAGGTAGATCTTTGTGCATCAGAAGATCGCTTTACCATGGATACGTCCCACTGCACATGCACAGAACTTGTTTTGTGGGAGGTATCCATGATAATCCGATCTTCTGTCTCCTGCGACTGCATGCCGGATCAGGATGTACAAAAATGTCAAAAATTACCAACAGAAAACTGAAAGGAGACTGCGCAAGGCAGGCGCACACATTGTCACAGAAACACCTCACTGTCAGTCCGGGGATTAGTCTTTGTTTTTTGGAACAGGCCGGATCACAGAGCAGTGCGGAAGATCCATATGCACTGCTCATGTGATCAGCAATGGGAAACTAGCATCATGAATACATGCATAGCCATGCTTCAGTTTCCCTTTAAGTATTATTACTATGTCTGGCATTGTATAAAACTGCTTCTTTGAAAGTCATAGAGGTGGGGGCAGATAGACTATATTTAGTTAGAGCTGTAAAATGTTGTTATAAAAAACTTTTGACATGTCATAGGGACACGTTAAAAGTTTTGATTGGTCCAGGTCTGAGTGTTCAGACCCATACTGATCGGGAGAGTGTGGAGAGGACTGGACTGCAGCATTAAAAAAAAAAAAAGTCTGACTTTAAAAAAAAAAATCGGGAGTGGGGAGAGGATGCGCTGCAGCATGTCTTCTCCTCGCTCTATCTCCTGTACAGTAACTTTTTAAAACTTTTGACTGATCAAAACTTTTGACACGTCTCTATGACATGTCAACATATTTTTATAACGACAGGTACACTTTAAGGCTATGTTCACACTACGTCAAACTACGGTGGTAGTTCTCGCCGCAGAACTACGGCCGTAGCGTACACACATCGTATGCACTCCGGCCGGGATCCTATGCGGTGCCGGAAAAAACTGACATGTCAGTTTTCTGCGGCCGGAATTCAGTGAATTCCAGCCGCAGAAAGACCTGTCAGTGCACACAGTGAAGCAAGCGTCTCCGGCCACTTGCTTCACTGTGGGCTATGGGAAGCTCTGATGCGGGCGCGATGATCCGGGCACAGACCGCCGTTCCGTGAACCGTCCGGGGTCGCGGAACAGCCGGTCTGTTACCTAGTGTGAACATAGCCTAAGGGTGCAAAGGCAACACAAAAATAGCAGAATTCTAGTTATAAGTGCACCTAAAATAATATTTTCACCACTTACCCGTCTTGTATTATCAATAACTTTCTGATCTGGCTTTCCATAACTGGGAGGGTTGGCATATGGATCATAGCCCAGTTTGGCTAACATTGGTGCAATAACTGGCATATCTCTTAAAACATCTGGCGGTATTTTGCCGACCCATTTTGACAAAGCATCCACATTCACTGGCTTGATGACTTGATCAGTGGATCGCTCAACCCTGAAAAGAATAAACAAGAAATAAGATAAGATAAGGTCATCTTTAAAAATTACTTTCCATGAGGACAGGATCTGAATGGACACCATGTAAGACAAATGTATTGTTGGTGGAGATCTTCTTGCAACAAAATGATACCTTGCGTCAGTACGAGGATTTACACAGTTTCGGAGCTCCCAGGATCATAGTGAATGATGATGATGCCGGGAGTTCCGAGGTCCGATGTGCAGTATACAGTCAATGCACGGACCATATATTGCAGGCAGGTGAATGGCAATTAAACTGATTTTCAGGTAGTGTTTCCTGAAAAATCAGGTAGTGTGACCTGAAAAATCAGTTTAATTGCCATTCACCTGCCTGCAATATATGGTCCGTGCATTGACTGTATACTGCACATCGGACCTCGGAACTCCCGGCATCATCATCCGGGCACAGACCGCCCAATGGCCCACATGGCCCAATGGTAAGCTAGAAACAAATAACAATCAGCGAGATCTGTGCTTGTTTGCAGAGAGGTCACAAGCCAAGGAGATGGCAACGATTTCAGCTACAATTTACCCCATGCTTTCAGGGGTAAAATGTAGTAAATGTACTAGAAACTTTTGCCTAAGCCCTGCCCATTTGGCAAGTGCTGTGTTAAGTGGTAAAAAGTCACAAATATTTGCGCAAAAACAAGGCTTGACACTTCACACCAGAAAATTGGTGTACTTTGTCCCCAATAGTTTATATATTAGGACCATTTATTATGTTCATGTTAATGATTCTTAATCAATATGAGAACTACTGCTTAACAAATAGGAACACGTCTGTATATTAGGTCCCCCGTCATATAGATCCCAAACATGATAAAGCAAGTATAACATGTAGCCAATATGCTTACATTTAATATAAAACATTTATAATAACACCTGCTTATATATTTATCATAGATATATATAATATTATATATTACACACACATACACACCAACAGATTTATTAATGTATCTGATGTCCTTAGTAAATTTGGTGGTGACAAAACTAAATCCCGACCATCCCGCTACACTAGACGTGGCCGATTTTTTTCCAAACAAGTTTTTATTGAGGAATGGAAAACCTAGATAACGGTTTGTTTAGTAAATAAGTCGGCTATGGTGGGCTTTAAAGGACATGCCCACTTTCAGTAAAAAAAAAAAAATTATGGGCGTGTTGGGTTTTTGGCATTTTTGTGTAGCACAACGTTGGTAAATGAGGCCGAACCGTAAACCAGCATAGAAATGGACAAAAAGTACATTAGTAAATTAGCCCCATAGTGTTTATGAAAATGTCCAGATGTAACATACATCTATAAGATAATAAGAGAGGAATCACTAATAGGGCAGACTCGATGGACCAAGTAAGTGGTCTTTTTATGCACAATCTTCTATGTTTCTTAAGAGACTCTCTGACATGCTAGACTTTATAGATGTGCATAAAGGTCAAACTTTTTACCTTTTTTATTTTTATTTTAATGGCTGTCCTAGCACATTGAAATTTTAAAATTTTAAATATGAGACATCTTCATCAACGATATGAACTAAAAATGTCCCATTGCTTTGTTTCTACAGCAAATCCTATGCAGTGTAACATGATCCTGCTCTCATAGTCCTTGTGTTTGGCTTTCAGCTTTGTGGTAACATAGGGGACTGTGTGAAAACAGTATGACTGCAGAGCTAGGCTTGTTTTCTGTTACCATGAAGATGCATAGGACGAAAAAGAAGAAAAATGACAGCGAATAAATTCCAATATTCTACTGCAGAGGTCCTTAACTGTCCGGACCTGTGCTGCAGCTCAGTATACCTGCACTGACCTGCCCTGGCTCCCTCCCTGTCAGTCACTCTTGTGACCGCAGCGGTCACAAGAGGCCGCACTCTGGCTCTGATGCCGGCGCTCGAGTGACGCCACTGGAGTGCCGGCACCAGGACAAGGGGAGAGCGGCCTCTTGTGACCACTGCAGTGCGGCCACAAGGGCGAAGAGAAGAGGAGACGCCCGCGGTCAGTATAAGTGGGGTTTTTTAATGTTATATGCTAGATGGGAGGGGGGAGCACAGGGAATCTATACAATAAAGGAAGCACACAGCGTGAATCTATATACTACTGGGGGAGCGCACAGGGAGGCTATTTACTACTAGGGTAGAGCACAGGGGGGCTTTATACTACTGGGGGAGAACACAGGGAGCTATATACTACTAGGGGAGAGCACAGGGGGGCTATAAACTACTGGGGGAGAGAACAGGGGGCTTTATACTACTGGGGGAGAGCACAGGGGGCTATATACTACTAGGGAGCACACAGAGGGCTATATACTACTGGGGAGAGCACAGGGGGCTATATACTACTGGGGGAGAGCACAGGGGGCTATTTACTACTGGGGAAGAGCACAGGGGGGGCTATATACTACTGGGGGAGAGCACGGGGGGCTATATACTACTGGGGGAGAGCACAGGGGGCTATATACTACTGGGGGAGAGCACAGGGGGATTATATACTACTGGGGGAGAGCACAGGGGGACTATATACTACTGGGGGAGACCACAAGGGGGCAATATACTACTGGGGGAGAGCACAGGGGTCTATATACTACTGGGGGAGCAACAGGGGGCTATATACTGGGGGCAGTCACCCCCTTTGTATTTAATTTCAAAGGGCTGGTGAGAGAGAAAAAATGCCAGTTTTCCCACTAATAAGCATCAATTCTGTATGTAAATAGTTCAACAACATTTGTAAAAAGTAACAAAAAACGTTTACTACTGATGTTCAGCTCGGACCTTAACCTGACAATAGACCCCGGTAAGTGGACCTTCACTAAAAGCACCAGAACCAATAATGAACTGAACAGTCTAAACATTAATAGCGTCAAAGGCCGTCCAGTGCGGTTACCCGTCTCAAGCAATTGCCCTTTAAATAGCTCATGGGACTCACACATACATAAGTCGCAGAAGTACTATACAATAATTCTAATATACTTTTATGTTGTTGCCAGTGACATTCTTAATGCTACATGAAACATAATTTTAAGGTGACATTCTGAGAAGAATTAGAAATACAATGACTTATTAATGAGCTGAATCATTAAAGACCTATTTAAAATGTCAACTGCTTAGCGAGTAAGAAGCAAGTAGTCTGCTACCGAAAATGTCACCGCCGCTAATGAGCGTTATAGAAGTGACTGAATACTGTATACCAGCACTGAGCAAGGGAACCTCCAAAGGATCATGTGAGGCTATAGGCCCAAGACCCGGTATGGATCAGCATAACAGTATACTCCAGGGGAGTAAATAGACCACTTAGGTCTTCTGCACAACATTGGACCTACATGGTTCTCCTAACAGGAGGAAGTACGTGTCACCATAGTGCCAAATTGTATCCATAACGTGACCCATTGTCTTGGCTGTGCTCCATGGTATA
Source organism: Dendropsophus ebraccatus (assembly GCF_027789765.1). Classification (NCBI taxonomy): domain Eukaryota; kingdom Metazoa; phylum Chordata; class Amphibia; order Anura; family Hylidae; genus Dendropsophus; species Dendropsophus ebraccatus. The sequence goes on from NC_091458.1 coordinate 126,980,963, forward strand.
TCTGAAGCCTGGAAGGTTTTGTTTTCCTGACTAATATCTTTTTTAACAATGAGCTCCCTTTAACGTGTTGTACGCTGTTTATGGACCCACTTCTGTAAAATGCAACTGAGAAAATGTCAGGAAAATCCTACTAGAACAGCTGAACTTTATATGGGGTTAATCCGAATCACTGCAAAACCTTGGCTCTCCAGCAGTTTCAAAACTACAGCTCCCATCATGCCAGGGCAGCCAAAGCTAAAGCTTTGACTGTTCAAGAATAATGGGAGTTGTAGTTTTGCAACAGCTGGAGAGGCAAGGTTTCCTACCCCTGCCGTAGGAGGACCCCGGGGGAGTGCGGAGAGGTAAACATAGCTTCTTTATTGTTTTCCTGAAACAATCTATATATTTTTTTTCTCTCTTGGCGGATAACCCCATTAATTTTTGAATTGAGAATCTCTCTTTAAAGGGGAAGTGCGGTGTAAGACACTAAATAACACACATTACAAAGTTATACAACATACAACAGGGGAGGGCTGTGTTATTTAGGTGAATGGTCCCCTCCCCAGAAGTGTGATAGAGTATACTTACCGACTCACTGTCAACCCCTGCCACCCTCTTGGGACGATCACGTCATCTTCAGGAGGCTGGCCTCCCTCATGGCGGCCCCCCTCCAGTGCGTCATCAGCTGCTCAGCTGCCATTGGCTGAGCATAACAGAAGAAGATGTCTGGTGCTTCTGTTATGGACCACTTTAAGGATCAGACGTGTGACTTTTTTGGATACTACTGCTTTTTAATATACAAGTTTGCATTCCCTTCAATTCACAGTGTTTGATAGGGTTTTATAGGTTTTCTTTAATGAAATACAGGTAATTCCCAGAGACCTGACTGTCATGTTAACTGCATACACTTCACTCGTATTTAGAAGAAATCACGGAAGAATGAATAAGGGAGGCAGACAATGGGAACCGTGGTGAAAAAAGAAATCGGAATTACCAGCAAATACTTAACATGAAGTGACAGCTCTAATGCGTCTCAGACGTGGAATTATTTTCAGATCATATAACAACCGCTTCCAAGTAAACCGGAATGCCTGTAAGGTTAATGAGATCTCTAAAGGCCGGAGACATACACTATGGATTAGGAAACAAACACACAACGGATAATCGGCAACCAAAAGCCAATATTACAGAGCAGGCAGCACTTAGAGACAGATGGCAGTGCCCAATTGGTAACTAATAACACTTCACCATGAAGCCATATGAAAATGGGTATGTGCGTGCCATCAATTATTAAAGGGGTTGTCCAGCGAAAATATTTTTATTTGAAATCAACTGGTGTCAGAAAGTTATATAGATTTGTAATTTACCTCTATTAAAAAATCTCAAGTCTTCCCATACTCATCAGATGCCGTATGTAATGCAGGAAATGTTGCTTTATTTTCAGTCTGACACAGTGCTCTCTGCTGCCACCTCTGTCCGAGACAGGAACTGTCCAGAGTAGGAGAGGTTTTATATAGGAATCCTCATAGAAAGCCTCTCCTGCTCTGGACAGTTCCTGTCTCGGCCAGAGATGTCAGCAGAGAGCACTGCGTCAGACTGAAAATAAAACATTTCCTGCAGGACATACAGCAGCTGATATGTACTAGAAGACTTGAGATTTATTAATTTAAGTAAAATCTATACAACTTTCTGACACCAGTTGATTTAAAGAATTTCCACTGGACAACCCCTTTAATGCTTTTTCTCTGTGTATCTTATATTTTAGCAGCATTTCATACCCTCTCCTCTATTGGTAATTTTTTTTGTTATGGGGGAAAAAAATCACTATAGAGAACTGAAAAAAAGTTCTAAACCATAAACCTAGGGATGTGGAAACTACATTAAAGTGCTCCTACATGGAAAGTGGTGGAGACGCTCCCGCAGCAGTTGTGGCACTCACTCCCAGGAATGTTAAGTGATTCCAATTTGCAGATTCACACAGACGTGTTAAACGTCACCAGCAGGGCCTCGCCAAATGACTCATTACTTGTAACTTTTACAGGATACGACTCTGCCAACTAGGTGGCAAATGCTGATAAAAAGGTAAAATCCCAGCAAAGGATGCAGTCTATCTGTAAGCTGTAGAAACCACAAGGGAGTGCTCAGCTATCAGCCCCACAACCATAGCTGACCCATCCTCTCCTTCTCCCTCAGGGCCTCCTGCGTACCATCCACAGCCATGCAGGGAATATTTCAGTCAGTCAATGAATACGATTGAGTACAGTATCGCTACCATGCTAACTGATATATACATTACAACAAGGCCTGGAGCATACACAGCCTTGCTAAGAATACAAGATAACACATGACTGACTTGAGTAGTCACTGTCACAAAGACTCTTTCAAGAAATACACGGTTAATAGTGACCGTCAAATTCAATTTTTTTCACAAGGCTAAGCAGGTTTAGTCTCGGAGAAGGTAAAAGTAGCCTACAGGGTAATGGCTGACTATTTACCATCACTGTCTAGCTTTCATGCTCAGTTACATTATAATACAAGCTGTATTCATGCGGTAGGGTAACTATTTATGTCCTGCTACTAATATAGCAGTAATTTATTCAGCAGTGCTGCACTTACTTCTCACTTTAGAGCACAAGTGTCAAACTTGTCGCTTTTCAGCTGTTGCAAAACTAGCAGCTAAAGCTTTGGCTGTCCAGGTACAATGGGGATTGTAGTTTTGCAACAGCTGAAGGACCGCAATGATTTGTAACAATCATGTATTATCACCTACAAGATCCAAGACATCAAGAGACCTCTGGTATAGGATATGAGCTAATTTTTAGGCCTTGTTCACACAAAATCTTCGGAACCAAACTGGAGGATTTGCGGTCGCCACTTATCGAGGGGGGAGCTAAAAAAAAGTCTGCATTCCCGCCGTATGCATAGAGTGAAATGAAGGGCAGAGTAAGCTGTAGGCGTCTGAGGTATGTATAATAGAGAAATGGTAGAGTGGCGCTGTGCCAAAGCAAAACACACTTCTTTCACCCATTCGGTCGCCCTTGTATCCTACCGGTATTACTGTACCGCCTCCTCTGGCTCTCAGATCTCACTGCAGAGGACTGCAATAAAGCAGCACTGGCACGCATGTGCAAGATCTGAGAGGCAGAGAAGGGTACAGTATTACCGGTAGGATACAAGGGCGGGCCAGATGGATGAAAGAGGTGTGTTTTTTTGCTAGGCACAGCACTGCTCTACTCTAGCTTGCTCTGCCCTTCATACAGTCGCGGCATACAGAGGGGATGCGGCCATGGCGGCTTTTGAACTTCCTTGTATCCTATTATACGTCCCTCTCTTATTCATTTTTATTTGGTGTGTGTTGGAAGAGGGGTAATCTTATACAGCGAGTATATCCCAACTGGAAAAGTTGGGGGTCATCTTATAGGCCCAAAAATACGGTACTTTATATTAACATGTTATATGACTCTAGGTTTGGTGCCAGACTCCTCCTTTAGGGTGCCTTCACACGTACCGGATCCGCAGCGGATTTCACACTGCGAGTTTGTGGATCCTGGTATAGTGAAGGCCTATGGGGTCACATACCCGCAGCGGAATTTTCATTCCGCTGCGGATATGTAACCCGGCCCCTTTAAACCCCGCCCCTCCAGCCTGGGCTGCCCTGCTCTGTAGCGACTCTGTCCATAAGATGGACGACATGGATGAGCATGTAACCATGCCCCGCCCCCCAGTGTCCTCCATAGACATATACAGGCTCAGTGGGGGGAGGAGCATGCTCCTTCATGTCAGCCATCTTATGGACAGACTCACCACAGAGCAGGCCTGGTGGAGGGGAGTCTGATATTAGTTCTATGAGGTACACAGGGCGCTGCTGTCAGTAAAAGCAATGAGTACACTTACTAATACTATACACTGAACTAATTTTACTATAAAATGGCCAACCCCTTAAAATACAACTCGGCCTGCAAACATAAGCCCCATATGGCTAAAGTGATGAAAGCATTATAAGCAGTTAAGGCTCTTCGGAAAGAAAGGATGCTAAAACAAAACAAAACAAAAAAAATGCTGTTGCCATAGCAACCTGTCTGCCGCTTTCCAGCATTCACATTTTCTTGCTGTACCTAAATACCATGCACATTTGCATATGGCCAATACGAACTTTCAGCTTTATTAATGTGTTTATGCCGGAGTTGTAGAACATGTTTATCACTGTATTTTATAAGCAAATTTCTACTCTAGCATGAAACCTCTGACAATTTACCTTTGACAAAGGAGGGGGAAGGGAACCATGTCATAAAGGTTATAGTGACATTCTTACTGCCCAGCTCTATACAGAAACGTGATGCAAGACTTCATGGCCTGCATCTCGAATAAGGGGCCTGAATGCCTATGTGTCAGATGAATGCCGGCCTCTTCCCCACTGCCCATCAGCGTGATAATCTTCTGGCGTCTCACTATACACATCTTATTTCAGATCCTAATCCAGAGGCCATGTTGCATTTTTCTCTAGCTGGAAGAAAGAATATGCAAATAGCTCTCACACCACTTAGGCAAAGTCCCTTTAAGTCAGCAATTCACTCCATCTAGGCGTCTTACAATATGAATAGGGATATATGCCAAGCCAAAAATCTCTCCAAAGGGAAAGACTAGCCATCTGCATAAAGAGGTTGTTGCCCCTCTTCAGTGCAGAACAGGGTGTTGGGTGACTAGTGAGAGGCCTCTAGAGGTGGCTCAAAGGTATAGTGGTATAGACTTTCCCTTTGAGAGATTTTTAGCTTGGCATATACCTTTTATGTTCTAAGACTCCAAGATGGAGTAAAACACTGACTTGAAGGGACACCATTTTGTCTAAGTAGTGTGAGAGCTATTTGCATATCCCTTCTTCCTAAAATTCCCAGTGTAGCAGGAAAGGCCATTAAGACGTTTCTTTAGGTCTTCATTTAATGTTCTCTCCTTTCTATGCGGCTAGCACTCCTCCCTTGTAAGACCCATGTGGCCCCATATGCATATGGTAAGTACCTCCTCTTTCTCCCATTCTACCTGCTGGTGTATTGGAGAGTAGTAACATCTTGTTCACACTTGCGTTGCTTGGCCGCCTTCTCTGCCTGTGGCGCCTGCGGGGTGTGGGGGGGTCCATGGGGTTTGGTCATGTGACACTGGGGTTGCAGGGCCATTCTGTGCCCCACCCCCACCCCCCCTGTTGGCGCTTGCTTTGAGGGGTTGGCAGTCACTGACTGGCACAATGTTGTTTTAGAGTAGGGACTTATGTGTGCCACAAGACCTGCACGCGGCACATGAGGCAATATGGTTTGATCAAATTATATACCAACATTCTAGCATTGGTTTTTAAATATAGCCGAGAGGCATTATTGTAAACCATGGGTGTGAGGTGCAGCAACTCCTCTTTCTCTAGGTCTGTACTTCCTATTAACCTCAAACTGATGGATGGGCACTAACCCAGGCTCCTCTACAGTCCACCTTTAATGACGGTCCCTTAGCTAAGGGATACTAAGGCACGTTTGGACCCCACACCTAAAAATACTGACTAAAATACTACGGCCAAGATTGATCAATCTGCCTGAATCCAAAACTGTCTGGGTTTTGCCCATGGCAACCAGTCACAGTTCATCTTTCATATCTTAACAAGCTCTGGAAAAATGAAAGCTGAGCTGTGATTGGTTGCTATGGGCATAATGAAAAATCTGGGCCTGTGTGTGAATCCAAACAATAGTTATGCAGCGACACAAGATAGGGCCTATAAGTCCAACGAAAGCTGTTCCAGCACACAGCAGTTCCAGACAAGAATATATTCCAATAAGTTTATTGAAACAAAGTGCTCTCCGTGATGAGGTTTCTCTTCTCCCAAAGCGGACAACTTACATACAACATACACAGAGAACTAGACATAGGTATGAATGTTTAGGCACAACGTCCATCAGCACTCTTTATACATCACCAAGACTGTGTGAATGAAGGGCGAGTTCATCTGCATTCCAGATTTCTTTGTATGACGCTGCTAAGAAAGGCAACGTGCTGGTCATGTCAGGTGTGACATTTTGGAAGCTCTGCCTCTATCTCATGAGTCTGTATGTATGACAAGGCAGCACTTTAATCCACTCTGAAATCATCATCATCGCATGTTAAAGTGACACTCTCACCCCCTATTTGCATTCTGACTTTGTAAAAAAGTCAGAATGCAAAAGGGGGGTGACAGTGTCACTTTAAAGCGAATGTACCACCGGTAAATGGCTTTTGTGATTTTTACATGGATAGACCGGCGGGGATGCAGATGCCACAGTTCTTTTTTTGAACCGTGGCCCGGTTCCCACGTACAATGCCGGTCTATTCTCGGGCACCGGTCGGGGGTGAAGCACTGGAGGCGGGCTGGCCTGCCCCCAGTATGGAGCCGCGTCACAGAGAGGAGGGGGTTTCGTCATACCAGGGGCAGACGGGCACGCCTCCAGTGCCCAGGAATAGACCGGCGTTGTACACAGGAACTGGGCAGTGGTTCAAAAAAAGGACCAAGGCACCAGCATTGCCGCCGGTCTATCTATGTAAAAATCACAAGAACAAATAACTGGTGGTACATTCACTTTGCTCTCAGAGTAGACTGAAGTCAATATATGTGGGAATCCAGCCTTAGTGCTCCTTTACATGCTATCCATGTTCAGCATCCTAAAATGCATTCTAAGTACAAAGATTTCTGCATAGGTTTTTGGTGGAAAAGTGAAGCAGTTGTCTGGGCCCATCTATACATGAAGCAGGTCCTGTATACACAGAACAGGGGGATAGCAATGAGGCTCGTGACTACAGTCTATCAAAACTCTTACTTACTTGGACAGAGATACACCTCCGGCTTTGCCAATCATTTCTTCATGGTGTAGCACAGCATCATTCCAAGGAATTGTGAGGAATTTCAGTAAGGTTTTCATCCAACGTTCCGGATGTAAAACCAACTGTTCATAATGCACCATCATACAGCGGTCGTATCCCACTTCGATGCACTGATTATACATGGTCTCTATAGCCCGGTTCCACTTGGTTAAGCAATCTCTATAGCTATTCAAATCAAAGCCGGCGATAGTAACTTTTCTAGAGATCATCGAGTGCACAGAAGCACGTCCATCTCTCACCATCAAGACAAATTTGGCATTGGGAAATATTTTGGCTAAATAAGACAGTGATTTCAAAGCAAATGGGTCTTTGTTACACAAGTATGGGGCAGGTTCTCCATGTTTAACTATAATTTCCAGTAAAAAGGCTTGCATTGCTGCATCTAGTACTTCGTCCGTAACACCGGCCTCATCTAGGCGTATTTTTTCTTTACTGGATCGTGCCCACATCTGTTTGACAGCTAATATTCGTGGAATCACTCTGGTCTCCTCTCCACAACGAATCTCCGGGTGGGCATCAAGCATGGCACGCATCAATGTCGTTCCACTGCGAGGTACTCCTCCAATAAATATTAATGGCATGTCTTTGTTATAGGCAAAACTAGAATTGGCTCTTTGCTCAGTTCTTAGAGTTGCTTTGGGACTTTCCATTTTAAGAGGCTGACTGCGTTCCTCTATTCGATGGTGGCACTCCATTGCGTGTTGACCTAAGTAGAATACAGTTACCGAGCTTATTACAAGGCAGGCCAGCAGCAAGTTTTGCTTTAGTTTTCCAATCATTTTTGACGGCCAAGTCCCCCGAAATGAGACAGATGGAATTGTTGCAGTTTTATTTACAATGGCACGCCACATAGATTTTACTCCAAAAAGGTGAGCGCCATCTGTTTTATCTGCAGAACAAAAAGTAAACTCACATTAATTATTATAGACAAAACAGACAGAGAAGGGCTGGCTAGATGGCACAATCTGTGTGATGCTGCCAACCTTCCTTTAAAGAATGCAAAGAAATAACAAATTACCATCTGGGACAGGATTCCACTAAACAAACTAAAGCAACTGTACTAAAATGAAATCCGGTCCTGTCTACATATGGTATATACAGCAACCAAACAAATAAAAGCAACTGGTGCACGTTTGGAGAGCTTAAGTTCAGAATACGCAGCTACAGACTATTGTTCAATTATGACACATCATATATATATATTATATATCATAAAAAACATTAGTGGGGGTCTTCCAAAAGTAACTAAATCATATCTTACCAGTAATTTAGTAACTAAAATGAGTTCCATAGTATTTAATAAAATGGGTTTCTTTAGAGTTCTACAGACCTGCCTTGCATCCCAAGACTAAAGATCTCAATAGCCGAGACTAGAGGACATAAGCAGATGTGACAGGCAGAGCAGTGAGTCAGCCTCTCAGTATACTGCCTCCCCAACTAAAGAGTTTATGTATTAATGTCACAACCATTGCTCCCGAGCACAATTCTATTATCATGGAGTGACGCACATTGGCAGTATTTATAGATCCTTACAGTCCGCCGAGAAGGTCAGCGTGAAATGACTGGGACCAATCAGGGCTTAAAAGTAGCCTTTTAGAATGACAATTCAGGAAGCCACTATTGATTTTTAGATAGAGACTGAAATTTGAGGGAATCGCTGTGGTTACGATACTAACAACATTGGATAGTTTCCTTACATAGCAGCCATCATTTTTCCAGTCTGGCAAGGACACCAGTGACCTGTTCCACTGTACACACTATGGGTAGCTGGGGGCTGTGCTCAGTACATGCAGCAGCTGCATCATCATCATCATCATCATCTTAGATGCGTTCTGCTGAGGTCAATGCAGCACACAAGGCTATGACAGGAGGTTTATACCAGCTTCAGGAGATTTATAGCAGGATACCATTTGTTTTTAGAGAGCATTGGGGAGTGGGGCTCTTAGAGGATGTTTGCTTGATGAATACCTGCGCGCAGTACATACAGCTAAAAGAAGATTTCTTGGACACTAGAGCTGAGCTAACGTTGAGCGCGCTCAGGGTCACCCAGTCCAGAGCGTGTAGCAGTGGCTGAAGTTGGATGCAGCCCAAGGAAGTCCCAGAAAATATGGATACAGCCTATGGCCTATGCCATATGCTCAACGTTAGCTCAGCTCTATTGGGCATGAATCTCTATACTCTTACTGCTGTCAGTCACAGGACATGCAATTGCCAATGACTGAATGTGACTTACTATACACGTAACATTATGATTCTGAATGACTTTGCTCACCATCATTTACTAACCCATCTGAACACTGGATAGAGAATTAAGCAAGATCTTCATCTGAGACTCCAAAACATTTCACAAATATATCTATTACACATGTAACATGCTAAATGCTAGACATTCACTTATATACCATCTAGATTACAACACACCCTGTCGCTTACCGATAAGTATTCTAACATCCCTCCAATGTAGCGTAAACTTTACCGTCTGACTCTGGAACCTCTCCTTTTCAAACCGGTACACCTAAGCCACAAGATGTCTGCAATATTCTCCAAAAACCTCAATTCTGCTAAATACGTCCTCTTTTTAATCCACCCCCCTAAAATCTCATACCTAGGGCATTAAATAGGCTTCCTTTTTTCTGCAATGATCTTTCTCATCGAATCCACTACATGTAAACGCATAAACAAAGGCTTTTAACTGCAAAGTATCTAGTTTACTAAGTGTCTCAGTTTGTATTGTTACAAAGTGGTGTACTGCATTGTTCTATGTTTGTTTTAATGCATCACCAGTAAACGTTTGCAACATTTCACACAATGCTCTGTATCCTCCCAGTGGCAAACAAGTCCTCCCCAGTGCTACCTGTCTAAATTCAGTACCTTACATTACCACATCTTAAACACTTAACACATGCTTGTAGTGGATATCGATACACATATTACCCTTAGGGTAGATTTTTATAAACTACTGCCATGTGGACCCGTAACAAAGAACGGAGCGGTACAATTCTATCAATATATACACTGTGACTGTATCTTCTATGTTTCCATGTCACGTGTGTGTGTGTGTGTGTATATATTATATATATCTATATATACATATATCTATATATATATATATATATATATATACCCCCTCTAACCGTTGACCTCTCAGGGCAGGGATGGATGATTTTGCTCTAAATATAAATATGGACTGGACCTAAGGAAAGTAATTAATTCTTGAAATGCGTTGTCCAATAAAGCAATCAATATACAGTGGTACCTTGGTTTTAGAGTAACTTAGTTTAAGAGCGTTTTGGTTTAAGAGCTCACAGTTTCTCAAAATTGTGACTTGGTTTAAAAGCATTGCTTTGGTTTAAGAGCTCCCTGTACTGGGTGGGAGGGGGAATGGGGGAGGGGCATGGTCTGCATATCGGGGTCTACAGCCCTGTACTCTGACCCAGGAAGTCTCCCTCACCTTCCAAATCATAGCAGATCCACTTCAGGCTGGGGCTTACATCAGGGGACAGGACTGTGGAGGTAATCTCTTCATAGCTGTAACCCCTCTCTGGGTGGGTTCATACTGAGGAATTCTCGCTTCCGCAGTATGTCCGCGCGCCTTTCCGCCGGCTCCATACACACCATTCTATGGGCCGGCGTATTCCGCTATCCACCGATAGAAGTGACATGTGACATGGTGTCTATGGCATGGTGTCTATGGAGCCGGCGGAAATTCCTCGAAGTTTATCCGTGAGAATTCCGTAGTGTGAACCCACCCTCTCCCCGGACAGAGAGAGCTGCATGTATGTGCCCACATCTGCCCTGCTCATTCCTTCAGGCTCCCTGCAGTCTCTGTCAGCCCTTGTGTTTCCCATCCGCTCCATTACTGTACAGTAACTTATAATATCATATATTCAGCTGTTTCTGAATATTTGTTTTATCTGTTTTACATGTTATTCAGAATAATAAAACACTATTTTTGGAGTCTGGAACCAATTGTCTGCATTTCTATGATTTCCTATGGGAAAATTTGCTTTGGTTTAAGAGTGGATTTGGATTACGAACACAGTCCCGGAACAAATTATGCTCGTAATCCAAGGCACCACTTACCTTTTCTGTCCATCACTGTCCAAGCAGCACATCACAAACCCACCATCTGCCTTAATCGGGTAGAAGACAGACTTAAACGAAAAGCTCTACTTGAATGCTTCCAGGTTTGGTTGGGAAGGATATAAAATTAAACATAATAATACGCAGAACCCAGTAATTTGTGCAGTTTAACAGGTGTACAAAGTGAACAACTATAGACTGTACGGAAGAAATAGCAGCACAGGCGATGAAAGGGGCCCGAAAGCTGTAATTACAATGTCGGCTGCAATAAAAAATTACAGAGAGCATTTCTTTACTTAGCATTTCCTAATGTGAGGGTATATGTCTAGACTTGGGCCTTACCATTTATACCAGTATCTGGCATCAGCAGCAGGAAACAACGAGTTTTATCAAAATAATTAGACCATTTTAATAGCTACATCTGGCACCCAGAAACCACACGACACATGAAGTATATCTGGCATCCCAACCAGGCACAATATATAACTGGTATAAACTGGGGTTAAAATTCAGCTGTGGATATGTAACCCCATAGAACTTCACACTACCAGGATTGCAGTACGTGTGAAGCTACCAACAAAGCAAGTTTGCAATTTACATTTATTATTGATTTTTAGTTATCATGGAAAACACAGCACTCTGACTCTTTTTCTCAAAAAACAGGAAAGAGTCAGAAAACCGGAAGTCCTGTGTATCCCAGGCCATCTGAGCGCTCTCACAGAGAGAAGGCAGTCATGTGATTGTCGGACACATTGTGCCGTGACTGTCTGTACTGGACGGAATTCCTGTATTTAGTCAGTTTTTTACCAGGAGACTGGACCTGGATTTCTGGTAAGTTCAGCTTTGTTTTACAGCATGATAACAAAAAAAAATAATGAATGTAAATTGCAAAGTTGTTTTATATCACATCTACTGTTGATTTAGATTTTGAAGTTGTAACGACAGTGACATGGGTCTCCAAACTGTGTCCCTTCAGCTGTTGCAAAACCACAACTCCCATCATGCCTGGACAGCTAAAGCTTTGGATTTGGCTGTACAGGCATGATGGGAAATGTAGTTTTGCAACAGCTGGAGGGCCGCAGTTTGGAGACCTATGCTTTAAGGTATCTAAAAGTGGCTACCACTATTTCCCATGAAAAAAATCTGACGTACAATTTAAGTGGCCCCAGGAATAATAACTAGTCCAAACTTTTTAATTTATAAATAAAGACAATAATAAAAAGCAATAAACACACTTAGTTACTAAACAAATAAATCTAGTCACATAAACACTATAAATGAAGAAATACAGTCACAAATTATGGTAAAATCATGGGGGTTAGAGTCCCTTAAAAGTTTTTGAAGGAAAAGTTAGAAGCCACATTAAATATCTTTGCTGAGATTCATTCCTACTTTTGGCAGATCTATGTCTCTATGCATGCAGAGGTAAATGTTACGTAATAACTCCCTTAGGTTTTATAGATTACGGTACCAGGATCTCTGTTTCAACTACATTCCGGTGACATTGTAGAAAATCAAGTTAGCCAGTGATTGGCTGAGCGGACTGGCACCTTGGAAACGAGTGGGTGGAGCCAGGATACCAGAACCCGTAGGAGGACACCAGGGGAGCATGGAGAGGTAAGTACAGATTCTTTATTGTTTTATATACACTTGCAATAATATAGATTGGCTTTTCTCTATCGGGATATCCTCTTTAAAATTTGTACAAAGAAAAGCAATGTGACCTATTATAATATATAATATTACCTTTCCAATACGTAGAATTTGTTGGGTAACACAGATTAGGCACTGTATATGGGATCACGGGTATGGCCTGCACATTATATAGCCTTCATTTGAATCAAATAATACATACAATGATAAAAATTACACAGAGAATGCACACACTGAGGAACACCAGTGACCTATAGTAAGTATAAGGCCTCATTCACATGTTCGTTGTTCTGTCCGCAATTGCAGGCACACAATTGCGGACAGAACATAAAACCAATGTTTTTCAATGGCCCCATTCACACGTCCGTACGTGTATACGGGACCGCGATCCGTGCAGCAAAAATCGGACATGTAATGCGGACAGTTTTTTGCGGCACGGACGGCTACGCTAATGAAGTGGGAACGTAGTGCTCAGTGAAGCACAGAGCACTACAGATGCACATTCGCAGTGCGGTCCGCGGTCACGGGCTGCATTACGGATGTGTGAATCAAGCCTTACATGTTTTCTCACACTCCTGAAATTATTATTATTATATCATTAATATTCGGGGGTTAACTCCTGACTATGTTTCCATACCAGCACATTACCATAGTAGTTTCTGTATAAAATGTGAAGAGAAGTAGTTATACATCTTACTTCTAGACTAGATTAGGCCACAAAACCACATATTGATTTGTTTGCCTGAAAAATCGAAGAGTAGTATCTGTCTAACCTCCCCCCCCCCCCATTCATTCAGCAACATATGTGCTAACATCTGATCACTACACAGCCAAACTAACTCCCTAGGTGTGTGGGAAAAGTACACAGGAAGCCCACTGTATCATATGCAGCCTGTACACAGCCAGATTCCTACAAGTAGCCAATACAGCTGACATTTCTTTTTAGAGTAAAAAAAAAAAAAAAAGTTATTCTTTTAACTCTGTTAAAATTGTTCTTGCATTTACTTTATCCTAGGTTAGATATATGTTTATCAACTGGAGGTTTGCTACAAGTATCTACTACTCCTTCACTTGACTTTATATAACATTTCAGAAGACTTTTCTTTTAAACCATGACTTTATATATGTGTAATTCCTGTTTACATATAAGTCACTGACTAGACTTCTGAACCACAAGGTGTGCCTTCACCAGAAAGGTTACTTTAAAAGGGGTATTCTGGAAAAAAAGAAAAAAAATCAAATTAACTGGTGTCAGAAAGTTATACAGATTCGTAAATTACTTCTTTAAAAAGAAAGAAAAATCAGGTCTTCCAGTACTTATCAGCTGCTGTATGTCCTACAGGAAGTGGTGTATTCTTTTCAGTCTGACACAGTGCTCTCTGCTGCCATCTCTGTCCATGACAGATGCTGTCTAAAGCTGAAGCAAATACCCATAGAAAACCTCTCCTGCTGTGGACAGTTTCTGTCAATGAGAGATGGCAGCAGAGAGCACATTCAGATGGGAGAGAATACACCACTTCCTGCAGGACATACAGCAGCAGATAAGTACTGGAAGACTTGAGATTTTTAAATAGAAGTAATTTACAAATCTGTATAATTTTCTTAAACCAGTTTATTTTAAAACTCTGGAGTACCCGTTCAATATGTGCACAGCATGGGAGCCTTTGGGCAGACCTAACAAGAGAACTTTAATGGGGTTGGCCACTTTATAGTACAACTGCTCAGTGTACAGTATTAGTACGTGTATTCACTGTATTTACTGACAGCAGCTCCCTGTGTACTTCATAAAGCTAATATCAGACTCCCCTCCTTTAGGCTGAATGGGGATTATGTCCATAAGGTGGTTGAGCATGGAGGAGCATGGTCACATGATCCTCCGTGCTCGTACATCATATGGACAGATCACCATTCAGCATACAGACCATGACGGCACAACCTGGAGGAGGAGTGCCTGACATCAGCGTGGCAAGACACACGGGGAGTTACTGTCAGTAAGTGCAGCGTATACATTTACTAATACTGTACTCTGAACAATTTAACTATAAAGTGACTGACCCTTCTAATAGGGCTTCCAGAGAAGCGAGTTACTATGATAGTATGAAAACCATTCAGTCTGGAGAACGCCCAAAGCAAAGGGGCTGTCAGAGCCAACATTTAGTGCTCTATCCTGTAACACTGAATCATATGGGATGTGATGACACAACAGCTGCCAATATGTTCCCATGGATTTATATGCATGGCCAAGGTGTAATCATTCGAGAAGACTCCGGGAAATCCGTCCCTACTGCAAATCATGTCAGCTGGTGTATACAACGTATCGCTCCCACAAGGAACAATGGGTTAAATATCCACTGTTTAACATTAGGACTTAAGTGAAAAAAAATCACAAGCATACAACACTGACAAGCTGAATATACTGGTTACATATGTACTATGAACACGGAGGAAGACTCAGCATCTTTTTCTGATTGCATTATATAAAAAGAAATTTCATTGGGCGGCAATCATTGGTACACACTGGAATACTTGCTACCAAGCAACAGTACGTGTGACATGCAGGCAATGGGGTTTATTCAAAGAATGACACATTGCTGGAACACAAGTGATGCAGGTATATTACGTTACTTACAGTATTGTACTGATCGTCAGAGCTAGGTGTGTATTCAGTGACTCATAGGGCACAAAAAGGATCACTCGGCTGTCAGCATTGCTGGTCATCACACATTTGACAT
The DNA here is from genome assembly GCF_027789765.1 of Dendropsophus ebraccatus. Lineage (NCBI taxonomy): Eukaryota > Metazoa > Chordata > Amphibia > Anura > Hylidae > Dendropsophus > Dendropsophus ebraccatus. The sequence goes on from NC_091458.1 coordinate 126,996,298, forward strand.
GTTCCCTAGATATGGCGTCACATGGCATTAATTTCTTTATAATATTCACTACAGTAATACCTGAAAACTGGCATCATGGCTCAACTGGGTAACGACCTGAACTGGGCACAGAAAGGCACATGCATATAACATTTCTCTGTCCAGCTATGAAAAGTAGATTTGCTATGGTGAACTACTTTGTCTATAGGTGTGCCCGGCTTAAATAGATGGGGATAAGCCTTATGGTGCTTTTAGACAGAACGATTATCGTTTGAATTTGTGCGATAACGATCGGGTTCGAACGATAATCGTACGTATAAACGCTGCAAACGATCAAGCGACGAGCGAGAAATCGTTCATTTTGATCTTTCAACATGTTCTTAAATTGTCGTTCGTCGTTCGTAAAAAATTTGCAGATCGTTCCGTCTAAACAGTCGTTCACCGATTTAACCTATGTGTGAGATAGGCTTAAGCGATCGCAAAACAATCGCAAAATGATTTTTCCGTACGATGTATCGTTCCGACTAAACGCTGATCGTTATAAAAAACACATCGTTCATTCAAAATCGTTAATCCTGCGAATTATCGCTCCGTCTAAAAGCACCATTAAAGGGCAACTCCAGCAGAAAAAAAAATTCTTTCAAATCAACTGGTAATTTGTAATTTACCTCTATTAAAAAAATCTCACGTCTTCCAGTACTTGTCAGCTGCTGTACAGTATGGCCCCGTTCACACTGAGCAAGATCGTAGGAACTCCACGGCGGAGCTCTCCACCGTGCTCAGTGTCTCACTGTAAGTGAGGGAGAGGGCACGTGCTCCTCCGCTACCGCCGCTCTCCGCTCAAAGAAATGACATGCCATTTCTTAGAGCGGAGCGGGGAGGAAGCGGACGCGCGTGCGCCCTCTCCTTCACTCACAGAGACACTGAGCGCGGCGGAGAGCTCCGCCGTGGAATTCCTACGATCATGCTCAGTGTGAACGGGGCCTATGTCTTAAATGTCTATGACATACGGCAGCTAATAAGTTCTGGAAGACTTGAGATTTTTTAACAGAAGTAAACTACAAATTTCTGGCCCTTTCTGACACCAGCTGATTTGAAAGAAAAATAAATTCATTGGACTTCCCCTTTAAGAAAAGATTCCATATTAAATATTTTTTGTTTTACGTTTTTCAAGGTGCAGACTTGTTGCTATAATCATCGCTATTAAAACCCTATCAGAAGGAAAAGCTAGATACCCTGATGTAACCCTGATGTAACTACCGAATGACTTTCTGGGTTTAGAAACTTCTAAAAACATATAGGTAATATATGATGGTTCTTCTATCTCACTGCTGAGCGCTATAAACTGATCACAAGTTGCAAGTAGTGAATAAGCATTTTTCGTATTGTTGCATCTGTGTCCTCTTGGAACAGGTAGCCATACAGGGAATATGCTTTCCGGGACCAGAACAGACGCATTAGTACTGTACAAGCAGATACCAGGCCTTAGAAATTGTACAAGCTTTCCTTTATAGCAGTGTTTCTCAAATGTTTTCAACTGGATCTTACCAGCAGTGAAATTGTAGGTTAAGGATTAAAAGAAATCTTTTATATATACCTTATATTGGTCTCCTAAACCTAGTACTAAAGTAAAATAAACACAAAAACAGCAAGAGTCTGAAAATAATAATAACGCTTTTATGTGTATAGCGCCAACTGCTCCCTGTCTGTATTAAAGCTCACAATCTAAATTTGCCTTAGGGTATATTCACACGAACGGGCTCGCAGCGAGATTCTCGCTGCGAGCCCGGCAGGTCCTGGCAGTTCCCATACACTACATACTTGCTGCGGTCTAAACGACCGCAGCGAGTATGTAATTCTGCCGCCCTTAACCCCTTCTGCTCCCGCCTGGCTCCCCGCTGTAAGCATACATTACCTGTCCTCGCTGCACGGGTCCGGCGTCCTGCTCTCCCGTCCGGCCAATCAGTGGCTGCGGCTGGGCAACACACTAATTGGCCGGACGGGAGAGCAGGATGCCGGGACCCCGTGCAGCAAGGACAGGTAATGTATGCTTACAGCGGGGGAGCCGGCCGGGAGCAGAAGGGGTTAAGGGCGGCAGAACTACATACTCGCTGCGGTCGTTTAGACCGCAGCAAGTATGTAGTGTATGGGAACTGCCAGGACCTGCCGGGCTCGCAGCGAGAATCTCGCTGCGAGCCCGTTCATGTGAATATACCCTTACTGTATGTTTTGGGTGTGGGAGGGGGGCATTCAGCACGGCTTCAGCGTTCCTGTGTTGAACATGTCAGAGAGCTCTGACTGCGGCTTAAGGGGCCTATTCTACAGGAGCGATAATCGTCCAAATCGGGAATTCCGTGGAATAGAGAACGATCAGACGATAATCGTGTCATCGACTGATTGTTCATTTAGGTTCAGACCTAAAATCGTTGTTCGCCACCAGCGCATCGCTATGGTTGAATAGAGGTGCGCAGTGGCGACCGACGATTTCAGCAGAACCATACATTACCTGTCCAGGCCGCAGGTCGTCTTCTTCTCCCAGTCCCGCGCGGCAGCATCGGCTTCTGAGTGGGGATGTCTGAACTGAAAGACCACTAAGCCAATCACTGTCCGGGACCGCCGCGGCCAGTGATTGGCTGAGCGGTCTGTCAGTTCAGACAGCCCCGCTCCGAAGCTGCTGCGGCTCGCGGGTCCGGGAGAAGAAGACCTGCGCCCGGACAGGTAATGTATGAAGCAAGGGCTGCAAGGACATCGGTAACGATGTCCCTGCAGCCTTTGTTTCACGATCATCGGGGCCGTGGAATAGGCCCAGTAAACGAGCGCCGATCTAGCAGATCGGCTCTCGTTTACGTCGTTGATCATGTCCTGCTCGTCCGGTGGAATAGGACCCTAACTCTTTGAGAACAAAGGGGTCAGGCAGCGATTTTCCATCATTTCCCTGGTTATGCAAATTAACTTATGGGTCATTTTAAGTCCTTATTCATTGTGAACTTTTGAATTGTAATTTTTAATTAAATGACATTAATTGCATCCCGCTGGTTTGTGGGGGGTTTCTAATTATTTGTTTTATGAATTGTGCCTGAGGAAGGAGTCTGATAAACCTAGAAACACTTTTTAATTTACATTTTTGAACCTTAGCCTGCTGAACGTTGTAGTCCAATCATAGGCCATAGGCTCTACCCATTTTTCCAGGACTCCCTAAGGCTGCATCCAACTTCTTCAGCCACTGGTAATCCAATGCAGAACCATCACACTTGAGCATGCTACAATTGCACTCATCTTTACTGGTGAGCTTTGTCCTGACTTGGTTGGTTTTCTCTCTTTGGATATCCTGCACCTGATCGTTTTCTATTGTGTTAAATATATGTTCTGTAGTCCTGAGACTTTACTATATACCCTGTTAGATACATCCTGTGTGTTCACTAGAAGTCTCCTCTAATCTAGATTTACATTGGATTACAGTTTCTTTATATCCTTGTGCTGCAGAACATGACATACAGCAATAAACTAAATTATTCTTAGTTATTACTTTGGTCATGGTGCAATGTGAACAGCGAGTACAAGGCTGTGCCTAAAAATGTAGCCTGATGTACTTCAATCCTTAGTTACTGAGCTTTATTCTATACCTCTGCTCCCTAGTTCCAGTTCAACCCACTGTATAAGAGAATTTGTTACATCAGGGGCAGGGAACCTTGGCTCTCCAGCTGTGCCAAAACTACAACTCCATGTTTGGCTGTCCAGGCATGATGGGAGTTGTAGTTTTGCAACAGTTGGAGAGCCAAGGTTTCCTGCCCCTGTGCTACATGGACGTCTGAGCACAGGCAGAGTTACTAGAATCCTCCCTGAACCACAACACTGGTACTTCTCACACACAGCCAACTTGCTCAGTTTTTCCACAAATGTATTTGCCATTAACACTGGCAAATTCTCATCCTGGAAGTGGAGTAGACAATAAAGCGAGCTGACTGCGTGGCAGGGACATAGAATACACACCATGGACTGTCCTCTAAGCAATAGGATCATTTTGTTTAGACATTCTTCCCAACCCAAAACAGATCTGATCAAACACAGCTGTCCCCATGGCAGGGAGAGCTGGCCGCTCCTCCGGGGAAGGCAGCGTCTGAGAGGCATGCAGGACTAGAGGAGGCAGGAGCAGCTACTGATCCCTACAGACATACAGGTAGTAGCCTGGAACTCTAATCATTATTTACCTAGTCAACCTCCTACCCATTTTGCTGAGGGTCAATTCTATGGTTAGATAATTCCCACACGTTCCCCCCTGCTCCATCCACTTCTATTCTGCATCCCACAGTCTGTGCTTAGTTCTGGAGTGTAGATGTATTTATGGGTATTTAGGTACAAAACTAGGACAGCAAAATAATTCTTTGCCCCGTGTGAAGGAAAGCCTAGCTATGACTTTATTCACCTATTACAAAGATAATAAATCTTCATCCTAAAACTAGCATTAAAGGGAACCAAAAAGCACAATTGTGCCGATATGGTTCCCAGCTACCCAGTATAGATCTACTGTGCAGCTTGCCGAACCTACCAGCCGGTGCTGTAGCCGTAGCTTTACATCGGGAAGAAAGATGGTTTGCTATGCTACGCAAAGCCGGGAGAGGGGCAGCAACTAGTCATCTTGGCAGGGAGCTGCCCGTGACTAGTCACCGCTCTCTGCCTGTCAGCACGCAGGGATGTCTGCCATGCAGAGATCCATTAGTACCTCTCTGCCGGTCAATCATCCCTGCACTGCGAGCTGACAGGCAGATAGCCGTTACTAGTCTAGACTCGATCACTAGTTGCCACCCCTTGCACGGAGTTATAAAACATCTTTTTCCCCCTTGTAAAGTTATCAATCTAGATTGCCACTGTCACTTCACAGAACCTTTGACATGTCAAAAGTTTTGATCGATCCAGGTCTGAGTGTTCAGACCCGTACCGATCGGCGATAGAGACGGGAGAAGATGCGCTGCAGTGCGTCCTCTCCCAGCTCTGTGTCATGTCATCAGTCAAACTTATAATGGAGCTCTATGGAGCCGACTGATCACATGACACAGAGCTGGGGGAGGACGCACTGCAGCGTGGTCTTCTCCCGACTCTATCTCCCTATCAGAATGGGGCTGAACACTAAGGGTGATATTACACGGGCCGATGCGGGCCTGATAATACCTGTAAACAAGCGCTGATCTGCTAGCTTGTCGCTCGTTTACTGGGCCTATTACATGGCCCGATAATCGTTTAACAAGGGCTGCAAGGACATTGTTACCGATGTCTTTGCAGCCCTTGTTTAAACTACATACATTACCTATCCACGCTCCAGGGCTGCTTCTGCAGTCTGCTTCTCCACAGGTCCCGCGCGCTCTAGCTTCAGAGTGGCTTGTCAGCTGACAGCCCGCTCAGCCAATCACAGGCCGGGACCGCCGCAGTCTGTGATTGGCCGGGCGGCCTGTAAGCTGACAGGCCGCTCTGAAGCTAGAGCGAGCGGGACCCGAGGAGAAGCCCTGGAGCATGCATAGGTAATGTATATCCGATGAAAATAGGTCAGAACCTATATCAACGATCAGCCGATGATCGTTGTCACCGGCTGATCATTGTATTTATTACATGGAGCGATAATTGGGCCGATTCGGCCGATTATTGTTCCCTGTAATAGTACCCTTAGACCTAGCCCTGGACCGATCAAAACTTTTGACATGTCTCTATGACAGTGACACTTTAAAGAGAATAGAGGACGTACGCTGACACTCCACCACTGAATTCACTGAATTAGTGTTTAAAATACAGTGTATATAGGGCTGAGGTGTCTATGCACATGTGATAGCTGTTGGCCAAAGAAACATTTGACTGATCGCCATCTCTTCTGATTCCTTTTAAAGAATTACATGGAGCGATGAGAACAGGAGCTCGGAAACATATTCCTGCAGCAAAGTTTACACTGATGCATATTTAACAAAAATGACTCTAGTGCAAAGTACTCAATAATCACTGGAGGTATACTAAATAGCAGCACCCTCAAATCCACAGCATGAAATAAGTAGCAGATTAAAGGGTCTTACGTAGCAACCTGCTGCTATGGTCTTGTAGTGCTCTTCATCCTGATTCCAGCGCTTTGTCTTTCGGGTGGGTTGTGCTGTTTCTGTGCAATGTTACAAATGACAGGTAGTTTGGTGCACTGGGGGTGTTCCCTGTCCCTTAAAGGGGTTTTCCAGTGCTACAAAAACATGGCCACTTTTTTTTCCCTTTCTTGTCTCCAGATTGGGTGGGGTTTCAAACTAAGTTCCACTGAGGTAAATGGAGCTTAACTGCAAACCACACCTGACCTGGAGACAAGAGAGGGGGGGAAGTGACCATGTTTTTGTAGCACGGCCATGTACTCCTTGGTCCTGACTGCCATCTGTCCACTTCCTGGCCGCACTTGTGCATTGTCCGGCCATATCAACACTGCACAAGCATGCAATCTTTGGCAAACATCACTGCATTACAGTATTGCATATGAATGTGAAAGGCAAAGATAGACTTGGAATCAGGATTAAGACCTCTTAGCGCAATATACCACTATTCCGTTCTTTCTAAATAACTACAGCTATGCATTGTGGGGCATCATTTTATCTGAAGGAAATAAAAAAAACCTTCTCCATTAAGAGTAATAGATGGTAGTTCTGTCGGACACTTCACAGGAAAACCACATAACACTGAATGAAACAAAAGAAGGTGCTAACTAGTGTTGAGCGAACTTGCTGAACTTTCCGATTTGGCAGATCATGAACGCTCGGTATTTGACCCCTGGTGGCTGGAGACGTTGGATGCGGCCCCAGCGCTGACTGGAAAACATAGAAACAGCCTATGGCTGTATTAATGTTTTCCACAACTCCCTAGGGCTGGATCCAACTTCTCCAGCCACCAGGACTTAAATACCGAGCATTCTACTGTAATGTACTGTCCTGTCATCTTTCTATCATAGCCATTTAGCTGTGCTTTGCCACCCATGCACATGTCCATTATCCCTACTACACGGCAACTTCAAGAAGAGATCATTCATATTTCATCTAATGTATTCTACCCTTTACAGGTGTCATTGTCATGAAATAATGAAGCTTATTAACTTCGCTTATCGGTGGTTTTAATGTTATGGCTGATCAGTGTCTGCTCACAAATGTGCTGTCTAATAAGTACACAACAAAGAATATAAGAATAAAACGCAGCCCTTTTGTACTGGAAGCAATACATGGTGTTGAAGGTTTGGCTACAGCTGGCGCACACTGCCCGGGTTAGAGTTCTGAGATTTTATTTCGCTCCCTAATTGACTGTGTAATACTTTAAAGCTGCTCCGAAGAGAATTGATGTGTGGCTGATTCTCCATCCATGGCAGAGCTGCAGGAATCGCTGTGTCCTGTGGGAAAGGGTCACATCGCAGCACTGGAACACACTGCTACCCATACGCCTTTACACTGCGGTCTCTGCCATGACTGGCATGTTGTTAACTACCCAACAACAGCTGAAACCATCAGTGAAAACCACACTGTAATCTCGCCAAAACGGCACGTGCCAATGTGGGATTTTACTACTGTGTACTGCATCATGTTATCGTCAAGACCTTCCTCCAAGAGTGGCCGCGTCACTAAACAACTGGAACTTTACACTGGAACTTTACACTGAACAATTATCGTTCAAATTTTTGCAATAGCAATCGCATTTCAGCGATAAGCGGCTCAAGTAAACACAGCGAATGATCAAGCGGCAAGCGAAAAATCATTCATTGTGATCTTTCAGCATGTTCTCAAATAGATGTTGGTCGTTCGCTAAAAATTCGCAGATCACTTAGTGTAAACAGTCTTTCAAAGATTTAAGCGATCTTAAAAACAATTGCGATAATGGTTTTTCTAACAAATTTTCTAACGATTTATTTGTCTAAACGCTGATCCTTATAAAAACCAAATTGTTGCTTCAAAATCGTTAAACGATCGATTGGGTGAATTATCGCTTTGTGTAAACGCAGCATAAGCCGATCTCCCATTGTGGGGACGCACAATTATAGACTCCATGGAATTTTGCAGATTGTTAATGAAAAATAGCGGACTCGTATTTGCGGAGTGAAAAAATACACTGAGGTGTGAATAGACCCCAACCTAGTGCTCAGGAACTGCAAGGGAATGGCCAGGCTTGTGCTAGCAGTGTGTTCTGAGCAGCCCGTGAACTGCTGAATGCGCTGAACCACGGTAAGACATGAAGACAAGATGGTACAATAAATCTGCATCATAAACACAAGGATAGAGGTCATGACAAGTGTACATATCCAACCACATGTACTGACAGCGCCAAACAGCATAACAATGTCCTATCCAATGTATACAAAGTCAGGTCAACAAGCTAAACTGTGATAGATCAGCTGAAGGCTTAGAAAAAGAAAGCGTGCCGTCATCTGTTTTCCTTGCACATAGCATATACATTAGATAGACAGAGCCCTCCTTACACACCACGCTGCTGCACGAGAACCCTGAGCCGGCCCATTCCCAGCCAGAGAAATGATACAAGATGGGAGCTGGAAGGACACTTTAATAACAACAATAATAATAATAATATTTATTTATTTGTATATACTTTCCTCAGGTACATTGTATCCAGTTATTTGTACAGAGCAACACCGGTGTGTTACCAGCTTCATCCAATTCTACTGAGATTGGTGGATACTGACAAACTCCTTCCTGAGATAGAACTGATGGGACCCCCACAAAGCCCAAGCACCCAGTCTCCATGTCCTGTAATGCAGCTATGCATGTACCGTCTGCAGGACATAAACTTCTTATTCTCAAGTATTAATCATTTTATTTTGTAACATGCTTTATAATAGGGATAAGTGGGCCACAAAAATAGAAACATAGCAAAGACAAAGACACATTACCCCCTCTGACACATGTGAATAGCCTCCCACCCAGCCAACACCTTCTGTACTGATAGGGGGCAACAGAAGGGTAACAGAAGGGTAAAGGCCCTATTACACAAAACGATTATCGGCCAATAATCATCTTCTGTACTACAGGGCAACGATCAGCCGACATGAATGATGTCGGCTGATCGTTGCAGTCGTTTGTCTTTCAACATGTTGAAAGACAAACGACTAATATAGCAACGATCTGCTGCCGTCGCTCTGTGGGATAGGAGCGGTGGCAGCAGACCGCCGCTATCCTCTATAGGCTGCCTGGACGATCTAGCGATTACCCAGGCAGCCCCTCCCCGGACTCAGCCACTCTCCTCCGACACGTGTAATAGCGGCGGCAGTGAGCGGGGAATGAGCAAGCGTGTAATATGGGGCTTAAAGGGAACCTGTCACCCCCCGTGCCGGGGTGACAGACTCCCGACCCCCCGTTAGAGCCCCCTATACTCACCTAATCCAGCCGGGTCCCGCTTCTGGAGATGGTCGGGTGACCGAGATATCAGCCGCTGCAGCCCGGCGCGCGTGCTCCTCAGATGAGTCCAACACCCATAGAGAATGACAGGAGAGTCCGATGAGTCTCTATGAGCGTTGGACTCCCGACCATCTCCAGAAGCGGGACCCGGCTGGATCAGGTGAGTATAGGGGGCCCTAACGGGGGGGTCAGGAGCCTGTCACCCCGGCACGGGGGGTGACAGGTCCTCTTTAACGCTTTCTTTTGGAGATTTTGGTTAAAGGGGTTGTCCAGCAAACATCTTTTTCCTTCAAATCAACTGGTTTCAGAAAGTTATCAGATTAATAATTTACTTCTTTTTAAAAATCTCAAATCATCCTATTCTTATCAGCTGCTGTATGTCCTGAAGAAATTGATGTTTTTTTCCAGTCTGAGACAGTGTTTTCTGTTGACATCTCTGTCCATGTCAGGAACTGTCCAGAGCAGGAGAGGTTTTCTATAGGGATTTGCTGCTGCTGCTCTGGACAGTTCCTGTCTCGGACAGAGGTGGCAGCAGAGAGCACTGTGTCAACCAGGAAAAAAAGCACCATTTACTGCAGGACATACAGCACCTGATAGGTACTGGAAGACTCAATATTTTTAAATAGAACTAAATCACAAATCTATATAACTTTCTGAAACCAGTTGATCTCAAAGAAAAAGGATTAACCAACAGGGGCAACACCCCCAATAGCTGGCATCTCAGAGCTGGCTTTATTTCTTCCACTTTGCATCTAGTCCAGCAACAAGGAACAGTCTACATCCCCCTCTCAACGTGGGGGGGGGAGAGGTCTTTTATTGCATTAAGCATTTAGAGAAATGCAGCCTCCATTTCCGCAGATTATCCTGCCTAATATCTCCTCCATAAAGGTGGAAGCGTCTAATCCCCAGAGACGCTGTCATTGTGGCCGTGTTTTCTGGAGGATTTCCTCCAGCTTGTGTACAGCCGGCCTGTGACATCACAATAAAAAGGATTTGCAGCCCTCTTAATCTGCGACATACAAATAACCCTCAGTCTCTCCCCGGTCTCTTATGGGGATGGGTTTTCAGAAGAGGCTGAAGTGAACCGTCATACGCTGTAACCCCCACCCAACCACCCCCGTATCTGTAGGTGAATCATATCAGCGTCTCTTGGGAGTGACTAGGTCATAGTCCAAAGTTTAGAGAGAGCAAAGACATACAATAGGAGCATTCACATCATTGATAACAATTGATAAATTTGTTAATATTCAATGCAGGTTTTTTTGTTTGTTTGTTTGTTTAAACCCCATTCACTGTCATGTGTGAACAAGGGTATAGGCTACAGTCTGGGGAGAAATGCATCAGCCAAAGATAAACAAGATGACCCCACTGATGGCCGTCTATCAGTTATTTCTCCCATCCAGCCCCTGTGCTCCCTACACGCAGGAATGATCGGCACGGCCAAGCGTTCCTGTGTTCTCTGTGGGGAGGGGGTAAGCCGCAGTCAGAGAGCTCTCGATGCGGCTTATCTCTCCCAGAACAAAAGAGTTGCACCGTGATTTTCCATCACACCCAATCCCTATAACTACTGATATGTGCTGGTAGGCATTTGGGAGAGCACCATACACCTTAGGTGGACAAAAGGTGTATGAGAACCTTAAAGGGAATGTACCATCAGTACAGTGTGGAGCAGGCGCGGGGAAGCCGGTGTCACGGTCCTTTTTTAGAATGGCGCTGTACGCAGGAACCAGGACATGGTTCAAGAAGAGGACCGTGGCACCGGCTTCCCCATGCCAGCACCGTTCTATCCATGTGCAAAACTTAAAGCGAATGTACTGATGGTACATTCCCTTTAAGGATCCTTTGACACAGCCCAATGGGAAGCAGCAGACCAAGGGGTTGGATCAGTGAGATCAGAACTCATTTGCAGTGTCTTTAAAAGACTCGATTAAGATGCAGCTGGATCTTTCTTGCGGCCATCTCAACGTATTGTTATCTGCCAAACATGACCTGTTTGCTCGTCCATCAGCTGATAGTTGGCCGCTTTACATAGGACAATAATAGGGTATATGATGGTTCCTAGGAACGCCAATCTGGAAGTATAGTACAGAAATGAAATTAAAGTCATGAAGCTTTTCAGGTTGTTTTAGATGACGTTCCAATAGACTTTTATCACAGCCTAAAAAGAGGGCAAAACCACATATTAAAGTAGTGCGATATGTACAAAGGAGCCATCGGTGCTCATTTGCCGCACAGTCTAAAAGTCACATAGAAAAGGAGCCGCATTGTCTGTGAAGAACAAGAGGAATCAAACCAGCATCCCTGGTGTAAACTCCAGCTGTAAATGTCACATAGATCAGGGATGACAGATAGCACTGTCATCTCTCCTTTCCAAAGCTGATGTTGTATGCAGTGAGATGACAGCGATAACCCAGGGAGCATGCAGGTTATCTGAGTATATATATATATATATATATACATACATACTATGCAAACACCATGCACACAGCTGGGTTATTCCTGGCTCATAACATAAAAGTATAGGGAGGGCCACATAGTTCCATGTTAAGAGCCATTCTCTTAGACCGGGTTTTAGGGCTGTATTACACGGAACGATTATGGTTCGAAAAATCGTTAGATCGTTTGGATTTGAATGATAACCGTTTAGTGTAATTGCAGACAACGATTAAACCACTAACGAGAAATCGTTGGTCGTTTAATAGAATTTGGACCTATTTTTATCATTGATCGTTTGTAAATCGTTTGCATGTAATAAGATGTTGTTTGGTTGTTTACAGTAGCGGCGAATGCAGTGGCTACGGCAGGACGAACGCAATAACGATCATAAGTAACTATCATCGTTCCATGTAATTGGGTGAATGATTTCAGGTTGTTCTCCATAGCGGTCGTTTGAGTTTGTTTATCGTCGAAAAATCGCTTTGTGTAATAGTACCCTTACAATGGTCCCAGGGGAAACCAGGGTCTGATATATCTGGGGCCAAGAAACATAACAGATCCCACTCTGCGATATCTGAAAAGCCATATTAGTAGACTTAAAGGGGTTGTCCAGTGAAAATCTTTTTCTTTCATATCAACTAATTTCAGAAAGTTATTTAGATTTGTAATTTACTTCTATTTGAAAATCTCCAGTCTTCCAGCTGCTGTGTGTCCTGCAGGAAGTGGTGTGTTCTTTTCAGTCTGACACAGTGCTCTCTGCTGACATCTCTGGCCGAAACAGGAACTGTTCCAGCAGTAGCCAAACCCTTATAGAAAGCCTTTCCTGCACCTATCTGTTCAGTTTCTCGAATGTTGGCATCAACAGAACGTGTGGAATTGTGCATCAACCAAATGGTACCTATTGGCAGAGGTCCAGTAAACTGTAATGTTTGGAGGCTCTCACCAAAGGAAGGTGGCTCTCCCAGGATGGTATATATTGCAGTAGTATTTTGGGGTGACTATGGTTACGTTGCTATTCTCTCTGCATCAGGGTATTTGGGGCCAGTGGGCAGCATGGCAGACACAGTGTTAGGGATAGCAGCAGGGTGACACAGGAGGGGCATGTACCAGGCAGCGTTATCCAGTTCACAAAATGTGTTTATTCCACCAGGTGCAAAGTTTCAGCTTCAGTTGTATTTTTCAAATAATAGTTGAAATGTTGCAACTAGTGGAAACAACATATTTTAACAGCTGGATAATTCTGCCTCATCTATATATACTGAATTACTTGGGGACAATGCGGTGGTTTTCAGCTGGTGAGGTGTACATTCATGTCTTCTGTGTGTGCTGCTGCAATCTGGATTCAGCTGGACTGTAAGTGCACGTTCACACAGACTAAAGCCACAGTGCAGATCTTGGTAAGGTTATCAATGTGTTTTTCCATCATGGTTTTCATTTTGTTTTGATGGGGGCTTAAAGTGGTACCACATGGAAGAAGTCACACGTCACTTTATTTTCAATGCAGAAAAAAATTTTTTTTTACATCTCTAGCTGAAATCAATTGGAAATTATTGTCCTTAAAACCATACGGGTTTGGATGGAGAATTCTATGTTAATGTTCCATTAAAAACAACGCAGGTTTTACCTTGGGGCACTAATCCTTGGGGCACCAAGATGGAGAGAATGATGGAAAAGTGAAGAACCTAACAGCAAACTCTGCAGAGACAACTTGTGGCTGGAAGGAGCCTCTCCGAGGTCTGGGACCAGTTAGGGAGGACAAAGAATGTGTAAGCCAGAGGCGGCATCACTGGTGAGTCATTAGATGTGGTATCCTGCCTATGACTACGTCTGTACTCTCCTGTATATTCTGTACCGATACTCCTAGAGGGTCAGCGCTGTATCCTACTGTATGTGTAGTGATATTCCTATAGGGTCAGCGCTGTATACTCCTGTATATTATGTCGTGATATTCCTATAGGGTCAGCGCTGTATACTCCTGTATATTCTGTAGTGATATTCCTATAGGGTCAGCGCTGTATCCTACTGTATGTGTACCGATACTCCTAGAGGGTCAGCGCTGTATCCTACTGTATGTGTAGTGATATTCCTATAGGGTCAGCGCTGTATACTCCTGTATATTATGTCGTGATATTCCTATAGGGTCAGCGCTGTATACTCCTGTATATTCTGTAGTGATATTCCTATAGGGTCAGCGCTGTATCCTCCTGTATATTATGTCGTGATATTCCTATAGGGTCTGTGCTGTATTCTCCTGTATATTCTGTAATGATATTCCTATAGGGTCTGTGCTGTATTCTCCTGTATGTGTAGTGATATTCCTATAGGGTCAGCACTGTATTCTCCTGTATGTGTAGTGATATTCCTATAGGGTCAGTGCTGTACTCTCCCATATATTATGTAATGATATTCCTATAGGGTCTGTGCTGTATTCTCCTGTATGTGTAGTGATATTCCTATAGGGTCAGCGCTGTACTCTCCCGTATATTATGTAATGATATTCCTATAGGGTCAGTGTGTATACTCCTGTATATTCTGTAGTGATATTCCTATAGGGTCAGCGCTGTATCCTGCTGTATATTCTGTAATGATATTCCTATAGGATCAGTGCTGTATCCTCCTGTATATTCTTTAGTGATATTCCTATAGGGTCAGTGCTGTATTATCCTGTATATTCTGTAATGATATTCGTATAGGGTCAGCGCTGTATCCTCCTGTATATTCTGTAGTGATATTCCTATAGGGTCAGTGCTGTATCCTCCTGTATATTCTGTAATGATATTCCTATAGGGTCAGCGCTGTATCCTCCTGTATATTCTGTAGTGATATTCCTATAGGATCAGTGCTGTATACTCCTGTATATTCTTTAGTGATATTCCTATAGGGACAGTGCTGTATTCTCCTGTATATTCTGTAATGATATTCCTATAGGGTCAGTGCTGTATTCTCCTGTATGAGTAGTTATATTCCTATAGGGACTGTGCTGTATCCTCCAGTATATTCTGTAATGATATTCCTATAGGATCAGTGCTGTATACTCCTGTATATTCTTTAGTGATATTCCTATAGGGTCAGTGCTGTATTCTCCTGTATATTCTGTAGTGATATTCCTACAGGGTCAGCGCTGTATTCTCCTGTATATTCTGTAGTGATATTCCTATAGGGTCAGTGCTGTACTCTCCCATATATTATGTAATGATATTCCTATAGGGTCAGTGTGTATACTCCTGTATATTCTGTAGTGATATTCCTATAGGGTCAGCGCTGTATCCTGCTGTATATTCTGTAATGATATTCCTATAGGATCAGTGCTGTATCCTCCTGTATATTCTTTAGTGATATTCCTATAGGGTCAGTGCTGTATTATCCTGTATATTCTGTAGTGATATTCCTATAGGGTCAGCGCTGTATCCTCCTGTATATTATGTAGTGATATTCCTATAGGGTCAGTGCTGTATTCTCCTGTATATTCTGTAGTGATATTCCTATAGGGTCAGTGCTGTATCCTCCTGTATATTCTGTAATGATATTCCTATAGGGTCAGCGCTGTATCCTCCTGTATATTCTGTAGTGATATTCCTATAGGATCAGTGCTGTATACTCCTGTATATTCTTTAGTGATATTCCTATAGGGTCAGCGCTGTATCCTCCTGTATATTCTGTAATGATATTCCTATAGGGTCAGCGCTGTATCCTCCTGTATATTCTGTAATGATATTCCTATAGGGTCAGTGCTGTATTCTCCTGTATGAGTAGTGATATTCCTATAGGGTCTGTGCTGTATCCTCCAGTATATTATGTAATGATATTCCTATAGGATCAGTGCTGTATTCTCCTGTATATTCTGTAATGATATTCCTATAGGGTCAGTGCTGTATCCTCCTGTATATTCTGTAGTGATATTCCTATAGGGTCAGCGCTGTATCCACCAGTATATTATGTAGTGATATTCCTATAGGGTCTGTGCTGTATTCTCCTGTATATTCTGTAGTGATATTCCTATAGGGTCAGCGCTGTATCCTCCTGTATGTGTAGTGATATTCCTATAGGGTCAGTGATGTATCCTCCTGTATATTCTGTAATGATATTCCTATAGGGTCTGTGCTGTATCCTCCTGTATATTCTGTAGTGATATTCCTATAGGGTCAGCGCTGTTTTCTCCTGTATATTCTGTAGTGATATTCCTATAGGGTCAGTGCTGTATTCTCCTGTATATTCTCTAATGATATTCCTATAGGGTCAGCGCTGTATCCTCCTGTATGTGTAGTGATATTCAGGGTCAGCGCTGTATCCTCCTGTATATTATGTAGTGATATTCCTATGGGGTCAGTGCTGTATTCTCCTGTATGTGTAGTAATATTCCTATAGGGTCAGTGATGTATTCTCCTGTATGTGTAGTGATATTCCTATAGGGTCAGTGATGCATCCTCCTGTATATTCTGTAGTGATATTCCTATAGGGTCAGCTCTGTATCCTCCTGTATATTCTGTAGTGATATTCCTATAGGGTCAGCGCTGTATCCTCCTGTATGTGTAATGATATTCTTATAGGGTCAGTGCTGTATCCTCCTGTATATTATGTAGTGGTATTCCTATAGGGTCAGTGCTGTATTCTCCTGTATGTGTAGTGATATTCCTATAGGGCAGGGGTCCTCAACTGGCGGAGGCCAGCTGTCTGGACCCATGGTCAGACCTCCTAACCGCCCGGGACGGACCGGATCCGGGGCGGTTAGGAGGTCCCGCTCCCCACCACACTGCCTCCCGCCCCATAGGCTTACTGTCCTTAGATGTCAGTACGCCTGTGGGGCTGGGGGCAGTGCCGGTCCGGCCCCCGGCTGATACGCGCTCTCTGGGGATGTCCCGGGGATTCCCCAGCAGAGCGCGCACCAAAGACCTCAGTGTGCGCCGCCGGCCTGCTCTACCGTAAGTACAGGCCGGCAACACACACTGAGGTCACTGATGTGCGCTCTGCTGGGGAATCCCCGGGACATCCCCAGAGAGCGCGTATCAGCCGGGGGCCGGACCGACAGGAGAAGAGAAGAAGACAGCCGCAGCGGGGAACGAGGTGCTAGGTGAGTTGTGGTTTGTTTGTTTTTTTGTCTGGGGGCCATCTATAAAGGGAGAGCGCACTGGGGGCTATATACTCCTGGGGGGAGCTCACAGGGGGCTATATACTACAGGGGGAGAGCACAGGGGGCTATATACTACTTGGGGGGCTATATACTACTAGGGGGAGCTCACAAGGGGGCTATATACTACTGGGGGGGCTATATACTACTGGGGGAGCTCACAGGGGCCTATATACTACAGGGGGAGAGCGCACAGGGGGGCTATATACTACTGGGGGGCTATATACTACTGGGGGGAGCGCACAGGGGGCTATATACTACTGGGGGGAGCTCACAGGGGGCTATATACTACAGGGGGAGAGCACAGGGGGGCTATATACTACTGGGGGGACCTCACAGGGTGGGCTATATACTACTTGGGGAGAGCACAGGGGGGCTATATACTACTGGGGGAAGCTCACAGGGGGGCTATATACTACTGGGGGGAGCTCACAGGGGGCTATATACTACAGGGGGAGAGCACAGGGGGCTATATACTACTGGGGGTAGCTCACAGGGGGCTATATACTACTGGGGGAGCTCACAGGGGGCTATATACTACAGGGGGAGAGCGCACAGGGGGGCTATATACTACTGGGGGAGCAACAGGGGGGTTATATACTACCAGGGCAGTCACCCTCTTTGTACCTAATATCAAAGAGCTGTTGAGAGAGAAAAAATGCCAGTTTTCCTGCTAATAAGCAGCAATTCTGTATGTAAATAGTTGAACGTTTGTGAAAATTAACAAAACACGTTTCCTACTGATGTTCAGCTCGGACCTTCACCTGACAATAGACCCCGGTAAGTGGACCTTCACTAAAAGTTGTTGAGTACCCCTGCTGCTGTGCTGTATTCTCCTGTATATTATGTAGTGATATTCCTATAAGGTCAGTGCTGTATTCTCCTGTATATTATGTAGTGATATTCCTATAGGGTCAGCGCTGTATCCTCCTGTATATTATGTAGTGATATTCCTATAGGGTCAGCACTGTATCCTCCTGTATATTCTGTAATGATATTTCTATAGGGTCAGCGCTGTATTATCCTGTATATTCTGTAATGATATTTCTATAGGGTCAGCGCTGTATTATCCTGTATATTCTGTAATTATATTTCTATAGGGTCAGCGCTATATTCTCCAGTACATCCACTATTTAGGATCACATTACCCCCCTGGTCCCTGGCGCTGCATATGGGACAAGTAGTAATTCCTGGTCCAAATGACTGAACATGTAGCAGCTCCTGAGCCACAGCCAGCTGCCTCACCAAAGCAGCCCATGGTCTCCAGCTCCCTGGGAAAGAAGCCGCTAATGGACAATCTATCTGTAGCCCAGGGGCAAGAGAGAACAGAGGGGCAGGGAACTGGTTGTGTGCCAGACACTAAGCCGCCTATAGAGAAAATGCCCAAGAAGCTGGTGGCATAAGGGGCAGATCACAGGTGAGAGGAGAAGCAAGATGGGGCAATAAACTGGCATCTGCCTTGTCCTTGGTGGCAGAAGCCACTGCCGGGACTAACTGGTCAATCACCGGGTACCCATGAGTTACTCAGCAGCCAGGCACCGGGTACACAGCAGCCCGGTTATACACAGCAGCCAGGCACCGGGTACACAACAGCCCGGTTATACACAGCAGCCAGGCACCGGGTACACAGCAGCCCGGCACCGGGTACACAGCAGCCCGGTTATACACAGCAGCCAGGCACCGGGTACACAGCAGCCCGGTTATACACAGCAGCCCGGTTATACACAGCAGCCCGGTACCGGTTATACACAGCAGCCAGGCACCGGGTATACAGCAGCCCGGTTATACACCGCAGCCCGGTTATACACACACCCAGCCGTATACATAACCCGCTGCCAGGGTGCCCGGTCCTAATACACGGACCAGCAATGAGGAGCCCCGCTGCTGCTGCCCTCCCATCCACACTGCCAGGCACTGCACTTCTCGGCGGTTCTATAACACGGGGCAGCAGCTCGCACTCCATCACCAGATGCGGCCATACCTCCTGATAAGTGACTAGAAGTCCTGAGAGGGTCCGCTCACCTGTCTCCGGTCCCGGGCGGGCAGCCCCGATCAGCTCCGGTCCCCCCCTCCCCCCGACATCATGTTCTCTCTCCGCCGTTCTCCTCCGGGCACTCGCAGCGCGTACACAGCTGGTGCTGCCAGGCACAGGGGCTAGCGATGTCAGCGGCGCGCTCATTGGTCAGCGGCAAGAGGGGCTGCCGTAAGATCTGATCTGTGATTGGCAGGAGTGGCCAGTGGGCGTGGCGCAGGAGTAGTGAGAGGAGTGAGGTGCGGGGGGTCGCCCGCTGAGGGTCTCACATTATGGGAGCCGGTGACGTGCAGCCTCCTCGTCATTGTGTGATGCTGCGCCCAGCTGCTGCTGCCTGTACACACACTGCGGCTTCTTGTCATCTTATAACAATCGTCATTCCTGACAGTATCGCAGAGCTCCATAATATTACAGCCTGGTGTATGTCTCATCAGACGAGCTCATTCATCACGGAAAATAAAAATAATAAAAAGTCGCATGAAATCTGCGACAAACCTATTATAGCAGACGTGAACAGAGCCTTACCTTTAAGGTCCTATTCCACGGAATGATTATCGTTCATAAAGTCGCTCCAACGACTGCTCGTTAACGATAATTAGTGTAAATGAGCAAACGACAATGGCGAAATCGTTATATTGTCGTTCAAAATTGTTTTTCAGCATGTCGAAAAAAAATCGTTGGTCTTTGAAAGATAATTCGCTAATCAGTTCGTAAAATTAGAAATCTTTCAGTCGTTCGTAAAAAGGTTTAAAAAAAGTAGGTGTCGTATGGTCATGATCACCCCGGCGAACGTTTTAAACGACCATGTAACGACCGCAAAATAATCATTACACTACATATATCCAGGGCTGTGGAGTCGGAGTCCTGGAGTTGGAGCTAGTTTTGGCTGGAGTAGGAGTTGGAGTCGGAAAAAAAATGTTCCCACTCCAGCTTTTAAAAATCTTTAAAAAATGTAAAATTGAATTTTAATAGGAACTTTACAAGTTTTGCTCATGAATATATATTATGAGCAACATTCCAATAGGACACTGGCCCTATTACATAAGGGTGGTCAGGGAAAAGTTGTCAGTCACTATTTGGCAGTTTGTTTCTGAGCTGGAAGAGTCCATTGTGTGGGGGGAGATCTGTGCTGTTCTGTTCCTGGATGCTGGATGATTGTATATGAGCAGCAGTGTAATATGGAGATATCCTGTGTAATATAGAGGAGGAGAAGACATAAGTAGTGTAGCTGTAACCTCTGTCCTCAGTGTGCTGTTTTCTCTCTGGTGTCCTATGGCTGCAGCTGTGTGTGTGTGTGTGCGTGTGTGTGTGCGTGCGTGTGCTATGGCTGCAGTAGGCTGTGTGTGCTATGACTACAGCAGGCTGTGTGTGTGTGCTATGGCTGCAGCAGACTGTGTGTATGTGTGCTACGGCTGCAGTGTCACGGCCGCCGCGGCGGCCCGTGCTCCTGGCCGCCGCCGCGACCTCTCCATGCAGCTGCCGGGGTCCATGTGCAGGGACCCGGCGCTGCTACGAGTTCGGCCCCAAGAGGCGCCTTACCTCGCCCCGCTCCTGTCACCCGCTGTGCCGGCCGGTGCGCGCCTCCCCGCCGGCTGTCTCAGATTTAAAGGGCCAGTCCGCCCATAATTGGAAGTTGCACTAATCACTTCCTATAAATTCCAGCCCTGCCCCACTACAGGTGTTGGAGCCTCTACATGCTTCCCAAAGCGTTTGGCCCAGCTCCCTGTTGTTCCTGATTCCTGTCCGCTACCTGGTCCCTAGTCCTTGTTCCTGGTTCCTGCTCTTATGTTACACTATTGCTCCTGTGTTCAGCCTGTCACCTGCTGTTACGCCTACAGACCTCTGCCAGCACCATCTCCTGCCTACTGCTCCTGCCACGCCTCGCCTGCCGTCACTAGCAACCAAGCCAGGGGTAGCGACCTGGGGGTCACCTGCCGCAGCAAGTCCATCCCGCCTTGCGGCGGGCTCTGGTGAAAACCAGCGGCCCCTTAGACTCCGCTCCCTGGTGAGGTTAGTGCCATCGCTAGTGACAGTCCAGTGGATCCACTACTCCAGGCGTTACATGCAGCAAGCTGTGTGTGTGTGTGTGTGTGTGTGTGCACACACTATGGCTGCAGCAGGCTGTGTGTATGTGTGCTATGGCCGCAGCAGGCTGTGTGTGTGCGCTATGGCTGCAGCAGGCTGTGTGTGTGTGTGTGTGTGTGTGTGTGCTATGGCTGCAGCAGGCTGTGTGTGTGTGTGTGTGTGTGTGTGTGCTATGGCAGCAGCAGGCTGTGTGTGTGCTATGGCTGCAGCAGGCTGTGTGTGTGTGCTATAGCTGCAGCAGGCTGTGCGGGTGTGTGTGTGTGTGTGCTATAGCTGCAGCAGGCTGTGTGGGTGTGTGTGTGCTATGGCTGCAGCAGGCTGTGTGTGTGTGTGCTATAGCTGCAGCAGGCTGTGCGTGTGTGCTATGGCTGCAGCAGGCTGTGTGTGTGTGCTATAGCTGCAGCAGGCTGTGTGGGTGTGTGTGTATGCTATAGCTGCAGCAGGCTGTGTGTGTGTGTGCTATAGTTGCAGCAGGCTGTGTGAGTGGGTGTGTGTGTGCTATGGCTGCAGCAGGCTGTGTGTGCTATGACTACAGCAGGCTGTGTGTGTGTGTGTGCTATGGCTGCAGCAGACTGTGTGTATGTGTGCTACGGCTGCAGTGTCACGGCCGCCGCGGCGGCCCGTGCTCCTGGCCGCCGCCGCGACCTCTCCATGCAGCTGCCGGGGTCCATGTACAGGGACCCGGAGCTGCTACGAGTTCGGCCCCGGGAGGCGCCTTACCTCGCCCTGCTCCTGTCACCCGCTGTGCTGGCCGGCACGCGCGTCCCCGCCTCCTAGGGCGCGTGCGCGCCGGCTGTCTCAGATTTAAAGGGCCAGTCCGCCCCTAATTGGAAGTTGCACTAATCACTTCCTATAAATTCCAGCCCTGCCCCACTACAGGTGTTGGAGCCTCTACATGCTTACCATAGCGTTTGGCCCAGCTCCCTGTTGTTCCTGATTCCTGTCCGCTACCTGGTCCCTAGTCCTTGTTCCTGGTTCCTGCTCCTCTGTTACACTATTGCTCCTGTGTTCAGCCTGTCACCTGCGGTTACGCCTACAGACCTCTGCAAGCACCATCTCCTGCCTACTGCTCCTGCCACACCTCGCCTGCCGTCACTAGCAACCAAGCCAGGGGTAGCGACCTGGGGGTCGCCTGCCGCAGCAAGTCCATCCCGCCTTGCGGCGGGCTCTGGTGAAAACCAGCGGCCCCTTAGACTCCGCTCCCTGGTGAGGTTAGTGCCATCGCTAGTGACAGTCCAGTGGATCCACTACTCCAGGCGTTACATGCAGCAAGCTGTGTGTGTGTGTGTGTGTGCACACACTATGGCTGCAGCAGGCTGTGTGTATGTGTGCTATGGCCGCAGCAGGCTGTGTGTGTGCTATGGCTGCAGCAGGCTGTGTGTGTGTGTGTGTGTGTGTGTGTGTGCTATGGCTGCAGCAGGCTGTGTGTGTGTGTGTGTGCTATGGCAGCAGCAGGCTGTGTGTGTGCTATGGCTGCAGCAGACTGTGTGTGTGTGTGTGTGTGTGCTATGGCTGCAGCAGGCTGTGTGTGTGTGCTATAGCTGCAGCAGGCTGTGTGGGTGTGTGTGTGCTATGGCTGCAGCAGGCTGTGTGTGTGTGTGTGTGTGTGTGTGTGTGTGTGTGTGTGCTATGGCTGCAGCAGGCTGTGTGTGTGTGCTATAGCTGCAGCAGGCTGTGTGGGTGTGTGTGTATGCTATAGCTGCAGCAGGCTGTGTGTGTGTGCTATAGCTGCAGCAGGCTGTGTGGGTGTGTGTGCTATGGCTGCAGCAGGCTGTGTGTGTGTGCTATAGCTGCAGCAGGCTGTGTGTGTGTGCTATGGCTGCAGCAGGCTGTGTGTGTGTGTGCTATAGCTGCAGCAGGCTGTGTGGGTGTGTGTGTGTATGCTATAGCTGCAGCAGGCTGTGTGTGTGTGCTATAGCTGCAGCAGGCTGTGTGGGTGGGTGTGTGTGTGCTATGGCTGCAGCAGGCTGTGTGGGTGGGTGTGTGTGTGCTATGGCTGCAGCAGGCTGTGTGTGTGTGCTATAGCTGAAGCAGGCTGTGTGTGTGTGTGTGTGTGTGTGCTATGGCTGCAGCAGGCTGTGTGTGTGTGCTATAGCTGCAGCAGGCTGTGTGGGTGTGTGTGTATGCTATGGCTGCAGCAGGCTGTGTGTGTGCGCGTGCTATTGCGTGCCCCCACAGTGACCTTCTATATCACTGTGTGACCTTCTTTATCACTGTGTGACCCCTCTCTATATCACTATGTGTGACCCCTCTCTATATCACTATGTGTGACCCCCTGTATATCACTATGGCTGACCTCTATATCACAGGGATCTGGCATTGTTAGCAGTGTTTCTGTGTGTATGGTGAATATTTAGTTAGAAACATAGAAGACTGTCAGCAGGAAAAGATCACCTGCTCCATCTAGTCTAGTTTTGAGTAGTTCAGGACATGGAGGCTGGAGACTGGCTGCATCCACTGCACACACAGGAGAATCTGCTGTATATACAGTATTCCTTTATTCCTTCAGAAATTGCCCCAGGATCATGTAGGACATTAGGGAGAAGCTGCTGAGCCAGTGTGATAAATAACTCCCCTGGTATATGACTGGCCATTTATGAAGGAGCAGGAGTATGAGTCGGTCCTAATAAAATTCAGGAGTCGGAGTTGGAGTCGGAGCTGCGGCTTACCGACTCCACAGCCCTGCATATATCGTTCACATTGCCACGTGTGTTATGTGTTATCGTTCGCTAAAAAAAAATTGTTTAGTGATTGTTAACAAGCGGTCATTGGAGCGAGTTTATGAACGATATGGAATAGGGCCTTTAGTCCATCTTTCTAGATTATGTTCACACACACCTTTTCCTGTGCAGATTTCTGCCAGCTTACTACCTGTATACACCCTTTAGCTGGGTTCACACTACGTATATTTCAGGCTGTATTTGGTCCTCATCCTCATAGCAACCAAAACCAGGAGTGGATTGAAAACACAGAAAGGCTCTGTTCACATAATGTTGAAATTGAGTGGATGGCCGTCATATAACGGTAAAAAACTGCCATTATTTCAATATAACAGCCGTTGTTTTAAAATAACAGCAAATATTTGCCATTAAATGACGGCCATCCACTCAATTACAACATTATGTGAACAGAGCCTTTCTGTGTTTTCAATCCACTCCTTGTTTTGGTTGCTATACAGCCTCAAATATACAGCCTCAAATATACGTAGTGTGAACATAGTTAGGCCGGAGCTATATATAAACATATTAAATAATGAGAATTTTTTTTTTTGTACTTTTTCTTCCACACCAGATAGGTGATTGTGCCCCAGCAGCAGGAGCCTGGAAACCATGCCGTCCACTGAGGTCCCAACCCACAAGATCTAAACTTCTCAAGACAATGAGAGACTCGGCTTTTTGGCTTTGGTGCTTTTAATTTTAGTGTGCAAATCAAAAGAACGTTGAAGATGAATAAGAGCGTGGGATAAAAGTCTTCAGGTCTATGGATCGGTGTATTTCATCAGAGATCAGTAATATCTTCAGAATGACAGGACATGCATCAAGCAAATATACTCAGAGTGCGCTCAGACAGGATTCACACTGCGCTCACCCAGTCCAGCTGTGCTATACACTGGCATCTTATCAGAAAGTGATGCCGACATATACTTGGCAGCGGATCCATACATTTTAGGCGAGGTCCCGGATAAGTTTAACCATAGCCTTAAGGCCCTATTACATGGAACGATTATTCAGCAAATATCGGCTGTTACGGACGATTATCGTCCTGTGTAATAGAACACAATGATCAGCTGACATGAAAAATGTCGGCTGATCGTTGCAGTCGTTTTTCTTTCAACATGTTGAAAGACAAACAACTAATATAGCAGCGATCTGCTGCCGTCACTCCGTGGAATAGGAGCGGCAGCAGCAGAGCGCTGCTATCCTGTATGGGCTGCCCAGACGTTCTAGCGATTACCCGGGCACCCCCCCCCCCTCACCTCTCCGGGCCCTTCCCCCCCAGGAACGAGGAGCAAATGAGTGCTGACAGCCCTGGTTTTCTCCTCACAACGGCCCGTGTAATAGGGGCTTTAGACTGGGCTCATACTTCGTTTTTGGAATCTGTTTTTTCTTTTCACCCATTTTTACAAACAAATTTGCAGACAAATGCATCTTTTTTTTTTTCATCTGTTTTTTGTCAAATCATACGGATGAACATTGCAAAAACATAGTGTGAACCTATGTTCAAATAAAGGTTTTTTTATACATATTTTTAAAGAATTTTTTTCCCCAACATTTCCATTTTACTATGTATATTATAAAATTTAAAAAATCCTGACATCTCGCAGTTGTCATTATGGCCACTAGGCTTGAAACTAGTCAAATACATCCTGTTTTCTTTGTGATGATAAGTAGGGGGCTGCTGGAAAGTGATCTGCTCATAGCAAAGACATATAGCAAAGACAATAGCAGCTCTGCTTCCCCCTCCCTGTGGAATGACCTTTGCACAGGTCACAGAAGTAACTAAGCATGCTTACAATAGTGTCCCAAACAAAGAATAGGGTCTGGAGATGTTCATTGTGTCTATGTCCATGAGGCTTGTGGCAAAGTGCTGTTAAAAAACAGACAAGATGGCAGCCCCTATAATAATGTACTAAACATTAAATAAAAAAAAAAATTACATACATGTTTCAATATCTGACTTTAATCATTAAAAACAAATCTTGGCAATACATTCACTTGTGGTTTACTCCAATAACCAGTGAAAACATTAAAGGGGTTTGCCTACTTTTCGTTATGCTTAGGAAATTGAAGGGGTATTCCACTCAAACATAACTTTTCATATGTTGCTGCCCATGGTGAGACTAACAATTCCTTCCGTCATCAGCCGCTCAGCCGCGATTGGCTGAGCACAGTTATGCTCAGCCAATCGCGGCTGAGCTTCGGATGACGCTGCAGAGGGTGGCCGGCACTCGGGAAGATCCGCCAAGCTCCCGAAGAAGATGTCACTGCTGACGATCGGAGACCGTGGACGACACGATATGCGGTGAGTATAATGCACCACACTTCCGGGCAGGGCCGGACTGGGACTTAAAATCAGCCCTGGCAATCAAACCCCAGCAGCCCACATACCATATCATGGTATATCAATTCTGCTTCATTTAGCCATGTCCCCCACTACTCCCTTAAAGGGAAACAATCAACCGATCAGTTCCCTGGAGCATTGTATAAAGCACCTGGAGCGGCCGCGACAAGTACCGACCACGGCCGCAGCAGGTGCTTTATAACGGAGAAAATGACTTTTATTCCCCGGCTTGTGACTAGATACAAGCGGGGAAGTAGTCATGGTGGTCGGCTCCCCGCTTGTATCTAGTCACTGCGCTCTGCCTGTCAGCGCGCTCGGCGGGATGATTGACAGGCAGAGAGGCCAGTAACGGACCTCTCTGCCTGTCAATCATCCCCTCTGAGCGCGCTGACAGGCAGAGCGCAGTGACTAGATACGAGCGGGGAGCCGACCACCATGACTACTTCCCCGCTTGTATCTAGTCACGAGCCGGGGAATAAAAGTCATATCAGCTCAAACGGGCTTATTAGTTCCCTTTAAACATGTGAAACCCACCATCAGCACCTAAAAATAATGCTATAACATAATCTGCTGTGGATTTGATGCGGCATATTTATGCATTCATTTCAACTGATTAAATCAGAAGCATCAAATCTGCATTGGATTAGGTATGAACGTGCCCTTAAAGGGAACCTGTGGGGTCTATACCAGGTACAGAGCTGTAGATCCCAGCGTACAGGTCAGGGACCTGACCTTTAGTCCAGTGTAAACCTTTATAATCATTCTTTCCATTACCAGCTGAAGTGTCACAGATGTGGAGCAACAGCAGCACCTTCTGCCTCCGCCCCTTCCTGCCCTGACTGATGGACGTATAGGGTGCTGGTGCTGCTGCTGCGGCTGCTGTTGTGAAACTTTAGTTGGTAATGAAAAGGACAATTATAAAAGTTTACACTGGATTAAAGGTCCTGTCAGTGATATCTCGCTCACACCTGTCTGCTGAGATCTACAGCCCTAGACCTGGTATGGACCTCACAGATTCCCTTTAAAGGAGAAAAACATGGCCACTTTCTTCCAGAAACAGTGCCATACCTCAGTTTGAGTGAGGTATTGCAGCTCAGTTCCATTGAAGTGAATGGAGCCAAGTTGTAATACCTCACATAACCTGAAGACAGGGGTGGTGCTGTTTTTGGACAAAAGTTACTATATTTTTTTTTAATCCTTTTATCCTGACTATGTCTCCATATAATGGCGGTATAAGTAGTAAGGTTTTAATTATTAAAATGTGTCTGCTGGTTGTGATCTCATGTGTAATCAAAGCTACATAATAAGCTGGTAGATAGATATTTCCTACTGGATATCTATCTATCTATCTATCTCCTATCTATCTATCTATCTATCTATCTCCTATCTATCTATCTATCTATCTACCTATCTATCTATCTACCTATCTATCTATCTATCTATCTATCTATCTATCTATCTATCTATCTCCTATCTATCTATCTATCTATCTATCTATCTATCTATCTATCTATCTCCTATCTATCTATCTATCTATCTATCTATCTATCTATCTATCTATCTATCTGTCATCTATCTATCTATCTTATATACTCTATCTATCTATCTATCTATCTATCTATCTATCTATCTATCTCCTATCTATCTATCTCCTATCTATTTCCTATCTATCTATCTATCTATCTATCTATCTATCTATCTATCTATCGCCTATCTATCTATCTATCTATCTATCTATCTATCTATCTATCTATCTATTGCCCATCTATCTATCTCCTATCTATCTATCTATCTATCTCCTATCTATCTATCTCCTATCTATCTATCTATCTATCTATCTATCTATCTCCTATCTATCTATCTATCTATCTATCTATTGCCCATCTATCTATCTATCTCCTATCTATCTATCTCCTATCTATCTATCTATCTATCTATCTATCTATCTATCTATCTCCTATCTATCTATCTATCTATCTATCTATCTATCTATCTATCTATCTATTGCCCATCTATCTATCTATCTATCTCCTATCTATCTATCTCCTATCTATCTATCTATCTCCTATCTATCTATCTATCTATCTATCTATCTATCTATCTCCTATCTATCTATCTATCTATCTATCTAGAACTTTCTGTGCATGATACTCTCATAGTTAATAACACCAGTAAGCAAATATTATCACCATACTGTACACGTTACTGCCATACTGTCACTAAGCAAACCCACCAATATTTCCTATACTACCAGTATATAAGTAACAAATAATATCACCACACCATGAGCACGGCCATTATCACCACATAGTGACTAATACCACTACACTGTGACTGAATACAATCCACTATATAAAACACTAATATTACCAATATTACCAGAATACACAGGACGAGTAATACCATCACACCATGCCCACTACTCTCAGCATACGGTGACTGGATAATACCACTATACCATCACACCATGTCCACTACTCTCAGCATACGGTGACTGGATAATACCACTATACCATCACACCATGTCCACTACTCTCAGCATACGGTGACTGGATAATACCACTATACCATCACACCATGCCCACTACCTCCTCAGCATACGGGGACTGGATACCACTATCCACCAAATTACAGCCGCTATATAAAGACCAATATTCTCCCAAAGCAGTGACCAGAGAACACAGGTGTCACACTCCGGCCCTCCAGCTGTTACAAAACTACAGATCCCATCATGACTGGACAGCTAAAGCATGATGGGAATTGTAGTTTTGCAACACCTGGAGGGCCTGAATTTGACACCCTGATACAGATGTAGATCCCAGCTGTGTAAAGGTTCTGCAGACCTTATAGGTGATTATAGTGCAGTTACATCCTGTCACTCACAGTAGGCGTCTTCTCTGCATGAAGAGACGTCCACTTTTCCTTTTCTTCTCCATCTGGCTCCGGCCATCATGAAGGCTTTTCTGGCCATGACTCCTCTCCACGGGATCTGCCAGACAGACATTTTAGGCTTCATGCTCCAGCAACATCTTCCTCTATACATCCTCATCTATACATCCCTCCATATATAATAGCCTCCCCTCCCCCGCTGCACATCTCTCCATATAGAATAGCCCCCCTGCTGTACATCCCCCCATATAGAATAGCCCCCCCGTGTATCCCCCAATATAGAATAGCCCCCCTGCATCCCCCAATATAGATTAGCCCCCCTGAACATCCCCCCATATAGAATAGCCCCCTGAGCATCCCCCCATATAGAATAGCCCCCCTGTGCATCCTCCCATATAGAATAGCCCCCCCTGCATCCCCCCATATAGAATAGCCCCCCGTGCATCCCCCATATAGAATAGCCCCCCGTGCATCCCCCATATAGAATAGCCCCCCCCGTGCATCCCCCAATATAGAGTAGCCCCCCCCGTGCATCCCCCAATATAGAGTAGCCCCCCTGTGCATCCCCCAATATAGAATAGCCTCCCCTGTGCATCCCCCCAATATAGAATATCCTCCCCCGCATCCCCCCAATATAGAATAGCCTCCCCTGTGCATCCCCAATATAGAATAGCCCCCCCCGTGCATCCCCCCAATATAGAATAGCCCCCCCCCTGCATCCCCCCAATATAGAATAGCCTCCCCTGTGCATCCTCCCATATAGAATAGCCCCCCCCGTGCCTCCCCCCAATATAGAATAGTCCCCCCTGTGCCTCCCCCCAATATAGAATAGCCTCCCCTGTGCATCCTCCCATATAGAATAGCTCCCCCCGTGCCTCCCCCCAATATAGAATAGTCCCCCCTGTGCCTCCCCCCAATATAGAATAGCCCCCCCCCTGTGCATCCCCCCCAATATAGAATAGCCCCCCCCTGTGCCTCTCCCCCAATATAGAAAAGCCCACCCTGTGCATCCCCCCAATATAGAGAAGCCTCCCTCTGTGCCTCCCCCAATATAGAATAGCCTCCCCCTGTGCCTCCCCCCAATATAGAATAGCCTCCCCCTGTGCCTCCCCCCAATATAGAATAGCCTCCCCCTGTGCCTCCCCCCCCAATATAGAATAGCCCCCCCCCTGTGCATCCCCCCCAATATTGAATAGCCCCCCCCTGTGCCTCCCCCCCAATATAGAATACCCCCCCCCCTTGTGCCCCCCCCCCCCATCATGGCCACATGTTAAGGGGTTAAAAAAAAAAACCCACACATTCTCACCTGTCACCTTGCTCCCGGCAGCTTCTTCCTTCCGGTCCCGGATCTTTAGTCTGCAGCCTCTTCTCCCTGCTGCAGCGCGTCGGCGGCGTCTCTTCTCACAGGTCCTCAGCGGCGCGTCAGGGAAGTGACGTCAGCCGCTGGGGTCCTGTTAGAGGTGCCTGCAGACGTGCCTGCGCGCGGCACGTCTGCAGCCCCGGGCCGGCCCTGACACCTTCCAGCTAGGAAGACTGGCCGGCCACAGGAGTGACTGGCAGGGCCGGGGGCCAATGGCTCCCTGGCTCTGTCAGTCAGAGGCAGAGTGCGGCCGCTGCAGACTGTGAGCGTTCATCTTGAACGCTCACAGTTAAAGGGCCAGGGCGCCGGCTCTCTGCAGAGGCTGAATGAATAGCGCAGCGGCCGGCTGCGCTATTCTTGCAGCCACTGCTGAGGGCCGGCGCACATGGGGGCCAGGAACGGCGGCCCCCGGATTGGTAATACTGGCAGCCCAGCGGGCATGTGCCCGCTTTGCCAGATTACCAATCCGGGCCTGCTTCCGGGTCTAGCGTGGGTGGGGGGAAACACGGGGAAGGGGGCCATTCACAGACATAACATACATTACAAAGTTGTATAACTTTGTAATGTGTGTTATTCTGTGAATAATTTTTTATCGCCGGACAACCCCTTTAAGCCTATCTCGCACATAGGTTAAATCGGTGAACGACTGTCACACGGAACGATCTGCAAATTTTCTGCGAACGACCAACAACAATTTGAGAACATGTTCAAAGATCAAAATGAACGATTTCTCGCTTATCGCTTGATCGTTCACTGCGTTTACACGTACGATTATCGTTCGAATTCGATCGTTATCGTGCAAATTCGCAAGATAATCATAAACGCAACATTATATAACCCAATTAGATACATTAGATATATAACCCAATATATAACCCAAATAAGTACTAGGCAGAGAAATTTTGCGGGATTGAAAGGTGTGGTTTGCTGTGCTGTGAATGTATACATGCTGACAATGGGCTGATAAGAGAGGGCAAACATACTGTGAACCCAGCCTGAAACAAATATTAGTAAAACTTTTCTACAATTCACATATGCCAACATTGACTAGGGATGGATGCCAAGCCAAATATCTCTCCATCTGTAAGACTTCTGGATGGAGTTACCACTTTTCCAAGGAGGTGTGGGAGCTACTTTGCATATTCTTTCTTACCAGAATTCCCAGGGGAGCAGGAATGGTTTTTGAGTCTCCACACTTCTTTTCAAAATCTATACTTCTATTCAAAATCTCAAGATTTCCAATACTTATCAGCTGCTGTATGTCCTGCAGGAAGTGGTGTATTCTTTCCAGACTGCTCTTTGACAGTGCTCTCTGCTGCAACCTCTGTTAATGTCAAGAACTGTGGAGAGCAAGAGAGGTTTTCTATGATTTTCTACTACTGGTGTGGTGGCAGCAGAGAGCGCTGTGTCAGATAAAGAATACACAACTTCCTGCACAACATACAGCAGCTAATAAATACTAGAAGACTGGAGATTTTAGGAAGCTACCTTTTAGGGTAGCTTCACACGTACCAGATCCGCAGCAGTTTGACGCTGCAAATTTGCAGCGAAATCCGCTACGGATCCATGTTGTGTAAATGTCTATAGGGTTACATATCCGCAGTGGAATTTTCATTCCACTGTGGATATGTAACCCGGCCCCTTTAACCCCCGCAGCCCCGGCCCAGAGCATACATCATCTGCTCCAGGCTCCTGCTCGCTTCGGGGCCTCCCAGCATCTCCCGGCGGTCAGCCAATCAGAGCACTGCCCCGCCGCTGGGAGATGTCAGGAAGCTCCAAAGCAAACAGGAGCCTGAAGCACAGTGGCGTAGCTACCATAGAGGCAGGGTAGGCAGTTGCTATGGGGCCTGGGGGAGAAGGTAAGAGCAAGTGTCGTGCAGTGCTTGGTGCTGTGCGTAGGGGAGGGGGGCCCCTTAAAAATTTTTGCTATGGGGCCCCGTGAATCCTAGCTACGCCCCTGCTGGAGCAGGTGATGTATGCTCCAGGGCTGCCCCCCAACCCGGAGCATACATTACCTGCTCGGCGCCGCGGCTGTGTGAGGCTCCCGGCTCCCCTCGCTCTTCATCAACCAGTCAGTGCACGGCAGCACTGATTGGCTGATAGGGAGCAAGGGGAGCTGGGAGCTGCGGCGCCGAGCAGGTATTGTATGCTCCAGGTGGCGGGCGGTCGGGGGTTAAAGGGGCCGGGTGCCATATCTGCAGCGGAATGAATATTCCGCTGCGGGTATGTGACCCTCATAGGCCTTCACAATACCAGGATCCGCAGGATCCGATACGTGTGAAGCTACCCTTAGAGAGATTTTAGGCTTGGCACATATCCCTAGTCAGTACTCTAAGACTCCTAGATGGAGTGAAACACTGAATAATAGCCAGCTTTTTCACAACCACATCCATGATCCTTATATATGATTTTAGCAGTTCAAATATATTATGAAAATTATCCTAAATAGAGATAGATAGGATAAAGCAGAGAAGATTTTTTTAACTTCCTGTTAGTAAATGCTAGTGAAGAACCATGGTAATGTTATCCTATCACCAACCAAAAATGACTGCTTACAGGATATAATCCATTACATTATACTATCAAAGAGAGGAAAACGTAAGAAGTTTTTTAGAATTATAGAATACATAGTGACATCTGATTGGTCTGCAATTATGAGTGCTCACAATCATTGGTGACCAGGGGTGATCACAATTTTATAAAATAATATATTGTATCCAATAATATACTGATGGCCTGTTCAATGTGGTTCCTTTTTTTCCTGTACATAGGCCAATATCGTGCATTACCTTACAGATTTGATTCAGTTTTCTGTGTAAATAATTATGGATCCCCCCATTGTATTCTATAGTTGCCAGAATGATTCTCCTTTGTCTATTTACAAAAAGTAAATTGTGATATGTTTTATTCCTAGAACTTTCTCCATAGTATATAGTCTAACAGCATAACACGAGGCGGCGCAGACCCTGTTATCTAGGCTGATTTCATGGCCGTTTTACACATAATAATCAAGATAAATTGATGTTTTTGTGTATGAGCAGCGAGTAAATTACGAGAAATACTACACATTCTTGGCCAGGAGCTTCTCTAGCCTGAGGGCATAGCACTTATTAGGAAAGGAATTAGACACGTATCTGCTTGCTGACCTCCTGCTCAGAACGTGTACGACTATGTCTTGCTTTCCGCCAGCACTAACCATCACTGGGCACATTGTCTCAGCAACAGATTCATTTTGTTTTCTATTTTTATTTGATAGAATGACACAAAAACACAGCAAAAACATTACATAAAACCATCTTAAAACATACCTGTCATTTCAATTGATTTGAAATGACCCCCCCCCCCCCCCCCTGCGTACCCCCCCCCCCCCCCCCCCCTGCTCTTACCTGCTCACTGTTGACGCGTGTAATAGCGCCAGAAGCGAGCAGGGAATGAGGAGCAAGCGAGCACTGACTCGACAGGTCGGCAGTCATTTGCTCCTCTGAATCGCCTAATGCAGCTTTATGGATGTGTAGTAAAGGAAATATGGACGGCACTGAAAGGGTAGGTGGTGCACATGGTGGATAGGTCAAGCAGCAGGTAAATAGAAGAACCCGGCACTCACCAAATCAGTTATGCTTATTTATTCAAGTGCACCATGCATAGGTTTACAGCAAGAATGCGTTTTGGCCAAACATGGCCTTTATCAGCTAAGCTTTCTGTGTTTTTTTTCTGTGTGATCTGGACAACATATTGCAAAGAAGGGAGAGACTAGTGATCAAGACTTTAGGGTTGTTTTCCAGAATAAAACTGGCTAGCAAATAGAGGAAGGCTTATGAAACGACAATGCCTGTGTAATTCAGAAGCAGGTGAAAAAGTTCTCCCATTGAATATATATAGAGATAAGGTACAGCCTGTGAAGATATTGTATATTGTATATTGATACATTGTCTAGGTGTATCTTCACAGCAGCAAATGGAAGAGATAGTGTACTACTGAGATATCTGCTTGGCTAAAGGAATCAAGGAAAAACAAATTAAAAAGAAGTGGTGACCTGAAGCTAAAAGGGAAAAAAAAGTATAAAATAGAATAAGGTCAGAGATTGAAAAAGAAAAGGTGATTCCGGGCTCTGTAGCGTCAGGTCCCGGTAAATTGCTTTTTAATTACGCGTGCGAGGCAGGGTGAGAGTCGTGTCTAGTAATCTGGGCAGTGTCCTAGTCACAGCACTCTGTCTGTCACATGCTCTGCGGGAGTGATTGACAGGCAAGGTGGCCGTCATATGGGAAAACCCCTTTAATGCAGCTTCCAGAGGTTGAGCCCTCACTGATCACACATTAATGAAATCATTTCTAGAGATGTATCCTTACTATGAAAAAGTATGTTTAGTAATTTAAATTGCTGTTATACATTTTACAGATATCTCTATCTATCTATCTATCTATCTATAATGAAAAATAGCAGCACTATATATATATATATATATATATATATATATATATATATATATATGTAGAAAGTCCGCAGCACACAAGGTTGTCGTGCAAAATAAACTGTGTTTTATTCAATTCATAGGTGCAGCAATCCAGACGCAACGTTTCGGTGATGTCATCTCACCATTTTCAAGCGTGGTCATGGTGAGATGACATCACCGAAACGTTGCGTCTGGATTGCTGCACCTATGAATTGAATAAAACACAGTTTATTTTGCACGACAACCTTGTGTGCTGCGGACTTTCTACATATATCTAATATCGGTCTGAAGTCAGGACCCTGACCGCTGGCACCTACAACTTACCCTGCTGTGCTGCTCATTTTCTCTTTAATATATATATATATATATATATATATATATATGTGTGTGTGTGTGTGTATGCGTGTGTACTGCATTACAAACCAAGGCCTACCTAGTAGAATGAGGATCATCATGACCCAGTGCTAGTATCTGATGACATGTATTCTTTCAAAATCAATGTAACCTTCAAACTTTTATATCATGATGATACACCAGAGATTTACTTTCTGATCCAATATCTGAAATGTTATATTTTTGATCACTTCAGTTTTTTTTTTAATTCCATCTAGCACAGTCACCATTCTGCTTGACAGTCACTCTATGAAATTCTGCACATCTTTAAATATAGAACATTACAGCCCCCTATAGTGACCAGTTATTGATTGCTAATGAATTCTGTCTCCTGCTTTCAGCACCACATTGACATTGGGCGCCCTTAGCTGTAGGAAACAATGCCTTCTATGTGGTAAAGCACACTTCAAGGTATAAACCCTGGAGCAAGAACACTAAAAAATAAAAGTAATTTCATTCCCTATCTTAAACACCAGAATCCTAATATGAGGTAGTAAATATATTATATGACCTACCCTATATGACCTCCCCTACCTACCCACCAGTTAACATGAAAGTTTTACATGGATCATGGTATATTGATGTTACGCATAGCAGAAACCTTACTGCAATGTTATTCTGCTTTTATGTTTATTCACATGCTGGAAGTTGTTGCTGTAGTTTGAGGGGAGTATAAATTATGGATCCACTTGCTGGTTTTCAGGATGGTCATATTTATTGATAGACTTTTCTTGCTACCAGGAAGCTGTGTGTTTGTTTGTCTATGGTCTGTGTTCACATGGTTCAGTTGGTGACATTACTTGTTCTGTTACTGCAGTGGTATGTGTGTCCTCTTTCGTCTAGTATGTTTATGTAGTAAAGTTAGCAGCTAGCATTGGAAAAGTTATTGATTTCTGGCCCTGCGCTAGTCACGTTATTTTGGTTTGGTTATTTTGTTGTAGTCAGTAATTATGTACTGTTGGTCCTGACATTTGATATGTGGCTATATGTATTTCTTGTGTAACTGCTAATCGTTCAACTTTTCTGCCCTACTCTAAGTCCTGGGGATATCTGGGAGTTTTTCAGTCTATTGACCCGTCTGCATTGTAACATTAGATCAGTGTTCAGAGCTATGTCAATTAATTGATATATAGACTTTCAGGCTAAATTCACACAAAATATTTTTTCATTTAATAATGGCCATTGTAACACCGACCATTATTAAATGAAAAAATACATTGCATTGATTGTAATGGAATTCCAGCCGGAGTGTATACACATAGTATACACACTGGACAGGATTCCTTGCGGCTGCACAAAAAACTGACATGTCAGTTTTGTGCGGCCGCTATTCATTGAATAGTGGCCACACAGAAATGCCAGTTCACACAATGGAAAGTGCAGCTCCGGCAGCACGCTCCATTGTGTGCTATGGTGAATTGGCATGCGGGCGCAACTAAATGCACCTGCATCCCAATTCAACAGAAATTAAGTTCATCTGGTGGGTACTTCCAGGGCCGGCTCCAGCTTTTTGTGGGCCCTTGGGCGACAGAGCCTCGGCGGGCCCCTTTGAGGAGCAAATCATGGAGATACAGGCGAGGAAAGATTTGCAGCAGAAGAAACATGCGGCTGCTGCATATCTTTCTCCTCCTGTATCTCCTGATCTCTGCAGTAGTCAGGACTCTGGAGGAGTCAGACCCAGTCACAGGATTATATATATATATATCATGCTGGTGCTGCTAGTTCTCTAGTATACAGCTCCTTCTGTGTGTGTGTGTGTGTGTATATACATACACACACACAGAGCAGGAGCTGTATACTAGAGAACTAGCAGCACCAGCAATATATATATATATATATATATATATATATATTTATAATATGAACATGGTGAGACCTCTAGTTCTCCTATATACAGGCCCTGCAGTGATATACAGTGTGTATATATATATATATATATATATATATATATATATATATATATACACACACACACACTGTATATCACTGCAGGGCCTGAATATAGGAGAACTAGAGGTCTCACCATGTTCATATGATAGATAGGAGATAGGGAAATAGATAGATAGATAGATAGGAGATAGGGAAATAGATAGATAGATAGATAGATACAGATATCTAGTTGTTTTGTGTATAGAGGTCCTGCTGTAATATATCTATATCTATTACTGCAGGATATATATATATTACAGCAGGACCTCTATACACAAAACAAGTAGAAGAACCAGCACATACAGGACACTGTAGTTTGCAGAGCCTACCTGCTGCCCTCTATCAGGTCATGTGTCCAATCACATGACCCGTGACATCATCAAAGGTCCTTCAGACTCAAAGGTCCTCTTTCCTACTCGGCTGTAGGGAATATTTGTGATGGAAGACAGGTGCTCGGGGGGCCCCAGTATGGATCGGCGGGCCCCTAACTGTCACATGCGGCCTCTAGGGGCCCAGTCCCCTTTGTTACTACACTTTTTTTTCTTTTTTACTAACAAAAAAAATGTAGTAACAAACGGGAGTGGGCCCCTAGAGGAGCTGGGGGCCCCGGCATTTGCCCTTGTTAGCCGGGTGCTGACGCCGGCCCTGGGTACTTCAGTACCGTCCGGGATGAACTTCACTGACACTGGACGTTCTGTGACATAGCCTTAAAATGTGTTCCAAAGTTTGTGTATTGAAATGTGTACATCAAGTATTTCCCCAAAGTGTGTTTTGCTTTTCCTTTCTCTCCAGTCCCTAGAATCATCTTAAATAGTCCTCCACACATTACACATAAAAACCCTTCTCAATTTAACTGCAGGGATAATAAACTTTGGAAGTCAATTTATCTTGCTAACATGTCTTAGAGCACTGATATACACTATGAGACATGTATGTTAATATGCGGATATGTAACACTTTGTTCTTGTTTTATGCATACCAGTGGGAAGTCATGAACTTCTGTCGGAATACATTAAATTGGGATTCTGGAATCAGGAATGGAATAGATGTTAGCTTTGGTGTGATAATGTTCTTGACTCCATGTTTTGAGTGGAGGTAGAAGAAATATGGCTGAAGTTTGCTACCATGATATTTAAGGATAAGAAAAGAATAACATGGAACTAAATTAATCTATTAGGAACACTGGGCGTGGGGATACCGACCCCCGAGCACCGATCGTCCATTGAGACTTATTAGGATGGGACGGGCCAGCCGGGGTCAGATCACTGTGCATGGGTGGGGCTATGGCCCACACTAGACCACCCCTTCTAAAGATTATCAATGAAGGGTGTCAGCAGGGCGAGCTGTATCATAGCTCAGGGGGCGGCCTTTAGCCACTGCCACAGTGCTCCTCATGGCTTACCAGGCAGAGAATTTCACAGCTAATAGCACAGGAACGGCTCAGAGGATGAAGGTAACAAATATACCTTTATCCTCAGTGTCCTGTGCCCGCTAGGGAGCTATCAACAGATTAGAGTTGTCTAATCTGTTGGTAGTTCCCCTTTAAAGTAAACTAAATTAAAGGAAAAGTCCAGGAATTTTTAAAATCTGGCAGCCGGCAGGGTAAGGGAGGAATGTGATGAGGAGTAGGCACTTACCTCTCCCCGTGCCCGCGGTGAGCAGCGGGACGGGCCTTAAGACCCCCACCGAAAGGCATTTTCCCCCAAGTTTTTATGACGTGGCTACTTGGCCAATCAGTGACTGAAACGGAGTCCTTCCCCAGTCACTGACTCCATCAGCCGGGTCGTGATGTGTACACCCCGAAGATGGTGTAGCCTGGCAGGGGTCCCAAGGCCGGTCCCTCCACTCACCACAGGCACGGGGAGAGGTACATGTCTACTCCTGATCAAATCCCCCCCCCCCCCCCCCCCCCTACTGGCTGCCATATTTTCAAAATCCCCAGACTTCTCCTTTAAAGACTGTATTTTAATGCTTCACCATAGGCTTGTGTCTACGAAACTTTAGAAGCCACCAAAGAGCATTGCTTTTAATTTAGGAGTATTTCCATCATAATCATATTTTTTTCCATCTAGGTAGTGGAATGACACTGAGTGCTTATAATAGAGGACCTCCTAAAATACCAAAGGAAACACTTGTGGCATCAGACTGTGGTTGCCATTCCCCCCCTGTTTTTTTCTCACTAGACATCTAATGTTTTATAGCACAACTGAATATACTTAGTAGCTCTTCACATTGTAATGTGCTCCTCCATGCCTGTAAAATAAATAGAATTCAGCTTTAAATACAAGCCGCCAGAATCTTCTGCTATTACTTGCATGGATCATAAAAAAGCGCAATCTGCAGTACACAAGCAGTGCAGCACTTCATCATCTGGCAGTCAAACATTCTGTCACTTCATTTTTTCTGTATGTAATCCAATTATATGCGGAGGAGAAACAAACAGCGAGAGAAAACCACAGGACATTGTAAAGACTCTGTTATCTTGGTAAAGACTCTGGGGTCTCTGTAAATAAGATTTAAACAACTGGTTGTAATGTTTGGCATAAACCAAGTATTTAAATGAGGTATGGAAATCATTTGTACAATCTGACGGGTGCCACATTTTAGGCGTCATGGAAGAGGAGTAACTAGAGAATGGTAGAAACGATTCTCTATCACATACACCGCCGAATTTTTTGGACTCTGTAAATGAAATACATGACATAGTAATCGATATTGCAGTAAATCCTGGTTTAGTTGTATTAGTTGTTATTGTTCATTTGCTTAACCCCTCCCACAGCATGTATTCTGGGCCTAAAAGGAAATGTACCATTAGGCATATCTCTGGGGGGTTTTATCTTAATTGAACGCAAGCGGCACGTGGATTCCAGTGCTACGGTCCATTTTTGGAAAACTCTACCTGGTTCCCATGCTCGGCGCTGGTCTTTTCCTGAGCACCAGGCCACTCCGGAGCACTGGGCCCACCATTCTCCAGTGTGACGAAATGCCCTTCCACTCTGTGACGCAGCTATATTAAAAATCATAGAAGAGAGGGGATATGGCCACACTGAGCGGGCCAGTGCTCTGAGGTTATTGCCTCCGGACCGGGCCAGTGCTCGAAGGATATTGACTCAGGACTGAACTAGTGTTTAAAGGATATTGCCAACGGACCGGGCCAGTGCTCGGGAAAAGAATGGCGCCGAGCGTCGACAGGGGGATTTTTTCTATTACGTATGTATTTATGTTTTCTTTTTTTTGTTTTTTTTACAGTATGCAGCTAGTAGGTTTCAGCAATAGATTTGTTTAACTAATTTAGTCTAAGTTTTAATATTGTTATTATTGTACCAATCCCATTGGCTATGATCCTAAAAGCTGTTTAACCCTTTGAGGACCAGGCCCAAAATGACCCAGTGGACCGCGCAAATTTTGATCTTAGTGCTTTCGTTTTTCCCTCCTCCCCTTCTAAGAGCTCTAGCACTCTCAGTTTTCTATCTACAAGCCATGTAAGTGCTTGTTTTTTACAGGAATAGTTGTACTGTGTAATGGCGTCATTCATTTTACCATAACATGTATGATGGAATTCCAAATATATTATTTATGAAGATATAAATAGGTGAAATCGTAAGAAAGAATGCAATATGGTAACGTTTGGGGGGTTCCTGTGTCTATGTAATGCACTATATGGTAAAAGCGACATGATACCATTATGCTATAGGTCAGTCCAAACACAACCATATGCAGGTTACACAGATTCTCTAATGTTATATATATTTTTTTTTATGAAATCCTTTTTTTTGGCAATTAAATATTAATAAAATGGGCCTATTGTGACGCTTATAACGGTTTTATTTTTTCACCTATGGGGCTGTATGGGGTGTCATTTTTTCCGCCATGATCTCTAGTTTTTATTAATACCATATTTGTGAAGATCGGACGTTTTGATCACTTTTTATTGATTTTTTTAAATATATAATGTAACATAAAATCGGTAATCTGCGCACTTTTTCCCCTCTTTTCGTGTACGCCGTTCACCGTTCGCAATGACGCTTGTTATATTTTAATAGATCGGACAATTACGCACGCTACGGTATATTATATGTTTATCTATTTATTTATTTTTATATGTTTTATTTATATAATGGGAAAGGGGGGTGATTTAGACTTTTATTGGGGGAGGGGTTTTGGGGTAGTGTGTTAGTGTTTTGAACTTTTTTTTTTTACACATTTGAAGTCCCTTTGGGGGACTTCTACATACATTAGTTTGATTTATACACTGATGAATGCTATGCCATAGGCATAGCATTGATCAGTGTTATCGGCGCTCTGCTCATTGAGCCTGCCTGTGCAGGCTCAGTGTAGCAGATCGCCGATCGGACCGCATGGAGGCAGGTGAGAGACCTCCGGCGGCCCGTTTCAACGATCGGGACCCCCGCAGTCACACTGCGGGGGTCCCGATCGGTAAGTGACAGGGGACTCCCCCTGTCACTTACACTTAAACGCTGCGGTCGCGCCGCGCTGCAGCGTGTCATTACCGGTGAGGTCCCGGCTGCTCACTGCAGCCGGCCCCCACCTCCTATGAAGCGCGCTCCGCTCCGGAGCGCGCTTTATAGCGGGAATACCACCCATGACGTAAGGTTACGTCATGGGTCGTCTGGGGACAGACTTCCATGACGTAACCCTACGTCCAGGGTCGTCTAGGGGTTAAGACTATGTTCACACAACGTATTTTATAACGTATATATTGCCGTCTATGGGATTCTGGTCGGAGCGTATACATACAGGGCCGGATTAAGGTTGGTGGAGGCCCCGGGCGACAACCCCCCCCCCCCAAAAAAAACGATACCACGATCTATACAGATGGCTCCTTATTTTAGTCGACTTAGCACAGACCCCTCCTCGCTCCTGGCTGTATGGCTCAGCATCCTCCTCTGTCATGCAAGTGGTCACTAGAGGCTGCAGTGCAGGGGAAGATGCCAGGCCCTAGAGACAGAATCGGGGGGGGGATAAGTTTTAGAGTGTATTCCCACATTGTGTTTGTGTTAATAACGCAATGTGAGAACACAGCATTTTCTGTGCGCTCTTACCAACTGTGTCAGGTCCCTATTACATGGCCTGATATCCGTTCTGCTAGGATTCGGGCTGGTGGGGGCCCCTAAGTGGTGGAGGCCCCGGGGCACGTGCCCCGGGTGCCCTTCCTTTAATCTGGCCCTGTATACATATAGTATAAACCCTGGCCGGGATCCCTAGTGGCGCCACAAACAACTGACATGTCAGTTTTCTGTGGCCGCTATTCATTCAATAGCGGGTGCAGAAAACCTTGTCAGTGCACACTATGGAGCTCAAGCCACACGCTCCATAGCGTGCTGTGGGGAGTTCTATCACAACTCTATGGCGCTAAAGATCATCCGGCCGGGGATGATCTTTTCAGAGTCTCATACATTGTCATACATACAGTCGGCACTTGCTGGTAAAAAAATTTTTTTTCATTTATTCATAATCTTGATAAAAAGTCATCACAAAAGTCCATAAAAGTCCATGGAAATGCATACAGGACACACAGTCTGACATATTTCTGGCCTTACCGGCCCCCAATCATAGAACTATGATTAAGGGTCGGTAAGGCCAGAAATATGTCAGACTGTGTGTCCTGTATGCATTTCCATGGACTTTTATGGACTTTTGTAATGACTTTTTATCAAGATTATCAATAAATGAAAAAAAATTTTTTTACCAGCAAGTGCCGACTCCTACAAGTTACTTCATTATCGTTTACTCTGGATCCAAAGGTCCATTGGTCGTGCACTACCCAGGTGAGCCGGTTACCACTATCTGCTTCTACCATTGTGTGAACATAGCCTAAGGCAGCCCAAACAGCTGATTGTCATGAACGCCAGGTGTCAGTAACCCACTGATCATATACTGATGAGCTAGTCTGTGGTACTAGAATATGACATCCCTCTTACCCCTAAGGTTTGCCTGTTGGACCTCTTTCCTATCCTCCTTCTCACATCCAAGCTGAAAATACTCTTGCATATTCTTACAGCTGCCAGGTGTCTTATAGCCAGACACTGGAAAAACCAGGGCTCATCTTTAACCTTGGAATGCTTATCTAGGATCACTCCCCCCCCCCAAAAAAAAAAGCATTAAGGGCCTAATACACGGGTCGTTTAGAGTTTGCTCCTTGCTCCCCGCTCGCTGCCGCCGCAATTCAGCGCGGCTGCAGCGAGCGGGTGAGTGCGGGAGGGGGCGGCGGGGAGCTTCAGGGAGCTGCTCGGAGGATCGCTGATCGTCCGGGCAGCCCTTAGGATACAGCAGCGTCTGCTGCCGATGCTCCTATTCAACGGAGCATGAACGATGTCGACTGATCGTTGCACTCTATTCCACGGAACGATTATCGTCCGTAGCAGCCGATATCGGCCGAATACGGATGATAATCGTTCCGTGGAATAGGGCATTAAGTCGGGCTGGTAGCTGACCTGAACTGCCATGATCTAAACCAGATTGTGCCCCCTGGCTAAGAGAGAGGCTGGGCTAGGAAGGCTCCGCTCACTCACCCACACATCTTCATGAATGATATGTATGTATAGCTGTTTACTCAGGACATGAAAAAAGTTAATACATAATCTTTATTATACACATATTATAAAAAATGTGTTGCAAAATACTGACCAAAATGCCTTTACCGCTTATCAATAAGCAACGCAGATCTTTATGAGTATAATAAAGGTTATATTTTAACTTGTCTTTTTTCAGTTGTTGGATAAGTTGTCTAGATAATGACTTTTTGTCTGTGACTTTTTTTTACACCTTAACTGGTCACTTTTTTACAAGAGATAAGCACAACTCTATTATGCTTGAATCCGTCCAAATCCAAGAGTGCTGCATTTGATTAGCGGTGGCTGAAAACGTTGGATGAAGCCCTAAGGGTGCCTGGAAAACATGGATATAGCATAGGCTGTATCCATGTTTTCCAGGACTCATTAGTGCTGCATCCAACTTCTTCAGCCACAGGTAATCAAATTCCGCACACTCGAGTTGGGCCTGACTTGAGCATGTTGAGTTGCACTTTTCTGTTTTTCTTAACATATCTATAGTATGTCATCAGTCACTTATTTTAAGCACTTTTTCTTACATGGATTAGATAAATGATGACCCACAGAATACAGATAACCTGTCACATTTACCATAACTTGCATAATGTTAGTGTCACTGTCATTATACCTTTTAGCAGGGGATGTGATATAAAGTAAGTTTGCAATTTACATTCTTTTTTTTTTTAA
Organism: Dendropsophus ebraccatus; assembly: GCF_027789765.1. Taxonomy (NCBI): domain Eukaryota; kingdom Metazoa; phylum Chordata; class Amphibia; order Anura; family Hylidae; genus Dendropsophus; species Dendropsophus ebraccatus. The sequence goes on from NC_091458.1 coordinate 127,040,697, forward strand.
GTTATAATTAGAGACGAGCGAACCTGGAGCATGCTGGAGTCCATCCGAACCCGATCGTTCGGCATTTGATTAGCGGTGGCTGCTGAAGATGGATAAAGCCCTAAGGCTATGTGGAAAACATAGATATAGTCATTGGTTGTATCCATGTTTTCCAGACAACCTTAGAGCTTTATCCAAGTTCAGCAGCCCCAGCTAATCAAATGCCGATAGTTCGGGTTCGGATGGACTCGAACCCAAACCCGGTTCGCTCATCTCTAGTTATAATGCTTTAAAGCAAAGCTATACTTACCAGAAATCCAGGTCTTGTCTCCTGAAGGCAGCTTTTTAGTCTTGTGCTGGTTGAAAAAAAAGAGACTAAACACACAAAGTCCTGGCCAGTACAGAGTGTCCCGGCTCAATGTGGCCATCAGTCACATGATTGCCTTCTCTATGAGCGCCTAGATGACCAGGACTTCCTGTTTTTTCAAAGACACAGCAAGGCCTATGTTTCTCATGATAACTTAAAAAAAATAAAGAATATAAATTGCAAACTTTCTTTATTTTACATGCCCTGTTAATTTAGATTTTGAAATTTATCACAGCAGTGACACTTTAGAACAAAATTTCTTAATGTGTAGCTGTCCTTTTAAATATTTTGGCAAAAAATCAATAGTACAAGCAGTTTTAAGAAACTCTGTAATAGGTTTCTTTCTGTATTCAAAAAGCTGTTTTGCAGCCTCTCTGCCATCTATTCATTATCAGAAAAAAAGCTGTCTACATCACAGAGGAGAAAAGTGAAGACAGGTTTGCTGACTCCATTATAACCTATGGAGGGGGGTGGCGAGTGGGATGAATGAGTAGGAAGAGGAGGCAAGCAGCCTGTGCAGTTTGGAGACTGTCTGGGCATATAAAACGCTGGATTCACAGAAAGCTCAGTTTTTTTCTGGGATTGCAGGATGTCGTGCTGTGCAGGGCTGCCCATGCTCCCTCATCCCCCTCACCCTTCCCCCTCCATAGACCATGATGGACACAGAAAATGTGCTTCTTTTAAAGAGAGAGGGGAGGTAGGAAAACAGTTTTTTTAAGTACAGAAGGAAACTCTTTTGCTTAATAAAACCTATTACAGAGTTTCTTAAAATTGCTTGTACTATGGATACGTATTGATACAAATAATAATATAAAATTGATAAAAAGAGTTATGACTTTTAGAGGGTGAGAAGCAAAAAAACAAAAAAGGGAAAGTACCCTTGGTCAGGAAGGGGTTAACTACAATAGTCTTTGCATCAAGCCTGGTGAGACATGAACCCTATTCTCTCAAAAATCCCTCATTTGAATGCTGCTAGTTATCACTTTCCACTGCTCCATAGTAATCTGCTCAGCTCCGACTGCTTTGATCAATCCCCCAGCAGATTGGACTCTATGTTCAATATGTCAGGTTTATTAAAGATGTGTAGCACATTTACAGGAACATTTTCACATAGCCAAATAATTCTATTACAGCGTATAAGAAACTCTATTAAGGTGACTCAGCTACAATCATTTCAGATGAAATAATTTGATTTAACCTGCTAGAAATGTCTGGGTAAAGTCCATTACTATCCTTCTTTCTGTGGTTCCAGCTGACAAGCAGCATGTTAGTATTAATCTCTCTAATAGATACAAGCTACCGCTGAGAGCTTGTTACAGATAAGAGAGGCCAAGGGCTACGAGAAGCCAGTGACAGAGAACATCCAAAGTGAATCATGTAAACACTCAAGCATCACCTAACCATTTGTATTATAAGCCGAATGCTCATGCCGTGACACATTTACACAATGAATTCAATTTTATTTCAAAGGAATGAGTCAGGCCGCGTATGTCACTCATGGCACCTATTGTCTGTATCTTTGACAATGGTTATTATTTAATGGTTATTTATTGTGTAATTAACTTATTGTGTCTTCTTCAAAGAACGTGCACATTCAGGCATATTACATTGTGAAGGATGGATGTACATGAGATAATTTCCTTCATGTGCCCACCAAGAATCTTGGTTCCTAGCAATAATCTTTGTGTAAATGGTCCATGTGCTCAGACGAAAGAGCCTCAAACCAATTTCCTCTAGATTTTATATTGTGAGATCAGTGCCAATCCACATTTCAGCGTATATTCTGCTTTGGTGCCGACACATACCCCTCTTTGAATGGTCAAATGCTTTCTCTATATCATTGAGGAGTCTAGAGGGTAATGATCTCTGTGATCACATCAAACTGGATGGAGTTCTGGAGGTATAACCAGTAGGAGGAGGGAGATTGTGATCCCGCTGTATAGAGCTCTGGTGAGGCCACATCTGGAATTCTGTGCCCAGTTCTGGAGACCTCATCTAAGAAAAGACATTGATAAAATAGAACGGGTCCAAAGACGGGCTACAAAAATGGTGGAGGATGTCAGACATAAAACATATCAGGATTGGAATGTGTATAATCTGGAGGAAAGAAGGGAAAGGGGGGACATGATTGAAACTTTTAAGTTTGTTAAAGGACTAAATAAGGTTCAGGAAGAAAGTGTTTTTAGTAAAAAAAAAAAAACTGAACTCACGAACAAGAAGACACAGCAAGAGGTTAGTTGGGGGAAAGATCAGAAGCAACGTGACAAAATATTACTTTACTGAAAGAGTAGTAGATGCTTGGAACAAACTTCCAGCAGATGTGGTTGGTAAAACTACAATAACAGAATTTAAACCTGCCTGGGATAATAATGTATCTATCCTAAGATAATAAGAAGGGAAATACTAAAAGGGCAGACTAGATGGACCCAGTGGTCTTTTTCTGCTGACAATCTTCCATGTTTCCATGTTTTTTTTTTTTTACATTCGCTGACATCATTATTTTCTTTGTTTTCGAAAGTTGGAATTACTCATAGTAACTATTGTGATTGACTGCATTCAAATTCTGGAACCAACGGTAATTAAATGCTGCATGCTCGGGTTTGGCATATTCAAGGTTTTGCTCATCTCTAGACTTTACTAAGACCAGCATTTCACTTGCCATTTTTTTTAAAAATCCCCCTAGCTTCCACTTTTTATGACTTATTAAGATGTGTTCTCAGGTCACATCAGTGGGATGCTTAACACTATTAGGCTATGTTTACACTGCGTATGAGTCCGGCAGCATTTCGTACGCCGCCGTACATTTGCGGCTGAAACTACGGGCGTGGGAAAAATCGACATGCGGCCGGATGCGTACGAGGCGCGAACATACGCCCGTAGTACAGTTATGCTTCCCTAGCTTGTTTCAAAGCGATCTGAGGCAGGTCATTTACTTGGAAATCTTTGCCCAGCCCAATAAAACTCACAGAACCTTTTGGATCGAAAAATCAAGTTCAATTTGGCTGAAATAAGTACTCCGTACGGGACCGCATGGAAATCCACGGCCGTGAGTTTCAACATTTCTGTCCTCAAACAATGGTCTTGTTCATTTTTTACGGGCCCTTATATGATCCGGCCGTAAGCTCATACGTAGTGTGCATTGTGCGGGCGTATATCGTATACTTTCAAGCGAACGCATCAACCTCAAAACTACGTGCGTATATTCGCGGTTCGCACTACGGCCGGAATCATACGCAGTGTGAACATAGCCTAAACCCCTTGCCTCAATATGACGTTCGGGAAAGTCATGTAAAGCAGGTAGTTCCTGCATAATGACGTTCCCCAAACGTCATACTGTCCCTGCCTCCCCCCGCTGTCCCTAACAGCGATTGGACAGCGGGAGGAGGCTGTCTCACACAGTCTCCTCCAGCTGCCACCCCCCCCCTCCCGGGCAGTTAACCCTACAGGCGCAGCGGTCCATGGAATCGCAGCGTCTATGGGGAATCCGGAGGGAGACCTGCTCCCTCCGATCCCCCCTTCACCCCCCGGAACCGCGTGAACGATCGCGCGGCTGCTTTATGCATTCTGACAGCTCATTCACTCAATAATACATTTCAGCACTGATCATGTGCTGTAATGTATTATATATGTACCTGCAAAAGTTAAAACACACCCAAATACATACATACATACATAAACAATTAAATACACAAATCAATAAATAAATAAATAAATAAATGAAATAAATAAATTTAAATAAATATACACATTCCCCATCCTTTTTATAAATGATCCCCCATAAATGAGATACATATATTTGGTATCGCCGCATCCGTAATCACCCTGTCTAGTAACCCGTTAAATTATTATACCGCCTGATTAACGCCGCAAAAAAAAAAAAAACTAATCGAAATGACAATTTTTGTTAATCCCATCCCCTAAAAAATATAGATAAAAGCTATCAAAACGTCTGCAAATGTACCCAAAAGGTGTACCACTAAAAACGTCAGCTTATGTTGCAAAAAAAAGCCCTCACATAAAAAAATATTACTGCTCTTACAATATGCAAAACACAGTTTATATAGTATAACTGCTATAAACTATAGCATAAGCTATATAAAATGGATATCGCTGTAATCGTACCGACCTGACGAATAACAATAACATGTCATGTGACGTATAGTAAACGGCGTACAAAAAATGGTGAAACAGCTGCTAAATTGTGTTTTTTATTCATACCACCTCATGAAAAATGTAATAAAAAATGATCAGGGTGTCACATGTCGCCCAGAATGGTACAGATGGAAACGTCAACTTGTCTTACAGAAATATTTTGACACCGCAAGGCCTCTGTGACATGGTGTAATGGCTAAAAAAATCCTGAAATAAAAAAAGGCCCCAAAATTCACCAGCCCTCTGTCATGTCTGCGGCCTGTGGTTGAGTAATGCAGGTAATGCACTGTGGCCACATATGGGGGATTTCTAGAAACAATGGAATAATGGGAATATATAGTGAGTGGTATTTCGCAGTTAGTATTTGCTGTGTTAGAGGAAAAAAATTATTAAAATAGAATATCTGTCAGAAAAATTTAAATTTTTAAATTTCCCCGCCAACTTTCTTAAATTTCTGCGAAACACCTAAAAGGTTAATAAACTAATGAAATGTTACTTTGAATAATTTTAGGGGTGCAGTTTTTACAGTGGAGGGATTTATGGAGCTAACTAACATACAGGCCCCACAAATCCACTTCAGAACTGAACTGGTCCCTAATAAAATCAGAATTTAAAATTTTATGAAAATTTAAAAAATCGCTGCAAAATTTCAAAATCTTCACTAGACTAGGGAACTGGGCAACACAAGACAGGTGATGCGCTGGTGCTGACACCCGCCCCCTGCCTAATTGCTTCGACTGCCCTAGGCGCAGAGGACAACTGGACAACAGGCTCTAGCCTATGCAGGTGTGTCACTAAACACGGCTCCCCTAGCAACCCAGACGGCCGCTAGGTAGGGACGCCGTCGGCATGCTCCCTGCACCCAGCCATGCTCCCTGCACCCAGTTAGGTAGGGACGCTATTGGCAAGGGGCTGGCCGCATGCAGTGCCGAGGGCAGAGACTTCTGACAATTAAGATCAATAATTCACCATATAAATTCATGTACAACCTCCTCTGGATGGAAGAATTATACTAAATTACTTACATAGGTTCCCAACACAGCAATGTTTGGTCAACCCCTCCAAGCGAAGTATGGATCCCCCATATGGATTTTCCTAATATAGCATATCTTTGGTTAGTGATGTGACTGGGAGGAGAATGGTCAGATGGTAATGACATACACTCTTCTTTTTATGGATGTACACTTTTATATAGAAACACCACAAAAAATAACAGGTTTCTGCAAGAAAAATATTACCTGGGCATATCTAAACCAAACAGGTGATACCAAACATGACTGTATTGGGCCCATTATGTTAGCCTATTGCTAATATCATATCTTTTTGTGGGCTTATAGCTTTTATACCCACTGTACGCCAGCCTCTGCCCACTTGCCAAGCACAACATTGATAGATTACCCCTGTGTGTGAACTCAGCCCAGAGTAATGCTACACATCGCTCAGTTAATCTGGAATCATTGTCACTCTCATTACTGGAAAAGACAATTGCCCAATGATGCATGTAAAGGCCTAGTTATTTAAAGATGATCTTTTACGTTGGATTGTTTTTCGAAACATGACAAATGATTGGTGCTTGGAAAAGTCACGCAGCAACTATTTGATGGACATTTCCTGATGGTCAAATCTCAAGAGAGCAACAGTTGCTTAGTGATGGTGCTTGTGAAAGCAAAAGAGAGCAATGCAAACTATAATGTGACATTTACAAGTATCAGTCGTGCTGCTAGTAATGATCAAGCTTCGGTCTCTCTGTCCAAAGGATATTCGTGCATCACAGGTGGTATTCACAGTCCAGTACCATGTTGTAGCATTCATATGTACAGGGGGTGGGCCACACTTATCTCTTACCTGGAGTGTTGTATTCTTACCTGTTGACCCACACCTTCTTGTATATACAGTATGTTACCTTATTCTCCCCTATCAGGGAATTGGTGAATATTTATCACCATCTGGACAGAGAGTTTAGCACACCGTATTGTGGTGTCACTATATGGTGGTTTTTGTTTTTAAATGTTTTTATTCTGTTTTACTATGCTGAAATAACAATTATATATGTTATTCAATTTATACCAGGTGTGCTGCACTTTTGCGCTTGTATTTTTCTTTTTTCTATTATGTATTTCTATCCTTGCATAGCAGCACCCTAAACAATCGTTACCATAGTGGTGCCCTCCTGACCCACATTATTGTATTTCATAACAACGGCTGTTTGCGCAAACACGGCTGTTGTTATGAAATACAACCGTGTTTTTTACATAGTGTGAACATAGCCTGAGGGTAGAAAAATAACATAATGAACTAAAATGTGGTTACATAAATGTGCACACCCTTAAATTAGTCCTTTCTTTAAGTCCCATTTGATTTTGTTTAAAGGGAAACTATCGGCAGGTTAGACGAATCAGAGGCGCAGAGGAGGAAGGTATGTCTCTTGCCTTCATCCTCAGCACAGTTCCTGTGCACTTAGTCATTTACTCCTTGGTCTGGTAAGACTGTTAGGAGCACTGCCAGCCTCCAGCCTGCTCCTGGTCAGCCCGCCCCCGACTCGCCCACTCCATTGGTTATCAATCAGTGCTATGGGGGTAGGTCGGTGCTCCTAACAGAGCCCCAATGCTCCAAACGTTCTTACTGGATCGACTGGATTAACCAAGTGCACGGGAATGGCACTGAGGATGAAGGTAAGAGACATACCTTCATCCTCTGCACCTCCTGCGCAATAAGGAGATATCAGCAGGGTAGATTCAGTCTTTTTTAGTAGGAATCTATCAGCATGGCACATCTGACTTGACAATCTTGCCCACTCTTCCCTGAAAAACTGCTCCAAATCTGTCAGGTTATAAGGGCATCTCCTGTGTACAGCCCTCTTTTCAGGTAAACCCACAGATTTTTAATTGGCTACAGGCCTGGGCTCTAGCTGGATCATCCCAAAACTTTAAACTTCTTCTAGCAAAGCCATTCTTTTGCTGATGTGGAGGTATATGCTTTTGGGTTGTTGTCATGCTAAAAATTAAAACTCCTATGCATCTTCAGGTTCATCTTCACTTCTCCACATCTCCATTCTCATCTTCATCAATTAACTAAAGCCTCAGTACTAGCTGCCCCCAAGCCATAATGCTGCCTTCACCATGCTTCACTATGGGCATGGTATTCATCTGGTGATGAGCAGTGTTGCCTTTGCTGCAAACATACCCTTTGGAATTATGACCAAAAAGTTCAACCTTGGTCTCGTCAGATCATACCCAGGGCCGTATTAACAGCTGCTGCTGCCCTAGGCACCAAACATGAAGACGCCCCATCTTAATGAGCGCGGTTTTGGCCACATGCATTTCTCTACATGTGGAAACATTGTCTGAATTGTGATTTTCATGGTTTTTAACTGCTTAAAACATAAATAAATTTCCACATTGAATCAATGATTAGAGTCGTATGCATAGTGTCTAAAGGAATCCTCACCACAGGATTGCTAGATTGGTAGGTAATAGCTCCAGGCGTCACATTTAGCACCACCATACCAGACCTGAATTACACTGCCATACTGTGATCGAATAACACCGCCACACCAGACTGGACCAATGCTGCCATACCCGCCCCCTGAAGAGACACTAGCTTTACTGACAAGTCTATAAGAGAAATGGGAGACTAAGTTGTATTCTTTCCCCTGCCCCCTGCAAGGTGCTGCCCTAGGCACCGGACCACGGTTGCCTAGTGGTAAATACGGCCCTGATCATACCACATGTTCCCACAGACTTTATGTAGGTTTGGGCAAAAGCTGGGATTCAATGTTTTTCTTTGTAAGAAAAGACTTCTGTCTTGCAATCAAACCCACTGCCCAGACATATGAAGAATACGGGAGATTGTTGTCACATGCAGTACACAACCAGTACTTGCAAAAAAATACCTGAAGTTCCTATGATATTGCTGTAGGCCTCCTGGGCCAATTTTATTCCTGTCTTTTCAGAAGTTTTTTGGGGGGGGACAACCTTTCATGTTAAAGTCCCTGTTGTGCAAAATTTTATCCACTTCTTATTGACCGTCTTGACCATTCTTAAATCCCTGTGCGGTACAGTATATCTTAAATCTTGGAATTATTATTTGTACCCTTATCCTGATTGATATATTTCAACAGTGAGAGCCCTTTGATGTGTTGTACGCTGTTTATGGACCATGGCTTCTGCTGTAAAATGCAACTGAGAAAATGAGAACAGTTTAACTTTTTATGGAGTTAATCAGAATTACTTTAAATGATGGCAGATGTGTTCTGACTACAAGAGATTTAATGTGATTGGCTAATTATGAGCACAACCACATTCCTAATTATAAGAGTGTGTTCACACTTACGTAACCTCCTTATTTTATTTTTGTTATTTTTATTTCCCCCCTCAAAATTTTTTTCAATGGCATTGTACAGATTACGGGTCACATTAAAGGTGGAAATAAATCTAGAATAACTGGTCTAGGTCTGATTTTCTTTACATTAAAGTGACTCTGTACCCACAATCTTTCCCCCCAAACCACTTGTACCTTCAGATAGCTGCTTTTAATCCAAGATCTGGAAGCAATCTGCCTGGAGTATTCCTAATGATGAGGAGGGTGGGGAGGAAGGACAGAGAGGTGGTGCCTGCCTAATGCATATACAAATGTAAGCCCCGGCCGTTAGACACAGTGCTGCAGGATTAAAAGTTGTTTTTAGGACAATAACTGCATCCCCTGCTGAACGGACCCCAGGACAGATCTTGGATTAAAAGCAGCTATCTGAAGGTACAAGTGGTTTGGGGGGGGGGGGGGTCACATTGTGGGTACAGAGTCGCTTTAAAAGAACCTGGCATTTAAACAGAGGTACATAAACTTTTTATATCCTTTGTACTTAGAATAATTGGTGAGAAATAACTCGTAGATGTGCCACGTATTGAAAACTCTTACTTTTGGCTTATTAGATGCGAGCATGTGATGATTACATTGTAGGATTTGGCATAAGATTTCTCCTAAAGAATGTGAGGTTTCCTCTCTCATAGAATGTTACTGGACCCCTGAAGGATTCAAGCTGTTTTTGGACTATTCCACATTTAATGTAACTGGTCTCAGACAGATATCTTCTTTGAAACTGCAGGAAAGTTGAGATGTATTTGTGATCTATTTATTGAATATATCCGATCACTGAGATTTTGGAGAGTCAGACCGTTGTGGATAGTAGTATATTATTCAGTTTCCATTAGCAAGGGTTGGTTCATACATAACAGTTGTGTCCAGTTGTTTTTGAGTAGGACAGATACAACTTATGAAAAGGTGGAGCATTTTATGAACCTGTCTAGTGTTGAGTGCCAGACAGCAATATGCAGGATTCACAATTCTGCCTCTTCATACATCTCCACTCTCATTATCGGCTGAATTCAGCCGATTATTGGACGTTAATCTCTTGATGGAATAGGGCCTGTTAGGTTCCTGCACATTGTCGGCTGATCCTTGTCTTTCAACATGTCGAAATATTTGTGAATGATAATGACAGTCTGCTGGTCGTGTAATAGGAGCGGTGGCAGAAGACCGCCGTGGCAGGGCAGCACACTGATTGGCTGACCACCAGGAGACGCCAGGAGGCCCCGAAGCAAGGAGCGTGGAGCAGGTAATGTATGCTCTGGGGTAGGGATGTTCCGAACCGAGTTCGGTTCGGGTTCGTACGAACCCGAACTCATGGTAATGATTCCCGCTGTCTGCCCGCTCCGTGCAGTGGGCGGATCCAGCGGGAGGACCGCCTGGAAAACTGGGATACAGCCATTGCCATAGGCTGTATCCCAGTTTTCCAGGCGGTCCTCCCGCTGTATCCACCCGCTCCACGGACCATCCCTACTCTGGGGCCGTGGGGGTTAACGCCACTGAGTTTGACATACTCGCAGCGGGATAAAAATCACGCTGCGAGTATTTCAGCTCATTGAAATGCATGGGCAAGTGTCCGCAGGGCATTTAGCTGTGAATTTGCAGCAAGAAATCCACTGCGGATACGTTGTGTGTGGAGGCACGCTAAATGTGATATACGTTATACTGCATAACAAATTCATACACACACAACAGCAGAGGTACATCTGTGCATTTTAAATCTCAAACACTACAATTTGATGTCTTTTCCAAGCAATAAATAGTGCAGAAAAAGTGTTCACAAAAGAGGCTTTATTTCACAACACAAAATTTGGTAAAACAAAAACGAAAAAAAAAATCTGCTGATCTAACGGTCACATTACACAGGCTAGAGACCAGACGACAAACGCTCAAGCATTCATTTGTCGGCTGATCAGGCCATTCTGATATGCCAAAAAAAATTATCCGTTTTTGGCCGAACATCTTTTTATGCAACAGGATATGTGGCCGATGGCTGCTAGGAACATTTCAGTCATTGTTACAGATGGCATTGGGCTGTCGAATAGGGCTATTATTTTGTAACCTTGTTATCATTACTATTGCTTGTTTATAATGTAAAACCGTGAAATAATTATCATAAAGTCATCCTCGGCCGGACTACACACTGGTTACTTGAGTGGCTGATCCTCAACTATGTAGCAGGCGTACCAACAAGTGAAAAAGGCAAGCATACATTTCAGCCTAGCTGTGTTTTAGCAATATGTTTGGAGAAGGCTTCTTCATATTTTACTAAATATCTTCCTTGAGAAGCGTTTTTCACATAAGGGTATGTTCACACTGACTAAACTAGGTGGAATTCTGTGGCGAAAAGCCTGTCTCAGTGTGCCATAGCCTGTCTATGAGACAGCGCGCTCATCCACTGCCGGCACTCTCCGCTCAAAGAAGTGACATGTTACTTCTTTGAGTAGAGAGCGGCGGCATTGGAGGAGCGTGCGCTGTCCCATAGAGATGCTATGGCACACTGAGACAGGTGGGATTCCGCCTAATTTACTCAGTGTAAACATACCCTAAAAGAGCAAAATTAGGGTAACTAAACCTGGTCCGACCACTTCCCTAAAACAGCTATTTTTACCTATTCATGGGTCATCTCAGCAGAAATGTGACTGTGGCCAAGTATTAAATTATACCCCCAAAATCCACTATCCAGCACTAGTATTTGACAGAAATCTCCAAAGTTTTGAGGTTGGGACAAGAAGTGATAATGATGCACCAAAAGATATTCATACATGAAATGCATTGTTTATTGCCTCGTGGCAGAAAATTATATGTGGATTTGGCAACACATTTTATAGTGGATTTTCAACCCATTTCACCCTCTCATTGCAAGAGATGCATTTTTATCATCCTTTACATGATGCGTGTAGAACATGCTATGAAGTAGGAAACTTCCAATAGGGTCTCCTTCTACTGCATTTAATTCTGTTGGGAATAAACCAGTAGATTACTGCATAAAACAAATAATACCATTTTAGCAAATGGGCACAGCTATGCATCCAGTTACCGTAACTTAAACAATATACTGGCATATAAAAGTCCCTAGGATGGGGATAACAAGCTGATCACTGGATGTCCAACTGCTTGGACCCCACCAAACCTGAGAGCAGGATTCACCCCACAAACAATGGAACACTCTGATTTCAGAGTTCAGCTCACAGCAGCTCCATAGAGAAGAAATGGAGCACTAGCCACATAGTTTGCGTTGAGTATTCTATTATATTTCTAGAACCGCAGCATATACATAAACCATAATGCTTCTCATCACTGACCTTTACCCAGAAGACACAATGGGGGGGGGGGGGGGGGGTTAAAAGTACCTAAAGGGGGCAGGTGGAGTAAATAACCCATACTAAATAATTAGATTCCAGACCTTATATATAAAAAAAATTTGATTTGATTTGATTTCTAAGGTTTGTTGTGGCTGCAGTTGAATCTTTGTTCTCTACTTCCCCTTTTTTCACACCTCTCAGATTATCTTTATGGTTTACATTACAGAACTTGTTCTTTTACAGGCTAGCAAATGAACATAAAAGTACTGCAAACAAAGATATCAGGCTCTATAGAAGCCTGCGTGTGACCTATATAAAAGCCATCCAGGTTCTGAGTCATTGTGACATAACTAGTATCTTTTAGATATGAAAACACCATATGGTATAAAATCATGCAGAGATAAGGGAGGTCAACACTGTATAGAACAGATAATAAATACAAAAATGAGAACACCCCCCCCCCCCTAAGTCAAAACGGAAAAATTGTGCCCAAATAGCCACTTTCCCTGCCTAGTGTCATGTGACTTGTTAGTGTTACAAGGTCTCAGGTGTGAATAGGAAACAGGTGTGTTAAATCTGGTGTTATCGCTCTCACACTCTCTCATAGTGATCACTGATAGTTTAACATAGCGCCACATTGCAAAGATCTGAAAAAAAGAAAAGTTGCTCTACATAAAGATGCCTAGGCTATAAGAAGATTGCCAACACCATGAAACTGAACTGCAGCACATGGCCTAGACCATATACCAGGTTAACAGGACAGGTTAAAGGGGTTATCCAGAACAAAACATGGCCACTTTCTTCCAGAGGCAGCACCACTCCTGTCTCCAGTCCAGGTGTGGTTTGCAGTTAAAGGGGTCACGGAACAGCCGGTCTCTTACGCAGTCTGAACATAGCCTCATGGTGTCTTCAAGTCTTATCAATGGAACAAATCCAAAATTACAAACCTGCAAAGCAACGCCATTTTTTCTTACTTAATTGAAATCATGTAGATATGTGGATTTTTTCACAGCTTTATACTAAAGGCCAGACATTTCTAGGGGCTCTACAGCATAACATCATGTGTTACTAACACCATTGCAGGCATCATACCCTTTGAAACATCAGCTGTTATGCACCTCAGTGACCGGCATACAGAACCTTCTGTCTCTTATGTCTTGAAGACGAGGATGTAAATACTTTACCATCATCTTCGGCTCTGGTATATGCATCTTGGCAAACAGATGTTTTCTTGATGTTATGTTTCTGTCTTTGCATACAATTTAATGGCTTGATGTGGATTACTCATAAAAACTCCCTAGTATTTTGTATAGGATTACAGCCTGCCAAAGAGAATGTGAGAGCTATTTACTTAAAGGATGAGGTAATATGAGGCTGTTTAGTGTTATTCATGTCTGTCGTGTGTTATCGCCTCTGTATTTCCTCTCAACATATCGCAGCAGAGTATGTCAGCCAAGTACATGAAGTATCAGCTGGCAAAGTGACAATTACACCTATAGTGTTAACGGATCTATTTGTTTTGTGCATCTAAGGATAACTCTATTGACTGTGTTTTAGGCTACGTTCACACAGAGCAAAAGGGGCGGATTACGCGAGGAAATATTTCTGCCTGAAATCAACTGACGCTGAATTCCGAGCAGAATATAAGCAGAATGCAAGCAGAATCCCTGCGTATTCCGCTAGGAAAGTGTTCAGCTCGTAATCAGCTCTTGACAAATTCAGCGCGGAATACTCGAGGAATCCGCGCTGAATCTGCATGCATTCAGCGCTGAAATTCAGCGAGTATTTGGCGAGTAAACTAGACTATACCAGAATATATACTAGAATCCTCCTCCCCCCTTTTTTCCCCATTTCCGCGCTGATTCAGCGCGTAATTTCCGCTTGTATTACGCTTGTATTCCGTGCTGAATACGCGCGTATTCCACGCTGAAACAGAAAATTAGAGCCCCATTGGTTTGTATAGGCTTCCGCTAGCGGAAGAATGAACATGTTCATTCTTCTGGCGGAAAGTTCAGTGCGGAAATTCCACCGTGTGAACTGCAGAGAAGAATTTCTATTCAACACAATGGAAATTAGCTCTGCACCTATTTTAACGGCTGAAATTTCAGCGCTGATTCAGTGCAGAAATTCAGCTGCTTTTGCTCTGTGTGAACGAGCCCTAAAGCGGTAAAGCAGAAAAGAAAAATATTATGAATAAAGCCACAAGTCCCTGACAAAACTCCCTGGTAGGGATGAGCAGAGCGTTTACAAAACAAATTTTTACACACTTTTTTTTTTGCACATTTTAAAACAGATAAAAAATTATTTGCTCACCCGTCCGCGCTCCACCAGTGTCCCCTTCTGTGTCCCCGTGACTCTCACTTCAGAATATAGAGTGACAGCCTGCTCAGCCAACCAATGACTGAGATGGGACAGCGCCACAGTCAGTGATTGGCTGAGCATTCAGTTACTCTTATCTGGAGAGTGACAGCCCACTCAGCCTATCACTGGCTGTGGCACTGTCCCATCTCAGTCAGTAATTGGCTGAGCGGGCTGGAGGCACAGGGATGCAGAAGAGGACACCGGAGGAGCGTGGACAGGTAAGCAGTGCACCAAAACTGCACTAAAACAGCCAAACAATTCAGCTGTTCGGTTTGCAAGTTTGCAAAGTTTACACCAAAAATTTGGGAACCTGGTCAACCGAATTTTTGAAAAATTCGCTCATCACTACTCCCTGTCATAAGAATTACATTATATTATTTCTGATTTGGGCAAACCAATAACTAGTGTCATAGCTTTAGTAGCACTCTGATCTCTTATAGCCTTATAGTATAGCACAGTACAAGAGCTGAGAGTTCAGCTCTAAAACCTGTAAAACTGTGAATGCAGCTCTGTACTATAATACAGGCTGTAAAGCAGGATTAGTACGAGTAGTGCAATCTACTTACTAAATGACTCAACATGTTATACAAATTAAGGCCATGTCCACATGGCGTAAGACACCGGCCGTTCTGTGACCCGGCCGTGTCCTAAAACGGACGGTGTCTGAGGAGATCATCCCGGCCAGTACTGCAGTACCGGTTGGATGATCTTCGCTTCAGCTGAATTCGGATGTTGGGCGCATCAGTGTGTGCCCGCATTCGAATTCCCTGCTGCACACAATGAAGCGAGAGCCCGGAGTCGCAGGCTCCATTGTGTGAACTGACAGGTTCTCTGTTCAATGAATAGCAGCCGCAAAAAAATGAAATATCAGTTTTCTGCTGCGCTGCTAGCGATCCCGGCCAGAGTGTATACTGTGTGTATACACTCCAGCCGGGATTCCATTCATTCTTATGCGATGTGTGTGTTGTATAAATCACGGCCGCTGTTGCAAGTTGCATTGTTCCCGTACGTAATTAGGGTGCTACTGCCTGTTTGGGACCGGATATTCCAAAAACAGGGGTTGTCGTCTAGGCCTGGACCGTTGACTCCTTTATTCAGCAACCCCCAACTTGCATGGGACCAGGATACCAGGGTTATCTTAGGGATCCCTCTACAAGACAGGCCCCGACTGCATCAGGTCCTCACGGGTACCCGGTTGCGCACTCTCGCAACTGACCTGACACCCTCCCCATGTGCATGGCTTTCCTATAGCAGATTACAACACTATTACAATACACTAGCCCCCGCATCCCAAATTCATAGAGACCTTACTGCCTTTGAACACCTCTGCACTCAATCGACACCCCCTACTCACACAATATCCTTGATCTATGGAGCGCTCAGAGGCAAACGGGAGATTGACCTGAAACCTTCCTTTATCCTGCAGTGGGAAGCTGACTTAAATAAGAGCTTTTCGGAGGATGATCTTTCTAAGATTTTTCTTCTTACTCATAAGGCGTCCATCTCCTGCAGGATACAGGAACGTAATTATAAAATCCTCAGTCGCTGGTACCGGTGCCCAGATTGGTTACATACTGTGT
Source organism: Dendropsophus ebraccatus (assembly GCF_027789765.1). Lineage (NCBI taxonomy): Eukaryota > Metazoa > Chordata > Amphibia > Anura > Hylidae > Dendropsophus > Dendropsophus ebraccatus. Next base: position 127,056,803 of record NC_091458.1, read on the forward strand.
TCCCATCTGCCTACCCCATGTGCTAGAGATGTGGGGGAGCCCAAGGCACTTACCTTCACATATGGTGGGATTGCCCAATCCTCCAGACTTTCTGGACATCGGTTTTCCAACTTTATAACAAGGTGTGTGCTGCATCTGTGCCTGCTACGCCAGAAATTGCTCTACTGTCCCTTATTCCGGGTTCCCTGCCCTTGGTTAAGAAAGGCCTTTTCGGGCACTTCCTGGGAGCTGCCAGGACAATCCTAGATACTGGAAACAGTCTTGCTCTCCCTCCAAAGTAGAGTTGGTGGAAACCCTTAACAGGATGCGGCGTATGGAGGAACTGGTGGCTGCCGACATGGATAAGCCTGCTCTATTTAATAGGACCTGGTACGCCTGGGAGAAGTTAAGGGGTACCCCGGACCTCCAGGCCTGGTTGGCTTGATGCATTGATACTATGGTCCTCCGCAACTCTTCCCCTCCCATCCCACCCCCCCTCCCTTCCCTTACTCTCTTGTCCCTCTTTTCCTTTTTCTGCCTCTGTTTCTGTTCCCCTTCTTTCTACTCTCTCTTCTGCCCAATTTTTGGGCATCTTGCCCGTTTTCTCTCTTTTCATTTGATGTTGTTATACTGGTTTTCTTTTTTTATGCAATATATTGTTGTATTTGCTAGTGCTCCAGAATATGGACAGGCCTATGATTGCTTGCCTCCACTGTTTGCTAAACAGACCCTCCATTCTGTGACATCACAGCTTCTGAACGTGCGGGGGTAACCTCTATCTCTCCTTAGTGACAGGGACTTGACTACCCCGATGGGCTTTATTCATAATTCTGTTTGTGCAAGTATTTGGATTTCCGACCACGCAGCGCTCAGTTTTGTTTGTTTACATAATGTGATATTACAGCTCACTTGATCTCATGTGTATGTTCATGTTCTTTACACTTTTTTTTCTGTTACATTTCATGACATTTTATTTCTACTTTAGTAAAAAAAGATTTACCATAAAATACATGGCATGTTAAAGGGGTTTTTCAGTCACACAATTCTATATATTTTTTTTAATGCCTCCAGGTGCAGTAAAAGTAAGAAAAAAGAAGTCATACTCACATGAGCTGATCCCCATCGCTGCTGTTCTGACTGCACCTTCTGGAACTAAATGTCATCAGCAAAACAGCAATGAAAACACCAGTGGTGGGAGATCAGGGGAGGCCAATATAGCGTCTTTTTTTTTTTTTTTTTTAAACTATACACGGAGACATTAAATAAGTGTGTCCAGAAAGCCCCTTTAATGCTGAACACATTTACTAGATCTATTATCTATTTATCATGCTGGTAAATACACATGGCTCTGAATTATAACATAGTCATGCTGGGAAGCTGCTTCTGATTTCCCTGCTAGCTGCACAATGTCAGTCCGGCTTTTAGTAGAGCCTGACTACACTAAGATACACTGTCATATGCTGCTTTCTATGGGTGGGTTCACACTGAGGAATTCTCGAGGAATTGAAGCAGAAAGATTTCAGCTTGAAATTCCTCGCCTATTCAGCTCTGGCAGAATAGAAGCAGATATTGAGCGGAATGTGAGCGGAATTCAAACGGAATTCAAGCAGAATTTTAAGCAGAATTAAAGCCCCGTTGACTTCTTTAGGATTCCTCTAGCGGAATCCGCCTAAAGAATTGACATGTCACTGCCATATATGTGGCTCCTGCTAGTCACTGCTGTGTGTATATTTATATATACTGTATATATACAGCAGTGACCAAGTGACCAGCAGGATATATCTACTGTATACATATATATATATATATATATATATATATATATATATACACAGCTCTGACTTGCAACAGCTGGAGGGCCTGAGTGTGACATCCTTTCTGTAGTCAGTGTGTAATGAAGGTCACCCAGCTTTCCCAGAATCCTGTCGTCAGTGTCATGGAGGTCACCCAGCTTTCCCAGTATCCTGTCGTCAGTGTCATGGAGGTCACCCAGCTTTCCATTATCTTGTAGTCAGTATGATGGAGGTCACCCAGCTTTCCAGTATCTTGTAGTCAATATAATGGAGATCACCCAGCTTTCCCAGTATCCTGTAGTCAGTATAATGGAGATCACCCAGCTTTCCCAGTATCCTGTAGTCAGTATAATGGAGATCACCCAGCTTTCCCAGTATCCTGTTGTCAGTATGATGGAGGTCACCCAGCTTTCCCAGCATTTGTACTCAGTATGATGGAGACTGCACATGGGTCTGTACTAAACACAGGAGGGAGGAGTGTACTACACACAGGGGGGCAATACAATAGAGAAGCCTGCACTCCAGAGAGGGGGGCAATACCACAGAGAGGCCTATACTACACAGAAGCTGCATAGAGGGGGCTACACTACAGGGGGGTTACACTACTGCTCAGCCGTTGTCACATTTTCACAAGTGCCCCCAACACATCTGACCCCCTTGTTGTACCTGAACCATACACCTTATGCTAAAGTAAGTTAAAGGGGTACTCCAGCATTTTTTTATTTTTTAAATTACCGGTTTCAGAAACTTATATAGATTTGTAAATTACCTCTGTTTAAAAATGTCAATCTTCCCATACTTATCAGCTAGATAGATAGATAGATAGGATAGATAGATAGATAGGATAGATAGATAGATAGATAGATAGATAGATAGATAGATAGATAGATAGATAGATAGATAGGAGATGGATATCTAGCAGCTCATCACATATCTTGGATTGTACATACATGGATGATCACAACCAACTCACTCCTTTTAATGTCTAAGGGTACAAACACACACAGAGTATACGCAGCAGATACGCAGCAGATTTGATACTGTGTTTAGTTATTTAGATCTAATCTGCTGCGTATCTGCTGCGTATCGCAGCAGTAAATACGCAGCGTATATGCCGTGTGTGTTTGTACCCTAAAAGCGTATTACCTATACTACTATTATTTTTAGGCAAAGATAATCTGGTTAAAAGGGTTCTCCAGAATAATAAAAAAAAAAAACATAATTGTTTTCTTCCAAAACAGCGCCACCCCTGCTCTTAGGTTGTGTGTGGTATCACAACTTGGCTCTATTAACTTTAGTCGAGTACCACACATAAACTGAGGACAAGAATGGTGCTGTCTGTGGAAGAAGGCAGCTATATTTTTCTAATCTTAAGCCCTTTTACTTTTTTTGTGGTTCTATATTTCAGATGTAGAAGCCTCTTACACTGCTTCACTATACTGCTTCACTATAAGTAATGTAGAAGAATATACCCTTTATTATTCAGAAATCTGTGTCACCTGCTGAGGTTCCCTATGAGTAACAGACTCACTCGCGCCCCCTAGGCTGAACCCCTAGCTACGCCCCTGCTGCAAGTGCTACCAGCCGGAGCGCTCATTTTGCAAGGAATACATGCGTCAAGTTGAGACGCATGAATATCTACACTTCATTCATTAATAGAAAAGTATACAGCAAAAATAGTACAAAGTATACGTTCTTACCCATAAAAACACTGGAAAAAATCCCCATGATCAAGAGCTGTTGTGAGTAATAACAGCCCACGTCCTATAAAGTAAGCGAGACTGGCCCTAGTACACAGATAGATCTCCAGTATATGGGTGGCGTATAATTAATAACCATATCATAAAGCACATAAAGCATGTGTGATAATATAAAGTAATCCAATCACTATACAAAAAGGAATATAATATGCCGTGATGAACCACAATCCAAAGCAAAATGACTACACAAGAAAACACAATAATAGTGCTAAACAGGAAATACAGGTACAGAGTGTCACCAGTGAGGGGTGAACCAGGCAGTTCCAGAACGAGTAGTCAGGAACCCCACGTCTTCCGTCCGCTGCTCGGACTTTCTCAAGGGTAATAAGTAACCAATAGGGAACACATATTTATATGGCAAATAATCATTGTGTTTTCTTGTGTAGTCATTTTGCTTTGGATTGTACCCATGGTTGGGCATTCATGCATATCACAGCTGGGAAGCAGAAAATGGCCGAATCGGCATTTACATGGAGGAGTGCGCATGAGCAATGTGACCAAACAAAGGAGGAGAGCGAAAGAACTCGGAGCAAAGCTTGACGCGGTGGGTTCCACCTATACATATTACACACATGTTCAAACAAGTGGAAAGCTATAAGTGTTCTACTCAAAAGGATGCGTTCCACCTCAAAGCTATGCGTTTCACCCCTGAACACATACAGAGAATATGTCACCATACTGGTATTTTTAGTCTAATGGTTGTTATGATACCATTATGGGTAGAGATTTAAGTGCATGAACGAATGAATGAATGTGTGCATGAGAGTGAAGACTAAGAAAAACAAGAAAGGATGAGGGGGTGGATGAGTGCTCGCACAAATAAAAATTAGTGCATGGAAGTGAAGATGTGAAGGTTTGTGTGGAAAAACTAGAGATCATGGCGGAAAAAATGACACCCCATACAGCCCCATAGGTGTAAAAATAAAAGCGCTATAAGCGTCACAATAGGCCCATTTTATTAATAATTAATTGCCAAAAAAAGGATTTCATTAAAAAAAATATATATAACATTAGAGAATCTGTGTAAACCTGCATATGGTTGTGTTTGGACTGACCTATAGAATAATGGTATCATGTCACTTTTACCATATAGTGCATTACGTAGACACAGGAACCCCCCAAACGTTACCATATTGCATTTTTTGTTACGATTTCACCAATTTATATCTTCATAAATAATAATGTTGGGATTCCATCATACATGTTATGGTAAAATGAAAGACGCCATTACAAAGTACAACTACTCCTGTAACAAACAAGCCCTTACATGGCCCTGTAGATAGAGAACTGAAAGTGCTGGAGCTCTTAGAAGGGGAGGAGGGAAAAACAAAAGCACAAAGATCAAAATTTGCGCGGTCCACTGGGTCATTTAGGGCCTGGTCCTCAAAGGGTTAAACAGTGCAGGGTATTTGTGGCTCTTCTAGGAAGCTTGGATGAAATAAAACTGATAATATGCGACTCTGGGATCCAGGGTACAAGAAGAACATCTGGCGCTTTAGTTTAGTATATAACCTGTATCTGACAATTTGATATTAGCAATTATGTTTCTGTACGCTGTAAGTCTTGTGATGTACAGTGTGACTCATCCACCAATGCAGAACATATGGCTTGTACTTTCACCTCGGCTATACAGTGCAGGGTATTAGTGGTTCTTCCCGGAATGGAAAAAATGCGAATGGAATCAAACTGATAATGTGTTATCCATATTAATACAAAACATATGCCTTCTATCTTCACCTACTTTTATACGGTTCTGGGTATTTGTAGTTTTTCTACAAAGCTCAAAACTGAAAATAAAATGAAACTGATAATGTGTTATCCAGGAATCCCAGAATTGCTTCTGTATCGTGAGCTCCTCAGTGCCAGCAGCACACGTGGCTTCCATTGGGTTCCTGGAATTGTAACGTCTGGATCTATAGACCCTGAGGATATCTTGGCCCTGAATATGGGGGTTACTAGCTGCCAGCATAAGTGATCTGGGGCCATGAGCTGTAGTGGTGGCTGTAATTCAACCTCCAGCATCTGCCTCGCCATGGAAGGTCAGGACTCTGCGCTGTATTTTCATGCACAGTTTCCAAAGTACTCAGCACGGATTGTCAACATTCACTGTGAAGCACTAGAGAGGCGAGCGATACCAACATGGTCCATGGGAACGTTTCTTCCTTCATGTGAGAACTATTATAGCTGGTGGTAATTAAATAACACAAGCGATGATTATTTCATGTAATAAAATATCAGTTATTACAATCAGTTCTACATGCAGCAAAAAAAGAGCAAAAGAAACTGTTTTGGGCCATGTTCACACACTGTATTTGTTTGTAAAACAACGGCCATTGTTTATGAACAGTGCTTCATTGAATGCAAGTGTCGGGGACAATGGCTGTATATACTGTATATGTATATATATAATGTATACACTATGGCCGTTGTTCACTGTGGTCGCAGAATATAATTCACATGTCTATTTTCTACAGCCAAAGTTCGGTCACAGTGTAAAGTAGGCTGTGGTCAATTGGATGGCAGGCGCACCCAAATGTGCCCGCATTCAAATTAAAATAAAATAATGTTCATCCGGCCAATACTGCAGTATCGACCATGTGAACATGCAAGACAGTGGCTGTTGTGTGACATGGCCGTGTCAAACAACAGCCGCTGTTTTTACAGAATGTAAACATGGTCTTGAATAGGGATGGTCCGAACCTGCTGAGGTTAGGGTTCGTACAAACCTGAACTGTCGGCAATGATTCCCGCTGTCTGCCCGCTCCGTGGAGAGGGTGGATACAGCCGGAGGACCACCTGGAAAACTGGGATACAGCCTACGGAGCGGGCAGACAGCGGGAATCATTGCCAAGAGTTCAGGTTCGTACGAACCCGAACCTCGGCAGGTTCGAACATCCCTAGTCTTGAACTGTTTTTAGAGGCTGTGTAGTCACCTGTGTTACTACAGGTGGAGCAGTATGTATTTCTGCACTGCAGTGTTGGTTTACTACAGGTGGAGCAGTATGTATTTCTGCACTGCAGTGTTGGTTTACTACAGGTGGAGCAGTATTGCTGCACTGTGGTTCTGGCACTGTGGTTCTGTTTATCACTGGTTAAGAAGTATTTATTGTTACACTGTGGTGCTGGCTTAGGGCTACTAGGGGATATTATGTGCACTATATGGGGGTATTCAGATATTTGCGGAAGTTGGTGTTTGTTGGCTCCAGCATCAACATGGATTGCCAAGTTATGCCTGGGTAGAACCAAAAAGTTTGAGAAGCACTGGGTTAGACTATACTTACACCTGTGCTGGTGTTTCCATGTCTCTGTCCCATCATATGGACAGAAAAAGAGCAATGGACCCCATTAGCAGGTTTATTAAAGAGACTCTGTACCCACAATCTGACCCCCCCCCCCCCCCCCCCCAAACGCTTGTACCTTCAGATAGCTGCTTTTAATCCAAGATCTGTCCTGGGGTCCGTTTGACAGGTTTTGCAATTATTGTGCATTAGGCTGGCACACCCTCTCTGTCCCTCCTTCCCACCCTCCTCATCATTAGAAATGCTCCAGGCAGATTGCCTCCTATTCCCCACCTGTGTCAGCACGGCACATGAGCTGGATCATTAGGACACCTGTGCAAATGTTCAGCATGGAGAAAATATTCCAGTGGCATTCCTAATGATGAAGAGGGTGGGGAGGAGGGACGGAGGGGTGGTGCAAAGTTAGGGCACAGATACTCCTGTTGGGTACAGGGCTGCCAATTTAAAAGTTGTTTTTTAGCACAATAACTGCATCACCTGCCGAACGGACCCCAGGACAGATCTTGGATTAAAAGCAGCTATCCGAAGGTACAAGTGTTTTAGGTGGGTCAGATTGTGGGTACAGAGTCGCTTTAAACATACCTCCAAAAAGTGGCTCAGTAGAAGAAGGTTCTCTGTGTATGTACTATGTAAACACTGCAGAGCCACAGTCTCTGCATATATTACAGCCAGCACCACTCCAGTGCCCATGCCATCACTAGATGTACCATTTGTACTCTTGTGGAAAGAACAAGGCAATTAGCATTAAATGGTGCATCTATTTAGATGAAGGTGTTATTGTGTATTTATCTAATACATACCGTTAAAAAGCCCAAATATATATATATATATATATATATATATATATATATATATATTACAAATCAACTGAGATTTAAATTTACTTCTAAAAAATCTCAAGTCTTCCAGCTACTGTATGTCCTGCAGGAAGCGGTGTATTCTTTTTAGTCTTTTAGTCTGACACAGTGCTCTCTGCTGCCACCTCTGTCCGTAACAGGAACTGTCCAGAGCAGTAGCAAATCCCATAGAAAACTACTCCTGCTCTCCAGACTGAAAAGAATATCACTTCCTGCAGGACTTACAGCAGCTGATAAGTACTGGAATACTTAAGGGGTTTTTTAATCAAAGTAAATTACAAATCTCTTGCACTTTCTGGCACCAGTTGATTTGAAAGAAGTTTTTTTTTATTTCTGAACTACCCCTTTAATTTTTAGCATATGTTTTGCATTAGACAGAGCATCCAGATGACATATACATGCCATAGTGTAAGTTTAACTGGGGACACGTTGGACAGAATCTAGATTGCGATTGTTAGAATGTTACACGTCACTTAGATCTTACATCAAACATCACTCCGCTTTCCCACATCAGAGGCCTAGGAGTCCCAGAATGATGGTAACTCTGCTTAGTCATGGGTTGGGACTCTTGCCAGGGAAAGTTGTCCTTACAAATTTAGGTAACTAGGTTTATAGGTCTTTTCTATCAAAAGACTTGAGAAACATCTGGATAAAACACTTAAAGATATTCATCTTTACATGCACATCTCTTTAATGTAAGTCCACATGATTAAAACCATCTGTTATACTGTATGAGGTACAGCAATTAACCCTACACTTAATTCCTGACTGTGTGAGTCACCTCCATCTTTACAGCAATAATTCTAAAACTATGAGGTGGCCCAGTCAGAAAAGTTTTTCTTTTAACAATTCACATACAATAGTCCTTCATACTACAGACAGCACGAATCTGCAACACATGTAAATGGTTGGATAATACGACCAATAAGAGTTGGGCATTTTGTTAGTAAAACACCTGTATTACTTAAGTGCATGTACTGATTGGCTTTATAGTAGCCCCTCTCTCCAGAATAGTGCATGGTCTATACTACTCTGCTCCTGTAAACACCAGGTAAGGACGGCTCAATTAAAGGCGAAGTCTGGCGAAATTTTTTATTAAAGTATTGTATTGCCCCTGAAAAGTTATACAAATTACCAACACTTACCAACAACACTTATTATGGGAAATGCTTATAAAGTGTTTTTTTCCCTGCATTTACTACTGCATCAAGGCTTCACTTCCTGGATAAAATGGTGATGTCACGACTCGACTCCAAGAGCTGTGCGGGTTGTGGCTGCTGGAAAGGATGATGGCAAAGGGATGCACAAGTTCCCTCCAGTGCCCTGTGTCCCTCAGTGTCCCTCTTCCATTATCCTCTACAGCAGCCACAGCCCACACAGCTCTGGGAGTCGGGTCGTGACATCACCATTTTATCCAGGAAGGGACATCACCATTTTATCCAGGAAATGAAGCCTTGATGCAGTAGTAAGTGCAGGGAAAAAAGCACTTTATAAGCATTTCCAGTAACAAGTGTATATTGGTAATTTGTATAACTTTTGGGACACAATACAATACTTTACTAAAAAATTTCGCCGGACTTCTCCTTTAAATTGTTCTAGGACCTTGTCTGAACTATACAGGTCCCTGAAAAAGCTTCTATCCTCTACATCTTCCTTTAGCTCTTTCTGGTTGTTGTGTGTCAGAATGCAGGTATCTATATTAGTTGCCTCAATAGTTTTCTTTAATCTTTCTTTTTTTCTATTTTTTGCATAAAATTTTTTGGGACTTCAGAACCAATTACTTTTCCTTCCATAGTTTTTCTCTCAAGATTCGATTTTTTCAACATACAATTACAACATATTTTTCTCTTCTATTATTTATGGTGCTCATACTAGCTCAGTAAGGCTGCATTCACACGTTCAGTGATTTTCCCGGTCCGTGATTGTGGTCCGTCAGCTACCTCCGTGATCCGTGCGAAACAGTCCGTTTTGAATCCGTTTTGTATCTGTGTCTGTTTTTTTCACGGATCTGTCTTACAGCATTTTAAATTACATTGATTACATCACATCCGTGTTTTTCACGGATGAACACGGATTTCACATCTGTGTACATCCGTGAAAAACACGAATCTCATTGATTTCTATGGGGAATCCTTTCCGTGCATCCGTTCCGAGTAATGACATGTTCCGAGTAATGAACATCTGAATAGCCCAATAGAAAGCAATGGGCTGTAAAATTGTCTGTGCGCACGGATCCGTGAGCACGGACAACTTCCCGGAACGTGTGAATGCAGCCTAAAGGTGGCTTTTAACAATCAGATGAATGTCTTTTTTGTGGAGGAAACTGCCTTCTCACCTCTCTAATGAGCAATCCATATCTCCTCTCTACTACACATGGACCCTCTCTAATATCCATTCTATCAGATCCCATACCTGGACTAAGCATCATTTTGCATGCAGTGCCACTCTTGCCCATCTATAATAAGCCTGTTTAAAAGGATCTTTAATGATGTCTTTTCAGACTGTCATGTCACCTCGAAAAATGACCTTAGTCTCAATATCCTTTATATTAATGGTAAATTGAATGATTTATATTTGGACTATACTGTATGTAAGTCAGCTACAACCTTACCTTCCATTCACCCTTATTCTTAAAACCAGGGCAACCATTTGCAAAGTGATCTTTTACCTATAGCCATTGAAGAAAAATGATGTTATTTTGCTATGTCTTTGAAATAGTTTCAAGAGAATCTGTCAGCTAGAAAAGACATCCAAACCTTCTTACATGGCTACATACACAACAGCTCTTTATAATTGATTATAGCCATGGACAGTTACAATAAACGTATGGATTTTTACAGTGTTATGTACTGATTTATACAGTTATGTAGCCATGTATGCTGTTTGGGATGTCTTTTCAGGCTAGGTTCACACGCTGTAACTGTGCGGCTGTATTTTTTATGCGGCTGTAAATGTGCGGATGAAACTACGGCCGTGGGAAAAAATAGACATGCGGCTCAAAACATACGGTCATTTACTTGGAAATCTGGTTCAACTAAAAATAACAAATAAAATCTTAAGAAAGTGATGCAAACACCTCTGGATGCATCTGGGAAAGCAGGGAACACAGTTTACAGGAATCGCTATTACCGGGGTTTGCGATCCTCTGCAGTAATGCCGATGTCTCTCATGGTTAATCTATTAAAATAATAAAACACATTTTCGTTGTAATAAAGTCCCTTTCGTTGTTCAATAATTAAATTTAAACGAATCCATCATTTTGCAATTAAATATACTGTTAAAATAAATATATTTATAAATAAATGTATATTTATATATATATATTTATTTTTTGACAGTATATTTAATTGCACAATGATGGATTCGTTAGAATTAAATTATTGAACAACGAAACTGAATTTATTTCATCGAAAATGTGTTTTATTAATTAAATATTAATTAGTACAGGAAGCTCCATAAGCCGTTCATTCATATGCCGGCAATAGAGCATTCTGTACTAATCATCACTTTACTTTAATGAAAACATCAAATGTTTCTTCTAATTATGTTATCACAATAGCATTATTAGAAGACACATTTAGAATTATATGTGCGCTCAGCTGATTGGCTGATCGGCTCAGCGCACATATAAAGAGCCGGTCCGCAGTACAGTGACTTCATTGTGCTGCGGACCAGCGAAGAGGACACATTGGGGTGAGTATAGAGCTCTCCCCACCCCCTCCCCAGCACTGCACCCCTCCCAGCAAGGAAGGGGGGGGCAGTTAACCCCTTCCTTGCTGGGATGGGTGCAGTCTGACATCAGTCTGGCCCCCAAGGGGTTAAGGGGGATGCAATACATCCTCCCTTAACCCCTTGGGGGCCAGACTGTAAGCAGCGATCTGTAAAGATGCTGCATACTGTAAGGAGCACAACACCGCTCACAATGATGGGTGTTGTGCTCCTGTTTGTGTGTTTTTTGTGTGTTTCTCCCTTTTTGTTTTTCAGATATCGGTATCCTGGGGATTACGTCGGATTCCGTGGACTACGTCGATGACCAGCGTTTTTGTATTTTTTTTTTTATAAAATGGTCAATGAGGGGTGTGGGAGTGTTTTTATTTGAATAAAAAAATTTTTTAACTTGTGTCTTGTCTTTATTTCTTTACTTTATAGACTTAGTAGTGGAAGCCGTCTAATAGATGGAATCCATTACTAAGTTGGGGCCTAGTGTTAGCCGGTATAAAATGGCTAACACTAACCCCCTATTATTACCCCAGTACCCAATGCCACCAGGGGTACTGGGAAGAGCCGGGTGCCAGTGGTCCCGGAGCGTCAAAATTGGCGCTCCTGGACCGGGCGGCAGCAGGCTGGTAAGATTTAGGCTGGGGAGGGCCTAAACCAATGGCTCTTCCCACCCTGGTGTTACCAGGCTGCTGTCGTTTGGTTTTTAACCCGGCTGGTTATAAAAATAGGGGGGACCCTATGCGGTTTTTTAAAATTATTTATTTATTTAAAAAAAACCCGCAACCAACGAAAGGGACTTTATTACAAAGAAAATGTGTTTTATTAATTTAATATATTAACTATTAGAGGCATCGGCATTCGGCATCATTGCCGGCTATTTTTGAAGTACTCCGTACGGACCGCCTGTCAATCCACGGCTGCGTTTCCAGCCGCAAACAATGGTCTTGTTCATTTTTTACGGGTCCGTTTACGATTGGGCCGTAGATTCATACATGGTGTGCACTGTGCAGCCGTATATCCTATACTTTCCAGCGTACGCATGAACCACCAAAAATACCGCCGCACAATTACAGCCGCAAATACAGCCGCACACTTACATAGTCTGAACCTGGCCTCAAGCTGACAGTTTTCCTTTAAGGTAACAGAATTCCGCCTTACCTTATACCTGACAAGCGTCCCTGACAGATAAGACAAATCTAACCTGCTGTCTATTGCACATGGAGTACTGAGGATGAAGGTAAGTCTCTTAGCGCTGTTCCTGTGCAGTTTGAAGCACATGGGGCAGGCTGGATCAATGCTCTGGGGGTGGTAGCCCCGCCCTCAGTACACCAACCAGCCTTCTTGGATGCAGCATTGCACTATAAACTGCAGGGTAACAGTGCTGAGGATAAAGGTAAGAGACGTCTTTCTTGCTGGTACCGGGTTCCTACCCATCTTCATTGGATTTTTCTAGAGGTATCTTTGCTTTGCTGGAGAAACTGTGGTGAAGGGTTTTTTTCTACTACACACATCTTGGAGTTGCCCTAAATTGGTTCCCTTCTGGAAGGAGGTGTGCCGTATCGGCTCATCCTTCACGGATTACCATTTACCATTCTCTCCGGAACCCTTCCTCCTACATGTGTCGGACATCCCCCTCAGAAGCTGCCGTCTTTCTGTCCACCGACATCTGATCATCCCTGCACTGTGGCGACAACCCTAACCTCCCAAGATCTCCATGTGGATTCAGAAAGTTGAAGATATTAAGTGCATGGAAGACCTCACTGCACAACTACATGGTCATGACACCTGTTTCTTTCGGACTTGGTTTTATTGGGATTAATTTACAGACACGGTTGAATATAAAAACCTCATGGCTCAGTGAGGAGCCCCCCTCCTCTTTCCTTCCTCTTTACTTTCTCTTCCCTACTTCTCTCCCTTTTGGGTTTTTCTTTTGGTTCTGTGTTCATTTGAGCCTTAGCTTACTCCCTGCCTTTGTTGGCGCTCTCATCCTCAGATTTAGGTGACCTGTAAATTATTTTCATTCGGTTATCCAGCAGACCTGTAATGAATATGTATTCCCTGTATTCCCCAATACTGTTGCATCGTGATGGATGACTTTTGTTTTGCATCTTTGTTGTATTACCCGTTTTTATACATTTTTTGAAAAATGGATAAAATTTTAAATAAAAAAAAAAAAAGGTAAGAGACATACCTTCATCCTTACCACCCATGTGCAATAGGGATCTATCAGCAGGTTAGATTCCTCTAACCCGCTGATAGTTTCCCTTTAAGTTAAGGTTTTGGCACTTTGTGATAAATTATTGGGTTTTGGGTTGCAGTTTGGAAACCGGGTCTCAAAAAGGTTACTCATTACACCTATAAGATTTCAACAAGTATTAAATACTACCCTCCTTAAATATCTGCATGTACACAGACATTTAAAAAGAAAAGTTAGATAGCCTGCAGCCTGCAAAAGTATTCGGGTACCACAGCAAACAATGTAGATTCAGTTTAAAGCAGTAGTGCCTAGCCAGCTTGTAGTGAGGAATAACAGGTACAAGCAACCTGCTCAGAGTTCCAGTGGCGAATGCAGTGTGTAGACGAGAAAGCAACTACTGCCTAGGGTTAACATGGTGCCAAGAAAGGAAGCGATGCCCAGAGGTGCAGCAAAGTAGTAAAGGTGATAGTCCAAAGAAAGAGGCCGAGATCAGAGAACAGCATGGATGGACCACAGGAGAAGATCAGGAAGAGTCACAGCCTCAGGAGATGAAAGACCAAGAATCCAGGCCAGGACCCAGCAGTTAGAGCTGCCCTGACAGTGGCACTACCATCAAAAAGTGGATCACACTTGGACAAATCACCAACAAGGACTCTCTCCCCACCCGGCATGATGTAGGAATATGATGCCAGGAGCGGGAAGAGTGTTTAAATCTTTACGGCTCTGTAATGAAACGGCCGTGCTCTGTCACTTTCACACAGACTGCTGTTAGTGCTACTTAGTGTGGCTTGGTAGCAGGAACAGCAAACAGACAACCCTGGGGTCCTGTCTATGTCCCCATGGATGACTGTGGAACATTTCCCTGGTGTTTGATGCGATCACTGGGAAACCCAGTGATCCAATCAGAGCAGAGAATTCCCTTTGATGATGCTGCGGTTACTGACCACGGCAACAAAAGGGTTAAACTGCTTGTGCCCTGGTAGATTCCTAAGAAGCAGAGCTGTAAGTGATAACGTTGGTTCTTAGTACAGGAGCAGCGCCAGAGCCGAAAACACCTCTTAACTGCGGCAAGGCCAAAAAATGTTGCTGCCGACTGAGAGCCCTGCCTCCCCACTGTTAAAAGGCAGTGGGTGCTTATCAGGGGCTTAAAGGGGTTCTCCAGCACATAAAAATTCATTTAAAATCCACTGCTTTCAGAACCTTATATAGATTTGTAGTTTAACGTCTATTTAAATATCTCAAGTCCAGTACTTATCAGCTGCTGTACATCCTGCAGGAAGGGGTGTATTTTTTACAGTCTGCCACGGTGCTCTCTGCTGCCACCTCTGTCCGTAACAGGAAGTGTCCAGAACAGTAGGAAATCCCCACAGAAAACCTTTCCTGCAGAGAGCACTGTGTCAGACTGGAAAGAAAACAAGATAAGTGGAAGACTTGAGTCTTTAAATAGAAGTAAATTACAAATCTATATAACTTTTTGTAGCCAGTTGATTTTAAATTAAAAAAAAATTCACTGGAGTACCCCTTTAAGTACACTTTGGGCAAAACAGACGTTGTGATATGCCTATTGCAGGGCCTGAAGGGGAGGGGTGCTTCTTTATTTACTGTGTGGTCATACTTACCCATAAAGCTGTGCGGCTAGGAATCAGATTAGTCGATAAAAGGGAATCATATGGCCGGCCACTTTTGGCAGTAATACTAAACACTATTCCCATACCACCACAGGAATCCACAAAACAAGCAGCTGTCACTGAGAGAAAACATCTGGATAAGCAGACTGTAGCTTATTTAGTCATAAACTATTCACATATAATAATATTCCTACCATCAAGTCAGCTGAAGTTGGACTCCAGCCCAATTGACTGCAGACAGCAATTGCTATATGTAATAGTGGGAAACGTTACAAGGACATGGAAATGGTTTCAATCTCGCTAAAAGCTCACTGTGAAAAAAAAAAATGACAATGAAATTAAACCCAAACCATAAAGTACTCAGTGGGAATCCTCTTACAAGTATGATCTGCTTATAACTTATATTTTATCCAGCTGCACGCTCAGCTGTGAGGATTTTTCTTCAAATGGGCTGGATTACATTGTGTGCAAAGTAATCAAAACCTTGTGGGGACAATCTATAGAGTGAAAACAGGGGAGCTGAAATGCAATACCGGATACAGTTTCCACAGACCAGGGATGGGGAACCTTCCGCCCTTCAGCTGTTGCAAAACTACAATCACCTCATGCCTGGTCCAGGCATTATGGGAATTGTAGTTTTGCAACAGCTGGAGGGACGAAGGTTCCCCATCCCTGCCATAGACCTTTTGCATTCCCATCAAAGCTCATCCCATCCACTTGTTAGCAGGGCCTCTCGGCAGATGCTTGTAGGCTCCTCAATCACTGTCACAGTCACTAGGCTATATTGTCATCATATTGTCATATGGCTGTATCCCATTTTTCAGGCGGTCCTCAGGCAGTATCTACCCTTTCCACAGAGCGGGCAGACAGCAGGAATCAGAAGCCGAGAGTTCAGGTTCATACGAACCCGAACCTCGGCCGGTTTCCTCATCTCTAATTGCCACCTGAAGTTTTCTTGACTATGATGCCAAGAGGTTTACGCAACTTGATTTGGGGATTTTCTGCCATTCTTCTGTGCAGGTCCTCTCAAGCTCTGTCAGGTTGGATGAGGACTATGGGTGGACAGCCATTTTAAGGTCTCTCCAAAGATGTTCCTAGTTTCATTGTTTGCAAGCCAGAAAAGTCATATGTCCATCTAGTTCAGCGTATTACCCTATACCACAGGTGTCACAACCACGGCCCTCTAGCTGTTGCAAAACTACAATTCCCATCGTGCCTGAACAGACAAATCTTTCCTACCTGGCTACAAAGCTCTCAGAGAGTAATTCCTGAATCAACGACCATTGTTTATTGACATCGACCGATTACATTGATGTGTATAGAACGTCTGTAGTGTATATACACTGTATACACTATGGCCGTTGTTCTCAGCGGCCACACATATTAAATGACATGTCTATTTGGTGCAGCCGCTGTTAGTGAACAGCGGTCGTACAAAATAGCCTGTGCTCACAGTGTAAAGTACGGCTCCCGATCGTACTTTACACTGTTGTCTATGGAAAATTGGAGTTCCAGTTAAAATAAAGTGCTGTTCATCCGACTGATACTGCAGTATCTGCCGGGTGAACAGGTCAGACAGCGGACGTTGTTCTTACAGCATCTAAACATGGCCCAAAAATGCTTTCTGGACCATTTTTAACTACTGAATTCACCATGACCACTTCCTCTAGCAGAGAGTTTCATTGTCTCACTGCTCGTCCAGTAAAGAATCACTTTCTGTGCTGGTTTTGAAACCTTTTTTTTCTCTCTAGAAATAAAGTATGTCCCTTTAATGTAGACACAGTCCTGTGTATTATTAGATCATTGTAGTGATCCCTGTACTTCATTTGATCAGCACTCCGCTCATCAAGCTGACTAAATGGTGCGTTTACACAGGCAGATTTATCTGTCAGATCTTTGAAGCCAAAACCAGGAACAGACTATAAACAGGGATCAGGTCATAAAGGAAAGCCTGAAATTTCTCCTCTTTTCAATTCCATTCCTGGCTTTGGCTTCAAATTTTTGGCAGATAATCTGTCAGATAATCTTTCTGTGTAAAAGGGCCCTAACTTTCAGTGCTGCTCCACTCCCTATTGCTCTATCCAGGGTGATGGGGAAAAGTTGGATCTAATCCAGGGAAACTGGAAGAAATTTCCCAAGATTGGATCCAGCTTTTCCTGGCATCCTGGGAGGAGTGGCAGGGAGCGGAGCAGCACTGAAAGGCAGTCGGCTTGATGAGTGGATCACTGATCAAACAAAGCGATTTGCTTTGTTTAGATGAGCTATTCGCTCATCTCTACGCCTGATATATATATATATATATATATATATATATATAGTTAGTAGGTAATTCCTTAGCTGTATTTTTTCTCCGTTAAATAACCCTAATTGTGACCATCTTTATGTGTACCGTAATCCTCCCATTCCATTTATTATTCAGGTTGCCTATCTTTGAAGACTGTATAGAGTTCCATGTCAAAACTCAACTTACTCTAACGCCACCAGAAATGAAGACAGACACAGTGCTTACTTTGCTGGGTGATGGTCGGCCACAGCTTTTATTTAACCTTTTATAACCGTTACTAACCACGGGCACTGGAGTGCCCAACAACCTAAGGGGTAGCCTCGGGGTGCCACCGGCGGACTCCCACCGTACACGTACGACAGCTATTCCCCAGAACTGCCAAACAGGTTTTTTCCCGCTGCTGTGACTTATACACTCAAAATTCCTTTATGTATAATTTTTATTATTATTATTATTTTTTTTTTTTTTTTTTTAAAGTATATGTAACAACATTTCCAGGGAGGGAGGGTGGGAAACCGCTCCAGAGAAGGCAGGTCAGTGAGAAAGCGCGGGCCAGCTAAGTGTTATATAGGGGGGAGGGGAGATCCGCCCAAGAACCCATTGATTGGCCCAAAAAACCCGGGGCTAACAGGTATTGGCCCCCTAACAGCCCAGTTATCCCAAAGGGGGAGGGGGAACAGAGGTGGAACATTAAGGGAGCTATTAACCCCTTCCTGGTGGCCCCATACGATCCCAGCTAGGGAGCGCATGGAGGGATCTCCTCATACAGTCAGGCCTCACCCATTCCTATACGGACGGGTGCTGTTCAGACTGTATAGAGTTCCATGTCAAAACTCAACTTACTCTAACGCCACCAGAAATGAAGACAGACACAGTGCTTACTTTGCTGGGTGATGGTCGGCCACAGCTTTTATTTAACCTTTTATAACCGTTACTAACCACGGGCACTGGAGTGCCCAACAACCTAAGGGGTAGCCTCGGGGTGCCACCGGCGGACTCCCACCGTACACGTACGACAGCTATTCCCCAGAACTGCCAAACAGGTTTTTTCCCGCCACGAAGGAGCTCTGTGCCTACACAGGGCTCCGACCACCACCCAACAGGAAGAGTGCCTGCTCAATTCCGTCCTGAAGGCCCGACAAAAATATGTCCGTCCCGATGTCCGTCAGGTGTACTCCGTCGTCGGACAACAGCCCACTACCCCCCCCTTCTAGCTGGCGGTGTCGTACGACCACTCCAGACCTGGATCTGACAAACCTGGACATACGGGCGTTAAGCGTCTGTCTAGATCTCTCGACTGCCTCTGGATCTCTGGCATAGTGCCACAACAGGCGAGGGACAATCTCCGACCATACGAGTACGCATTCAGAGAACAAGGAACCAATGCGCTCTATATCCGCCCGCATAAGCGTCCCTAACTCGCCTATTTTGCAATGACACAGGTCATTGCCCCCAGCGTGAACTACGAGAATGACCGGTCCTGTCGCTGCAGCCGCAAAGGCCATGACCTCCGGGAGCACCTGCTGCCACCGCAATCCACGGATCCCCCTCCACGACACTCGGATGTGCCTAAAACCAAGGCTCCGACCTCCCGGACGAACCTCCGCCCTTTGACCGGCCCGGAATATGTAGGAATGGCCCACTATAAACACCGAGGGAGGCACGATCCCTAAAAGAAAACACAGTTAGTACTTATAATAACTCAGGTCTAACGTATCGCGCATAGCAGCCGGAGCGCCACCGGCCAATCCTCTTGACCGTTTCCTCAGACAAGCCTGCCCTGGCTGCCTCCGTGGCCGCCCCGATTCTAAATGAGTGGGTTCCGTAATCCTGTGCCCTGAGCCCCAACCCCCTAAGCAAAGTGCGAAAAAGAGACCTAAACTGGTAAACTGTAAGGGGAGTCCCATCCTCATGCAGCAAAAACTGAGTACCCGGAACCCTAACTCGCAAAAATTCACCCACCAGCTTGACCGGGCACACCTGACCATCAATGGACCATAACGGCAGCCAGGCCCCCTGCCCAAGCTGGTCGGTCTTGGACTTCCTGATCCGAACCCTGACCGCCCTATCTCCCATAACCACATCCGACTCCATTAACCCTCCAGCTTTGTTCTTAGACAGCGGAAGGAGCTCACCCACCCTAAGGGCCCCAAAAAAGGCTAGACCAAACGCCGCTGCCAGAAGGGCAGTCTCATAAGGAGATCTGCAAGCGATGGGGCAATGAGCAACTAAACGAGCCAGCAACTGGTAAGAAACCGGCCTACGGTCATCCACGGAGACCCTCTCTTTCTTCCAACCCTTCAACGCTTGCCTGATTAAGAACGCCCGCGTGACATCTTCCCAACCTAGAAGTTTGAAATAAAAGGAAACTCCAGCTAGCCTCCGCTGCGCAACAGAACCCGACGCGCCATTCTGCCGCAAGCGCAACAACAATTCCATTGTGACCTCCAAGCGACTATTCGAGTTGCGGGCAACATCCCTCGAGCCCACCAAGGCACCCCACTCCTCCCACGCCTTACCATGCTGCTGCCATGTGGCCGGAGAGACCGACGCTGCAACCAAAGACATCATTTCAGGTCCACCAAGTTCCATAGACGCTCTGGGCATTCCCTGCCCGTTTCGGCCGCCCCAGGCAAAAGACTCCGGAACTCCTGCCAATTAAAGCGAGACAAAGCATCAGCAACCCTGTTATCAACACCCGGGACGTGACTGGACCTGAAATAAATGTTAAAATCAAGACAACGAAGAACCAGATGTCTCAACAGGTTAACAACGGGTGTGGAAGAAGAAGACAAATTATTAATACACATTACAACGCTCATGTTGTCGGACCAAAAACAAATGTGCCGGTTGGCAAGCTGAGGACCCCAGATCTCCACCGCAACCACTATAGGGAACAGCTCAAGAAGCGTAAGGTTGCCGCAGAGACCCCGGGCCCCCCAGGCAGCCGGCCACTCTGCCGCACACCACTCATTGCCAAATATGGCCCCGAAGCCAACGGAACCAGCGGCATCCGTAAAGAAAGCTAACTCCTGGTTCGTCCTGCGTTCACTCATCAGGCAAGTACGTCCGTTGTAGTGGGACAAAAATTGGAGCCAGATCCGGAGGTCAGCCTTGATAACACCTGTAAGGCGTATTCTATGCCCCGGGCGCTTTGCCCCTCTAGTGGACATAGCCAGGCGTCTAGAAAAAATACGCCCCATGGGCATGACTCGGCAAGCGAAAACTAGGTTACCCAACAACGACTGCACTTGCCTGAGAGTGACTTTGTTCACCGCCAAAAAACCTTGAATTAAGCTACACATTTTCTCCAGCTTGTCGCTAGGAAGGCGGAAAACCATCTCCACCGTGTCTATCTCGATACCCAGGAAGGTTAGCCGAGTGGAAGGGCCCTCGGTCTTGTCCTCGGACAACGGTACCCCGAACTTGTCCATGAAAAACTGAAAAGTAGTTAACAAATGCAAACAAGAATGATCCCCATGGGGACCCACAAACAGAAAATCGTCTAAATAGTGCAGAACCGCATTTGATCCTGTCTCGTATCGCACCACCCACTCCAAGAAAGAGCTGAAAACCTCAAAGTAGCGGCACGATATGGAACAGCCCATAGGCAGGCACATGTCATAATAGAAAAAACCGTCCAACTGAAAACCTAACAAATGGTGACACTCGCGGTGAACGGGGAGCAATCGGAAAGCCGCTTCCACGTCCGATTTTGCCATGAGGGCACCCGGGCCTGCCTTCCTCACCAGCATGACCGCTCTGTCAAACGAAACGTAAGAGACTGAAACATCATCTTCCGGTATGCCGTCGTTTACCGACGTCCCTTTAGGGTGCGAAAGATGATGAATGAGTCTGAACTTACCTTCCTCTCGTTTCGGAACAACACCAAGCGGCGACACCCGCAGGTTATCGAAAGGGATCGCTTCAAAGGGGCCAGCAATACGCCCCAGCGCAATTTCCTTCGCAATCTTCTCTCTCATAACCTGCGGGTGCTCACGCGCCGACCTGAGATTGCTCGAAAACTGAGGCAAACTGGAAAACAGAAACGGAATGAAAAAACCTTCAGTGAAGCCTTGAAGAACTATCGCTGCTTCGCTCTCATTGGGGTATATTTCTAGCCAAGGGCGCATCGCGAGAACGTTCACTGGCGTCCTTGGCTTCGGCCGCAGGGTTTTTTGCGGCGGGCTTACCTGCGGGCCGGGGGCATCGTACGACCGCATGAGTACCACCGCAGGAGGAGCACTCGTGCCTGTACTTGCATATACCGGCAAATTTGCAGTGACCCTCGTTGAAGAGCCAGCAGGCGCCCGGTCTTCGCACGGCCACTGCGCCTGCAGTTGAAGGCGCTCCCTGGGCAGTGGCCGGGCCAAGAAAGGGGGCCGCTCTGGGGGTCATCATTAACCTCAGCCAGACATCCGTGGCCCTAACTCCCCAACCGATGTCCGGCTGGAGCGCCAGACGCCTACGGAAGTCCTCATCATACCGCCACCAGGCGGAGCCTCCGTGAGACTTGTATGCATTGTATATACTATCAAAATATACAAAAAGCTCGGAGCAACGCTCCGGGTGTTTTTGACCCATAACGCAACCAAGGACTGAGAACGCCTGAACCCAATTGTTCAAGGTCTTAGCCACCCGAGGCTTTCTGTCAGTAAATTTTACGTTGCTGTCCGAATAAGGACGCCTCTCCTTGTCAACAGTATGTTGATCTACAGACACCAAGGACCATATATCAACATACTGATTACTCCAAATTTTTTCCCTCGTTTCAACATCAAGGTGCGTACCCAGCGGGCTGATTCCACAGAAAAAGGAATCCTTGTGTAAGCCCGCCAGGGGAGGGGGGGCCTTAGTTACTGGTGACCCTGAAGGGGGCACCAGCGCTGCCGCTGGCAACCTACCCAATATAGACTGTAAAACTGACACCACATCGGATTCCTTGGAACCACCGCCACCCCAGGCCCCCGTGAAATTAAACTCACCGCTTCCTGACGCGTTCGGAACCACCTGAGGAGAACGCTGAGGTACCGACCGGAGAGTCGGATCCGGAATCGGGGCTTCCACCGGAAACGTTGCAGGCAAAACAGGGAACCTAGGAGGAGAAGGCGCCCTGCGTCCACGGTGATCCCTCTGGGGCCGGGCAGACGTTTCAGAGGCGCTGGAAACCTCCGAAGAAGACGGGGAACGCCAGCGGGAGGATCTAGAACGTCTGGAACTACCGGACACCCTGGATCGACGACTGGAGCGGCGACGGTAAGAACCAGCTGATCTGCGGCGACAGTGGCGCCGATAATCCTGGGATGCAGACGATGATCCAGATCTACTGCGGCTGCGTCTGGGGCGACGGGAGCGGGAGCGATGGCGGGACGTGCTAGCGCGCGGCAATGCTACCCCAGCCAGGGGAACAGCACATGAGGGTCCTGCCCCATTATCAATGCCAGCAGGGAAGGTTTGCCCTAAGGGCTGCCCCATACCCTGCGGTGCAGGCCCTGCACTAGATGGTGGAGGGGGTGCTATCTCCGCCTGGGACATTCTAGATGCTTCCTCCGTTTGTGTGGGCTGGGCTGACGGGAGGGGGGCTTCCCCCGAAGAAATACTGGCCTGGCTCCCCATTCTATACCAGGGGAGTCTAACTGGCACCGCAGCAGGGGTACTAAATAAAACGGGCCTGATGGGCTGTAGAAAAGAAGCAGCCCCTCTCTCCAATACAGTGGCTGAGGTTATGGCAGAACCTGGGGCCTCATACGGCGCCAGGCTGTGAACTGCCGCGAGTGACAAACCTCCGGAGGTGTTCCCTTCTAGCTGTGACTCAGGGGCTTGGGAAAGCGCCGGCCGGGGATCCGCTTCGGCACGCTGCTGAGACGCTGACCGGGCCGCAGGGGAAGACGCTGCCGAGATTCCTCTCCTCCGCCTGCCACGTGACCCGCCGGAAACCGGAAGTTGGGGGCTGGGACTCAGACGCACAGGAGCACGGGATCGCCTCGCGGACCGCCGCTCCACTCCGCTCTGCTCACAGCTAACCGGAGGGGGACTGAACCCAGCCAGGAAGCGGCTGAGCCAGCCCTCACCCTCCGAGGCGGCACGCGCCTGAAGCGCAGCACGCAGATCCTCATCGGCCGATGCCATGGACGCAGACCGCTTCTCAAACCGCTCCAGAGAAGGCAGGTCAGTGAGAAAGCGCGGGCCAGCTAAGTGTTATATAGGGGGGAGGGGAGATCCGCCCAAGAACCCATTGATTGGCCCAAAAAACCCGGGGCTAACAGGTATTGGCCCCCTAACAGCCCAGTTATCCCAAAGGGGGAGGGGGAACAGAGGTGGAACATTAAGGGAGCTATTAACCCCTTCCTGGTGGCCCCATACGATCCCAGCTAGGGAGCGCATGGAGGGATCTCCTCATACAGTCAGGCCTCACCCATTCCTATACGGACGGGTGCTGTTCACTCTCTGCAGCTCCACTATGTCTTTCTTATACACTGTTGCCCCAAACTATACACAATGTTCCATGTGTAGTCTGACTAGCTATTTGTATAGTGTTAGAGCTATGTGCATCTATGCCCCTTTTAATGTTCCCCTTGATCGTATTTGCCTTGGCAGCCTTTGCCTGACACTGGGTGCAACAGTTACATTTACTGTCAAATAAATCTCCTAAATCCTTTTCCACGTCATTGCTATCCAGTGTTTTTCCATTTAGTATGTAATCCCAGCCTGGATTTTACTTCCCTATGTGCCTGATCTTACATTTATCAGTGCTAAACCACATCTGCCACTTCTCAGCCCAGGCTTCAACCTATCCAGAACCATTTATAACAGTGCACTGTCCTCTATTCTGTTAGACACTCTACCCAGTCCAGTATCACCTGCTGACCCCCCATGGAACCCCTCTAATAACAGTGATCAGAGTATGTACCATTAAAGGGGTTATCCAGCGCTACAAAAACATGGCCACTTTCTTCCAGAGACAGCACCACTTTTGTCTCCTGCCTGGGCGGGGTTTTGCTGCTCAGTTCCATTGAAGTTAATGGAGCTTAACTGCAAACGGCACCTGAACTGGAGACAAGAGTCGTGTTGTCTCTGAAAGAAAGTGGCCATGTTTTTGTAGCGCTGGATAACCCCTTTAATATCCTTTCATCGATACAGTTACTTACCCACTTACTGAATAAAAAATGCAAATACAATTAAAGCAGATGAACATATCATCATAAGGGTCTGTTCACACAGGGTAAAACAGGCGGAATTCTGCGTGGAGCCCCTGCCTGGAATCCCGTCTGCCTGTTTTACTTAGTGTGAACAGACCCTAACAGTATAAAAGATTATACATAACAAAGAAAGAAGCATAACTAAAAGAACAATCACTACTGCAAGGTTGCCTACACCAATCAAATTTCTTAAGATAGCCGCTTTACATTTTTATACAACCACACCGTCTTTCTCCTGTTCCTGACCCCTTTGTTTCTTTAAGGAATGTAAATATCACAGTGAAAGTTTAAAGGTGTATTCCACTCAACTTTTTATATGTTGCTGCCTATGGTGAGACTAACAATTAATTCCATACTTGTTATTATCTATCTATTCAGTCTCCTTATCCCAGTTCTGAACTGCTGCTTTCTGCTGAAGACACAAAAGTCTGTGTGTGAGCTTTTCTCTCCATCTCCCCCTCCTTTTCCCTCTCTTCTGAGACAGCTGATGTAAACAAGTCCCTGGAAGGCTTTATCTGCAACTTTCTAGCTTCTTTGTAATTGTGGGAGGGTAAAGAAGCTGTGATTGTCCCTCCCACATTACAAAGTTGCAGATAGGGACTAATTTACATCAGCAGTCTTGGAGGGAAGGGGGGAGAGAGAAAGATAAGCTCACACTGTTTTTTTGTCTCCGGTGGAAAGCAGCAGCTCAGAACGGGTGGAAGAAGACTGAATAGATAGTAATAAGCATGAAATGAAATGTTAGTCTCACTATGGGCAGCAACATATCAAAAGTTATGTTTGAGTGGAATACCCCTTTAGTCTATGTTCTCACACAGTATTTGTGCTAAGTATTTTGCAACCAAAACCAGGAGTGGATTGTAAACACAGAAAGGATCTGTTCACACACTGTTGAAATTTTGTGGATGGCCGCCATTTAATGGCAAATAAGGGCGGTTGTTTTAAAATAACTACAATTATTTGCCATTAAATGATGGCCATCTACTCAGTTTTAACAGTGTGGGAACATAGCCTTTCTGTGTTTTCAATCCACACCTGGTTTTGGTAGCAAAATATTGAGCAAAAATACTGTGTAGGAGCATAGCCCTCAGATACATTTAAAAATATTCCATTTAGTGTCTGTACTCTAACTTTTCATGACATTCTCTCGGTTTACAATGGTGAGGGCTTCTCTGAGCTGATCAAACTTGTCTTGTTTGTTTTGGTCACTCTTCAACAACCTACTGAAGGAAAAGTTATAATGTAATATATTGTGGTCACTATTTACTAGGTATCCGCCAACCTGCACATTACCTATTCTGTCAGGTCAGTATTTAGTAGCCCCCCCCCCCCCCCCCCCTCTAGTTGGGTTCTGCAGAAATTGTAAAAATTATTGTCTTTAGCAATAGACAAAAACCTTAATGCGATCCACGTTTCTTATCCGGATAGTTAAAATCACCCATAATAAAGACTAGTGATGAACGAGTACTAAAATGCTAGGGTGCTCGGTCCTCGAGACAAATATTTCCTGATATTTAGGTGCTCGTTTCAAGTAACGAACCCCATTGAAGTCAATGTGAAACTCAAGCATTTTTGCAGGGGACCCAAGCTCGGCACAGGGAAGGTTGTGTGAGAACCTGGAAACCTCAGAAAATGATGGAAACACCTTGGAAATGCACAGCAAACAGCAGTGGCTGCATGCATGGATGCCTCTGAGGCTGCCTAATCGCATCATTACACCAAATTCTGGGCAACAGTCTGGTGGTCAACCTGAAGACAATAGTCAAGACAATAGACTGGCTGCAGATGACAACAGATACTGGTCAGACTGGTTTTTGGAGGTAGTTGTATAGAGTCTGTGTGTAAGTGGTGCTTTATGGTGTATGCCACCTGTTACAGGACAATGAGCAGTGAGGTTCTATGAAGCTGTACTACAAATCACAGCAATACAATGTACAAGAGCAGCAGCACCAGCCACACAAAAAATAATGGTACTGAGGACTTCTTTGGGGTCTGTATGCACCACCTAATGTCCCCTTTTGCCAGCAGCCGATCACCACAGTGTGCTGCTAAAATTGTGTTAGCTGCACTGCAAGCCCCAGCCAGCAGTCTGTAGTAATCAGAAAATAAATAAAAAATTTAAGCCCTTACAAGGGCTGTTGGGTTCTTTCCCTAGTATCCCTGTCTACAGGAACGCTAATTTCCTTCTAACACTCTCCCTGACAAGCAGTAGCTCTGTCCCTATTCTCTTGCAGCATGCATGTGAGGCAAGCACCGCCGGCCCAGATTTTTATATGCCCAGGTCATCTGATCTGGCCAACCAATCGCTGACATGTATGGGTTCCATGTAGGGAAGGTCCGAACCTGGTTCGGACGGCGTTCGGACGAACCTGAACCCTCCGCAATGATTACTGCTGTCTGCCCGCTTCATCCAGCGGGCGGATCCAGCGAGAGGAACGCCTGGAAAACTGGGATACAGCCATAGCCATAGGCTGTATCCCAGTTTTCCAGGCGTTACTCCCGCTGTATCCGCCCGCTGCACGGAGCGGGCAGACAGCGGGAATCCGATGCCGAGCGTCCGAGGTTCAGCCGAACCCGAACCTCGGCGGGTTCGGACCATCCCTTGTTCCATGTCATTACAGGATGTACCAAAGTGTCTCCTGCATGTTGATTGGCTGAGAAATTGCACCCAAACTTGCTGGAAAAGGATGAAGCCATTGTCTTAAGTATCGCGAGATGCTCGTCCGAGCAATGAGCACCTTCAAGTACCTTATTTATATCATCAGTTTTATTATTGAGGTTTATAGCATTGGTCTGTATGCAATTTAGGACTATGTTTACTCATAGTATTTCTGTTAGTCTTTTTTTCAACCAAAATCAGGAGTGTGTTAAAAACACAGAAATTGTGCAAATCTTTCCGTTTTGATTTTGCCCTGTCAGTTCCACTCCTGGTTTTGGTTGAAAAAGACTGACGAAAATACTAAGTGTGAATATAGAGCCTAGAGATGTGTAAGTATTTTTTTCTATTATGCCTGTGCTCATGACTTATTCTAATCCATCCATCTGTTCCTCCCCCATTGATTAGCCTCAGTTCCCTATATACATTGTCTTAAACTTTCTCAGTCTTTCCTTTATTACCCGTTCTCTGTTTATAGTCCATTCCTGGCTTTGGCTCAATAAAAATCTGTAAAATAATCTGTTGGTGTAATAGGGCCCTTAGTCTTCTTTAATCCACTCTCCTCAAAGTCAGAGTGTGAGATGAGAGAGACCCTTTCCAAGCACCAAGCTTCATTTTTTTCAATAATTTTTCTTTTCTTTTTATTTTTTAGGCAGAGAATGAACAGGGTATATACCTCCTTTTCTTTTCCACAAAAAAGGATAGAACATATAGGATATGTTTGCTTCATACAGGGCAGGTTCTAGGTCTTTTTGGCAACAGGGAGACTCTTGATAAAAAGTCCTCCTGCACTCACCCCATGTAGTAGTAATGTCCCCCTGCACTTCCCATATAGTAATAATGTCCTCCTGTACTCCCCCCATATAGTAATAATGTCCCCCTGCATTTCCCATATAGTAATAATGTCCTACTGTACTCCCCAAATAGTAATAATGTCCTCTTGTACCCCCCCATATAGTAATAATGTCCTCCTGTACTCCCCCCATATAGTAATAATGTCCAACTGCATTTCCCATATAGTAATAATGTCCTACTGTACTCCCCAAATAGTAATAATGTCCTCTTGTACCCCCCCATATAGTAATAATGTCCTCCTGTACTCCCCCCATATAGTAATAATGTCCCCTTGCATTAACCCCTCGGTCTCCACAGTAATGCTCAAAGTCCAAGTAATGTGCAAAGTTCAAGTTTAAAAAAAACAAAAATCCTACTCACCTGTCCTCCGTTTCAACGCTGCACGGCCTAATCCTCCTGTAGTCTGCGGCTTACAGGTCTTCTCCTACAGGCGGCGCGTGATGAAATGACGTCATCACGCACGGCCCGCAGGAGAGGACGTGCGCAGTTCTTCTGTACAGGAGCAGGGAGTCCCTGCTTCTGTACCCACATTACGTAGTAAGCTACGAAATGTACGTACAGGAGCAGGGATTTCCCTCCTCCTGTACTGTAGTGAGTGGCAATGCGTACATAGTACGCATTACCACTTACTTTTTAAAGTTTTGAGCAGCTGAGCGGGCGGCCGGCGGCAGTGTGCAGTGCTTCCCTTTCAGCTGTGTGGCCTCGCACCGCGCAGGTGAAAGGGAACACTGACTGAGACGGGGCCAGCCGGCATTACAGCGACAGAAGATTCTGCGCCCCCTCTAGGACCACAGATTCTGCCGCCCGACATGGCAGAAGCGGCCTGGGAGGTGAGGGCGGAGATGTGGGAGGTGAGGGGGGGGAGATCCGGGAGGAGGGGGCGCCACCGGGGGGGGGGGATCCGTTTTACCGCCCTCAGGGAAGAGGGGGCGGGATTGGTGAGCAGGGGTGCCGATGATGCTGTAGGTCCGGGTGGCCTGTCGGGCGCCCCCTAGCGTTCGGCGCCCCGTGCGGTGGCCCGGCCCGCCCGGTTATAGAAACGGCCCTGGCTTCATATCAGTAGCTAAGTTTTTGACCAAACCCCTAAGGAACAGACAGATAAAGCAAACATAGTATTAGGTACATCATTTTTTTTTTTTTTTTTTTTTTTTTTAACATTAGCAGCACGTTTTTTTTTCTTGAAACGCCACAAAGTTCACACGCTCGGTGCCAAGCTTATACCATGCACTGGGGGTCTGGTGGGACCATATTGCCTTCCCTCTGTGACGTGACTCCATTAGAATCATATTTAAGAAAGTAAAGAACCTCACAGGAACCTAATCATAAATCCATTTAACTCACCATAACAGAGCTACCCCTGGCCTGTCATTTGTAGATGTCCGTTACATTTTTTAATGCTTTCCTTTTAACAACTTTAACCATAAAGCAGACCTCAGGAACTTCGCGTATCAATGTCCAATCACTTCCCCCATCCGCTCCCATCACCATAGCCTTATATATGCAGAAAATAACCTTATCCCTCAGTAAGCTGCTAGTTTGTCCTATAAAAAGACAGGACAATACTGAGCCGTTTTCAGAGTAAATGCCAACAAAATGGAGACAAAATTGTGAGATTTTTATAGACTGATCTGCTAATAATAACACATGAAAAACAGGGATAAACAAATACAATAGTGAAAATACTATGCCTTAGTATAAAACATAAATTCAGTATGTAAAAGAAAGTAATTGGATTGATCATGACGCATGACATAAATAGTAAGAAGTCTTTATTATTCTTGTGGATTGGCATCTTCTTCCATTTCGGTTTGCTCCTGTGTCTCAGCTTCTGGGTCCCCAGGAAGAGTATTGGTGATTGTTTGAATGAGATGCTCGATCTGCTCCTCTGTCAGCCTTTCTTCACTTTCCTCCACCATCTAGTTA
Source organism: Dendropsophus ebraccatus (assembly GCF_027789765.1). Lineage (NCBI taxonomy): Eukaryota > Metazoa > Chordata > Amphibia > Anura > Hylidae > Dendropsophus > Dendropsophus ebraccatus. Next base: position 127,086,953 of record NC_091458.1, read on the forward strand.
GAAGCAAGGATAGGTAGAGATTAATGGAATTTGTTTACAGAGCCCTGAATAGCAGGGGTCTGGGATAACGGTGTGACAATTCCTGTGGGAGCTACAATGGCGGCCATTTTGGTTGGTGGTCTCTGCCCTCAAAAATGAATGTTATTGTGGGTAGACCGTGCCGTATGGGCGGGGCTTCATGGCCATCATGCCCCATATCCCTGCCTACATCAGTGCTGCAGGCCTGCCCCTCAGTGATGTCATTGCCGCTTAGGCCCCAACATTATCATCATTGGGATGTGCCGAACTAGAGGCATAGGCCCCTCCCCCTCTGACGGCAGGATCATAGAGGGCTGTGCCTAGGCCTCTAGGGCAGCCCATTCCAATGACACCATGGAGGGGGAGGGTTTAGGCGCTAATGACTTCAAAGAGGGCCTACTGTGCCAATGTAGGCGGGGATATGGGACATGATGGCTGTGAAGCCCTGCCCATACGGCGAGGTCCACCAACAATAACATGCATTTTTGATGGTAGCAACCACCAAGAAATCCTTTACACTGTAAAGTATGAAATGTCCATAATATAAGCTTAAAGTGACTCTGTACCCACAATCTGTCCCCCCCTAAACCGCTTGTACCCTCAGATAGCTGCTTTTAATCCAAGATCTGTCCTGGGGTCCGTTCAGCAGGTGATGCAGCTATTGTCCTAAATAACTTTTAAACTGGCAGCCCCGTGCCCAAAGGCCGGGGCTTAGATTGTGTATGTATTAGGCTGGCACACCCTCTCTGTCCCTCCTCCCTGCCCTCTTCATCATTAGGAATGGTCCAGGCAGATTGTCTCCTATTCGTCAGCTGTGTGAATACTGAACATGGGCTGGATCGTTAAGGCACCTGTGCAATGTTCATACAGGAGAAAATGTTTCAGTGGCATTCCTAATGATGAAGAGGGTGGGGAGGAGGGACGGAGGGGTGCTGCAAGTTTAAAAGTTGTTCTTTAGGACAATAACTGCATCGCCTGCCGAACGGACCCCAGGACAGATCTTGGATTAAAAGCAGCTATCTGAAGGTACAAGTGGTTTGGGGAGGTCAGATTGTGAGTACACAGTCGCTTTAAGAAGAGTGCTGAGAACATTCTGAGCATAGAACGGAGTCTAAGGCACGGGCAGAGAGTCAAGCGGGAGTGCACGGGGGAGAGCGGCGCAATCCGCAGGATTTTATCCACAAGATTTCTGTAGTGTGAAAGCACCCTTACGCCAATCCCAGACACTGCATGTTGGTGTCAGCAGTACAACACAGCTGTCATCCGTCGCATATGGAGTGACACCAGCAAAATTACAACAGTATAACAGGGACATAAGCACGATTACAACAGTTCTGTACGTACCAGTTGAATTTCTACAGCAGTCATAGGTCGGTGGTTAAGTAGTTGCAGTTTTTCTGCTCTGCGGAAACAGAACAATTATTATTTTTTTACACCATTTTCATTATCAAATGAAATTTAGTTTATCAAATTGTGAAAAATGCAACTGTGTACTATTTCCCTTGGGTTTTCTACCATTTCTCACATCGTGACCCCACTCTGTATCCCCTTTGTGGTGTCATGATGTACATATACGTTGATAAGGTGTTAATACAAAAAAATATAGGTATACAATTATTTATTTTTATTGCTAGATTCAACTTCAAGGAAGTCATGTGCTGCATTATGGGATTTACAGCACCACTGAAGTACGGTCTACTCAGACATGCAACACTTGACATGTACTAGATTTGTTGGTTAATAATGTGCACAGAACAGGAAAGGTATTATGTAAGAAAAACTATAAAAGGGTTAAGGATTTAGCAGCCAACTTTTCATTATGCAAAACATGGGTTATTATTATTGTAGTTATATATATCTATATCGACCAGTTTTTATTTTATCAATATCTTGAGGTCTCCAGAACTTGACAAAGTATTCCAGATGTGGTCTCACTAGAGCTCTATACAGTACACCACCCGGAATATTAGCCCTATTGCACACTTTTGTGTCATCAGCAAACATACAAACGTCCAAAAGTCCATTCCTAACTTTGGCTGAAAAAAAATCTGTCAGACATATGTTGGTGCAATAGGGCCCTAACTTCTCTATCAGCTCTTTATGGGGAACTGTATCAAAGTCTTTGCTGAAGTCCAGATAGGCGATATCCACGGCAGCACCTTCATCCAGCACTTTTGTGACAGTGGAAGAAATTAATGAAATTTGTCTGACATTGTCTGCCTGCAGTAAAGCCATGCTGGTTTGGATCCATCAAATTGTTGAAGAGTTTTCATAATTTGTTGAACGTTGTCTTTAAACATGTTGAAATATAAATCGGCCACCGACCGTGCATGGCTATGCATAATAACCTTGCACGGCCAACGAGGAACAAAGTTTATACTTACGTGTCCAGCAGTCTTTTCCCTGCAGCCAGCTGACACTTCTGGCCCCATACTTGTACTGACAGGCCGTTCAGTCAATCACTGGCAAGAGCGCTGTCCAGTCGCGGCCAGTGATTGGCTGAGCGGCCTGTCACTGAAAAGAAGAGGAAGCATCAGAGGTGGCTGCGGGGAGCAGGAAACACAGGGAAAAGGTACCAGGACACAGGGGGAGCATGGGAAAGTTTAAACTTTATTCTTTTAATAAGCAAGGGCTGCACTAACGATATATATACACAGCCCTTGCTACACGATTGTCAAGCCATGTAATAGGCTGAGTAAGCGAGTGCTGATTTAGCAGATCGGTGCTCACTTTCACTGCTCATGTAACACTGTGTAACACAGACTTTATTCTCAGTCATGTACTGAAAGCTTCTTAAAGGAGTATATATAAAGATTCGAAAGAAAGAACTCTAGTGGCACTAGAGTTTATTTGCATATTCTTCTTCCCAGAATTCTCAGCGTAGCATGCACAGCCTAAAGTCATCACCCCTCACCCCATTTTATTCTAATAAACATTCTACCATTTTGCCATGTAAACAAAAGAAAGTGGGACTAAAAAGTCTTATGATTTACCCGTGATTACTCACTTGGTTAATTTATGTCCCTTCAAAGCAGTAAGGAACTCTTGCACTATTTCAGGATTTTGCCGTTGACAGGGACTGTTAGACAAGTATTTTAATGTCTAGGGAAAAAAAAAAAAAAAAAACAAAAAAAAAAAACAAAGTCATATAAAACTATTTTACACATAGACATTAAACATACGATAGATAAAATAAAAGGTTCAGAGGTTCAGCCCTGGACAAAACTCATCAACTGGTGGTCCAATGCATCCACAGGTTTACAAGGTCGGCATGTTGGCTTTGGTCAGATACAAATCCAAGGGTGATCGTGCCTTACACTGTACTTAGAGCACGCTACAAGAAATATGCAGTCTTATTTTTTTTTATTTTTTGTAAGGACAGTGTGTCCAATGTGATTGGTGAGACTTTACAGCTGTTATACACTCTGCTCCTTGCAGAGTACGGATGTCTGATATCCCGCAGCAGATGTAGACTCTCCTACTTAGATTACTACCTCTGGGCAACAGATCGCCCATTACAATACAGCTGGACAACATGCTCAAGTTCAGAGGTGTGTGAGGGATATCTACAATTACATGCAGCTCCAAAACACACATTATCGAATAAAATCTTCAACCCTGCAAGCATTGCCGTGATATATCACTGTGTCCCCTATAGGCTTATATTGTAGCGTGTTGTTCTTGGCAAGATAAGTAAAATTCTTGTTTGTTTCACATTGTAGAATGTAGATAGTCTGCTATATATTAACCTCAAGTAGACATTGTTTTACCATGGCTGCATGCTCGATAATGTCAGGATCTGAAGAAGGAAGGGGGGGTATCAAGCAGCGAGACCCCCCTCTAAGGCACTGGGGCGGCTTGCACACTGGATGCCACTGTAAAGTTGCTACTATTAATATTATTTCTAAAGGGCCCTTTCTTACTGAGCGCTATACATATAATAAGGGGTGAACACACAAAACCAAAATGAAAAATCAAGTACAAACTACATGAAGAAAGTAAATGATGGAGGACTCTGCCCACAAGGGCTCAGGACCGCTGCCATCTTTCTAGTTTTTTCACCAACATGTTGAAAGAAAAGAATCAGCCGACATTGTGCATGTTGGCTGATCACTGCCTGTAAACAGGAGCTATTACACCAAGTGATTATCTGCCATAGCGGTCAATGATTGCTTGGTGTAATATGGCCTTAACAGAGAGATGACATCGGGGCAGAGAGAAAGATTGGAGTGTTACCAGCACAGAAGCACAAAGATACTAAGGGTCCTTTTACAGGTACAGACAAACTGCGTAAAGCGACTCTGTACCCGCAATCCGCCCCTTACACACACACACACAACCCGATTGTACTGTCAGATAGCTGCTTTTATCCAAGATGTGTCCTGGGGTCCGTTCCGCAGGTGATACAGTTATTGTCCTAAAAAAACAACTTTTAAACTTGCAGCCCTGTGTCAAATTGACGTGGCCTAGAGTGTGTGTGCCCTAGGGTTGCACAGCCTCCCCATCCCTCCTCCCCACCCTCTTTATTATTAGGAATGCCTCTGGGCAAGATTTCTCCTAATCATCACTTGTTCTTTTACAATCCAGCACATGTGCAGTGTTCAGACATGTGCAGCGTTCAGACAAGTGATAAATAGGAAAAATCCTGCCCAGTGGCGTTCCTAATTATTAGGAGGGAGGGGAGGAGGGACGGAGAGGCGTTGCAGGCCTTGGGCACACACACTAGGCCATGCCAATTTGACACAGGGCTGCAAGTTTAAAAGTTGTTTTTAGGACAATAACTGCATCACCTGCCGAACGGACAGATCTTGGATAAAAAGCAGCTGACAGTACAAGTGGTTTGGGGTGAGCAGATTGTGGGTACAGAGTTGCTTTAAGCACTTGTTCAGCGAATGACAAGCTATGATTTTTTTCTTTTAAACGACAGGCATTTAGACATGAAGGTAAATCACTAAGAAAAGTTGTTAATGCGATTTTAATTACAATAGTATATGTTCATAATTGCGTTCATATATAAACTTTGAATAATCATAACTGCATTCGTACATATACTGCAAATGTTCATGATTGCGTTCCTATCTGTACACTGTGAACGATGAGCGTTTACACCAAAAGACTGGCAAACGATTAACAATGATTTTGAAGTTAGCTCAAAAGAAGCGATCAACGACATACAATTTTTTTGGTTCTTTGTTTGATCGTTACACCAGAAGATAATCGCTTAAATCTGAATGATTTAACAATTACATAGATCATTGGGCCGTGTAAAAGGATGAAAGTTTGCAGGAGGAGGGAATAAAGTTGGAAGTTTGTCTACAAAAGTTACAGACAACTCAGTAGGTTAATAAAAAAATAAAAATAAAACATACGTTTCCTAGGTATCTATAGAATATATATCAATGCTGCACATATGAGTAATGGATGAGACTATGGATGCTACTATGGTTAGTAGTTCAGCATAGCAGTAGCACAGGGCAGGATAAATCCTGGCTAGAAAATAAGCTACACAAAAATGAAGCTGGAGACCGGGATTTAGCTCTGTTCTTCATTGCATTTAGTGGCTTCCAGCAGGTAAGTAAATGGCTGTGGAGTGTTCACTACTGAAAGAAATGGCAAAGAAAGGTAGAGGAGCTGCTATGATTATGGAGCTAGTGGAGGAGGCCTGTTGTGACTAGCAGGAAAGTGAGAGGACATGCTGCGTCCAATGAAGAACTTTGGTGGGGCATTTAGGAAAGTGGAAAACAAAAACCATGTTGCATATCATACAATTTACTTTTATTAAAGAGCTTTCTTAATATGGCCACCAGGAAAACTTTAGTATTACATGTAATATATGGCAGGACAGCTTTCTGTTCTGGCTCATGGGAAGAGAACTCTGATAGGCAGCCCCCCTTCTATGGCATCCATACTTCCTAATAAAGTATATCAACTCTTCAATGCCGCTCTGTTTGTAAAACATGTCAGCTGCTGTTTACATCTGTTTGTATGGACAACTATGACTGTGCAACTAAATAAACATTATATTTATATATGTATACATATGTACATGTATATGTATACACACACACAAACACATATATACAATGGCCTCCATGTAAACATACATAAAGTAACAGCAATGCTCATCTGCTAACCATGCTTTGTCTAAGTATAAACTATTTCGATTTCTAATATCAGTTAAAGGATCTTTTCACTTTAATTTGACATAAACACTTACACTCTAAAATGATCGTCCTTTAGGTAACATGAGAATTTATTTCTACACTTAAGATATTGTGAGCAAAATAGAACTGTGGACTACAAAGTCCAAACACCAAGGAAAAACAGTAAATGATCACAGTCATAGGGCGCCCTCTATTGAAAATATTGGGGTATTACATGAGACTACAGTCTCAGCAAGGACTCATTACTGTATCTCTATGATCCATTCCACGTTCTTTAGCAAAATGGAGCTTGATCTAAGGTTCAGGGGGAAATATCAAAAGAGCAGGGTATTATATGAAATGTCTATAGAGAGCAGAGAAGTACTGTTCTCTCATGATGCAAACGCTCCTTGCTCCTAAGGAAAGGGTTATCCAGTAGAGATGAGCGAACCGGGTTCGGGTTTGAGTCCATCCGAACCCGAACTTTCGGCATTTGATTAGCTGGGGCTGCTGAACTTGGATAAAGCTCTAAGGTTGTCTGGAAAACATGGATACAGCCAATGACTATATCCATGTTTTCCACATAGCCTTAGAGCTTTATCCAACTTCAGCAGCCACCGCTAATCAAATGCCGAAAGTTCGGGTTCGGATGGACTCGAGCATGCTCAAGGTTCGCTCATCTCTAGTAATGTGTAATCCTCCCACTATGTGGACACAGGACGTATATTTACATAGACATCAACACCACAAATCCCAAACTCACCTCATACATGATGGTATTGAGATTCTGCTGTCCCACACTGTTCTTGTTTTTCCTTCCATCCCTTTGCTGAGCTTTTAGGTCAGTAAGTAACTGAAACACCTTTATAACAAGCAATAAAAAACATTCATAGTCACGAGTCAGGGAGTGGACAGGCTGATCCAGAGATGAAGGGACCTAAACCCCTCAATCACCTATCAATAACCGTTACCTTGTCCGCACAACTCTGCATTGCATGGACATCATAAAGGTAGCGTCAGCCTCCCCCCATGTCGTGACATAACAACTACTCAGGGGAAAATGCCTTCCGGAGGGGGCCCCAAGGCTGGTCCCACCGCTCACCACAGGCAGGGGGAGAGGTAGGTTCATACTTGTAATGACATCCACAGGATAAGTGATAAGCATTTAATCAGAGGGGGGGGTTCCATCCATTGCGACCCCAAACAATCACAATTCAAAGGGAGGTGGGCTACAGTATCCCAGCACCATCACTGCACAATGTGCAAAGCTGTGAAGTACTGTCTTTTATATATGGTATATGGGGGCACCATGGCACAGCAGATCGTGGAGGGGGGGGGGTTGGGCTTTGGCACATGTTCAGAGAGCTATGCACTGACATAAGCCAGCAATGCTGGGACATGTGGTTATGGCACATTGCTTACACTGAAACAACCCGCTTCTGTTAAAGGTGAACGAGCCACAATACAGCAGGAGCAAGGGGGCGGGGTAGATGAGTAGGGGGGTAAAATCATTACAATCATAACATGTTCAGCATCAGCTTTACTATGGGGTTAGCCTGGAAAACACCCTGACATACGTGTAAGATGAAACCCCCACTAACAACTAGTATGAGGTCCCGAGTCCCATTTTGCCTACTAACCAGCATGCTCATGGCGAGGGGGAGCCTGTATCGAGCAGCAGTGGAACATCTGTGCCGCTACTCCTATACAAACTCTAAGGGAGTTCCAGATCAATAGTTGATCGGTAGTCGGCTCTGTTTACTGTGCAGTGGCAGCACCAGGGTATTGCAGCCTCGACTCCTTTTCAAGTGAATGAGAACCAAAGCTGCCGTACACCCACGCCAACCCTAGGGAACAAAGGAAACTGCTAATGGCTCTGTTCTCACTATAGTGCACGTAGTGGATAGGCTATCAGTTACTACTCTGGATAACCTCTATAAGGTTTAATAGTAACTATTCACAGCACGCAAATAACTGTGTATGAACGTACCTCAAAATTGCTTAGCAGGGCGGCATTTGAGTCTTTCCTAAAAATAAAAAAAAATACCAGTTACTACTGTGATACGGTATTAGAAAATGTAAGTCAATCTACAATTCACAATAAGAGGTGTGTGTAAAGCGCCATCTCTACTGCTTTGTGTTTACAGTGAACACCTACTGACCACACCTGTCATACATTTGCACTGGTAGAGCTCTACATTGAGCGTCCCATGCTTCATATGTACAGCACAGGAGCTGCTGATCCCAGCAATTTAACCTCTTAGATGCTGCTGTCAATAGGGACCATGGCATCCAAACAAATAGTGGTCACTCTATCAATCCAAGAGAAAAGCGGCTTATTAGAGAGGAGCAAACATGAAGCACAATCAGGTTCCCCCGAACCCAAACTCTTGGCATTTGATAAGCAGCAGCAGAGGAAAAGGCCCTAAGGCTGCCTGGAAAACAAGGATACAGAAATAGGCCGTATCCATGTTTTCCAGGACTCCCTAGGACTGCATCCAGCTCCTTCAGCCATCAGATGCAGAGTGTTCGGACAAACCTGCTTGAGGTTCGCTCATCTCTACTGCTTACAGGTGGGTGCATCTTAAGGTGGCTTGCTTGGTTTGTCAGTAACTCGTAAAGACTAGAATGATGGATGTGAACACTGGCTAAAAACAAAACAAAAAACAAACAAACACAGATCAAAAGTTTTACCATACTATGTCTTTGGTTATATAACCCCTTTAAAGGGCTTGCCCTATCATTAAAAAAAAAAAAGAACTCCAATAAAGGCTGGAGTGTCCTTAAGCCTAGGGTCACACACCATAACAATAAAAGAAAAATACATCCATAAAATGAGAGAAAAATAAGTAAATAATATATTGATAAATTTCCCTCAAAAGTTTTCAGGCTTTGCTGAGGTTAGAGCAGTTTTCCCAAAAATCCAGGTCCATATTTACAGACAGCCCTAAGGGTACTATTAGACGGGCCAGTAGGGGCCCAATAACAAGTGTAAACAAGCGCTGATCTGCTAGATCACGGTGCACGGTCGGCGCCCGACAATTATAGGTTCAAAGATCAGCCGATGATCATTGTATTTATTACAAGGAGCGATAATCGGCCTGATTATCCTTCAGTGTAATAGTACCCCAAGGTTACCTTTATACACGCACAGGGGATTTCACGCTGTGGATCCAGTGCATCCCTATATGTAAGTTAACCCCCCAGCGACCAGCGCATACATCACCTCCTCTCCGGCTTGCTTCGGGGGTTCTCGGCTGGACGTCCCGCTCAGCCAATGAGTGGCTGCGGTGGGGCAGTGCACTGATTGGCTGAGCGGGACCAGCAGATACCGGGAACCCCTGAAGCAAGCCAGAACGGGGAGGAGGTGATGTGTGCTCCAGCCAGCGGGTGGGGGCTGTCACTTACATACTCACAGTGGGATGTCAATACTGCTGCGAGTATGTATACTATTTGAAAATTAAAGGGAACGCGTAGCATAAAATCCTCTGCGCATACGGTACATGTGAATCCACCCTAAAAGGATTTTCTGATTTTTTTTATTTTTTTTTAAGTGACCATGGATAAAAAATTTAAAAAAAAGAAGCTATACTGGGCAATTATTAAAGGGGTTGATTACCAAAAAATGTTTTCTTTCAAATCAACAGAACGTATCAGAGATTTGTAATTTATTTCTAATAAAAAAAAAATCTCGTCTTCAAGTACAGCTGCTGTATGTCCTGCAGGAAGTGGTGTTTTCTTTCCAGTCTGATGCAGTGCTCTCTGCTGCCACCTCTGTCCATGACAGGAGCAAATTCCCATAGAAAACCCTTCCTGCTCTCCAGACGTAAAATACCTCTTCCTGCAGGACATCCAGCAGCTGATAAGTACTGGGAGATTTTTTTAATAGAAGTATCAATCCTGGGATAACCCTTTGGATAGGTTGTAGTACTAAGTACTACAGTACTGTTGTAGGAATAAGTACTTATTATCCCCCAGTCTCCTGCTCTCTTGTGAACGCGGCACCGCAGCTTGTGAACAGACCCTTACAGCTCACGCACAATACAGACGAGTGACCCCTGTAGATCCCTAGCTATATGTACGCACCCTCACCGTATAACACGCCGCTACCCACGAGTATAAACAACAACACATCTTACACTTCCATGCTGCCGAGTCCGGGCGGTGTCACACCATATTCCTTCCCCCGGAAACTACACTCAGACACAACGTTCCGCTCCCTAAACAAAGCCGACTGTTTGGTTTACAGCAAAGCAACCGGCAGGAGATTAGAGCGATCCTCAGGAGGACAGAATAGTCGCCATTGCAGCTGTCCCCCATACATTAGAGTAGTCAGGAGGACCTCGCGACGTCACGTGTTAGGGTATTTGGAGCCTCAGCCCGTACCGCAGGCAGCCGCCCCACCCCTGATTGGGCCCTGAGACAGGAGAGGGCGGGGTATGCGTGACGTCACGCCCAGGAGGCGTCACCTGTCAGTGTCAGGTTGTGCGGCCGGAGGTGCGCTGACCACTTGCTGGAGGTCTCCTCGTAGTCAGGTGAGTGATGGTGTATGAGTGCTGTGTCTACTGCTACTATAACTCCCATTATGCCCTGATGGAAAAGCCATACATCAGCATAGAACACGGGGAGGGAGCCTTGGCTCTCCAGCTGTTGCAAAACTACAACTCCCATCATACCTAAGCTAAAGCTTTGGCTGACCAGGCATGATGGGAGTTGTAGTTTTACAACAGCTGGTGAGCCAAGGTTCCCTCCCCCTGACTTTAAGGAACATTCAGGACATGAGAGATAGGGGCTGAAGAAGGACCCCATTACACTTCTGGCTTCTTATGATTGGTGGGGTGTAGGTGCTGAGACCCCCGCTGGTCACTTGGATGGGCACTACTTTGCTTTGCTCATAAAAGCATTGGGAACATTATACTTAGTTAAAGCCTATGAGACTTTCTGCAAATCCGTAGAGCTGAGCAGAAAAACAAAGCGTTCTAGTGATCTGTGAGGGGTCTTAGGGCACTAATACACAGAGCGATAATCTGCAGAATCAGATCAGATTATCGCTTTGTGTAATAAATGGAGAAACGATCATCAGGTGATCATTGTTGTTCAAACTTGCTTAAAAATGATCAGACGCTGGCCATGGATCACTAAATATAGTGGTGTATGGCTGACGACTGATGACACTGTAAAAATAATAAACTTATACTTATCTATTCTCCCCATTGTCTTGCAGCCTTTCAACCATGTTCCCAGCTCACTGCTGACGCTTCTGGATGGGATAAACGTTAATTTTATTGAATTGGGATGAAGTGCATCCGTGTGCACCCGCATTCCAATTCACCATAGAACACAATGGAGAGTGTGTCTGGAGCCGCACTCTCCATTGTTTAAACTGACATGTCTGTGCGGCCGCTAATCAATGAATAGCCGCCGCACAAAACTGACATGTCAGTTTTCAGTGCGGCCGGTTGGAATCCTGGCCGGTGTGTATACTATGTGTATACACTCCAGCCGGGATTCCCTTTGACTTCTATGGCAATCTATGACTTCTGGCAATTTGCAACAAGGGCCGAGATTAATATAAAAGATACGTTGTGTGAACATAGCCTAACCTTGTACTTGGAAGATGAAAATATTTCTCCTGGCAGTCCATCTCCAATAGACTCTTCTATAAAATCCAAATTACCTCAGATGTATGTATTTTTTTTTTTTCAGGCTCTTACAGCTTTGAAGAACATACATCAGAATGGCAGCAGAGGTAAGTCTTGTAATACTCTGAAAGTTAGAAAATTGTTTCAAGCACGTTTTGCCAGTTTGACATTTAGCGTCAAGTAAAGTATCACTGTCCTTATAACTTTCAAAATCTAAATCAACAGTAGATGTGATATAAAGCAAGTTTGCAATTTACATTAATTATTTTTTGTTGTTATCATGCTGTATAACAAAGCTGTACTTACCAGAAATCCAGGTCCAGTCTCCTACAGGCAGATTTTCTGACTTGTGTTGGTTGAAAAACAACAGACTAAACACAGGAATTCTGGCCAGTACAGAGAGTCACGGCTCAATGTGTCCGACAATCACATGACTGCCTTCTCTCTGTGAGCGCTCAGATGGACGGGGACACACCAGACTTACTGTTTTCTGACTATTTCATGTTTTTTGAGAAAAAAAGTCAGAAAACAGGAAGTGCCGTGTTTTCAATGATAACTAAAAATAAATTGCCAACTTGCTTTATATCACGTCTACCGTTTATTTAGATTTTGAAAGTTATAACGACGGTGACACTTTAAAGCTTAATGTCTTAGGGCCCTATTACATGAAAAGGTTATTCTGCAAAAAAACTGTTATATCATTTGATTTTAAGTGAATGTAAGTTTTGGTGTGTATGTAGGCAACGATCAAACTACTAAGGAAAATTCGTTTGTGGCTGATCGTATCTTTTGAGGTTACCACAAAATCGGTCGCAAATCTTTTGCTGTATGTACATATTGTATGATCGTTATTACTATTGTTCTTATACTTATATACTAGATTATACAAACGATTGTAATTCTGATCGTAATTAACGAATATTGCTCCATGTATTATGACGAATGATTTCAGGTCGTTCATAAACGCGATCATTTGCAATAGTTTAAAAAACAAAAACAAAAAAAATGTTTTGTCTATCTTACATACACAGAATATATTTCTCCAATCACAGCTACATTATAAAATGCTTAAAGTGAATCTGTTACCCCCTGACCACGTACCAAGCTGGCCACATGACGTGATAGATATCAGTAAAAGAACTCAGAAAATACCTATGTTGCCTGTGTCTGTTTGTTTGTTTTTTTATTTTTTTTTTATTTTAATAAAAAATCGTTTAAATCGGAAAATCCCTGTAAGGGCTCAGCTACACTAGCGTTTTTCTTTGTTTCTAACGGATCCGTCTATATTAATTAAACGGATCAGCATAAACTGATGAGCAGACTGATGCAAACTGATTGCAAAATGTTCATCTTTTTTTAATGGTCCGTTTGTATTTTGGCTTAAAAAAAACCGACTTTTGTACATCAGTTTGCATCCGTTTGCATCAGTCAGCATCCGTTTTTCTATCCGTTTATTTTTCTTCTTTGGTTTCTTGCTGCTTCTGCGCATGCTCAGTGCAAAAACGGATGAAAAAAAATGGATGTGAACGGAAATACCTTCCGTTTTAGATCCGTCCTCATTGACTACAATGTAAAAAAAAAACGGAAGCGGAAAGAAAAATACTGCAAACACTATTTTTTCTTCCGTTCAAAAAAACGGATCTTGAACGGATTGCATGCAAACGGAGCACAATTAGGGCCAACGGAGCACACTAAAATATCATGGGAGTCTATGGGGATTTTAACGGATCCGACAGTCTCCGTTTTGCTTACTCCAAAACGGAAAAGGTAGAAGGAATGGTGCCGGATGGTCAAACGCTAATGTGAACATAGCCTAACAAAGGCATTTTTTATGAAAATAAAACATAGGCACAGGTATTTTCTGAATGCTATTATTATTATTATTATTATTATTATTATTATTATTATTATTATCTATCCAGCAGCGCTGGCAGATCAGTAGGTAGTTAGGGGTTGATAGCTTTACTTAAAAAAAACAAAAAAAAAACACTTTAACCCTTTGTTATTCAGTAAAGCATGCTGGTGCTTGCCTAGTATAAAATATGTGTGTTAAGAATGAATGATCCTACCATTTACTTATTAAGCGAGGTAAGTGACTGCCAACATAGTTTATACTACAGAACAAGTATAACAAACCAAAAAATAGTTAATATAAACCAGTGATGCAACCTGAGAGCCCAAGCAGAAAAAATCACTTAAAGACAATCGCTGTAATAACTAAACACTATGGTTACAAAATAGGTGAAATAGAAGTCACTGATGAATTCCCACTATTTATGTTCAGTTATTAAACACACACACACATAAATATATATATATATATATATATATATATATATATATATATATATATATATATATAAAACCTCTGGGCCTCTGTGAAGGAGCAGGGATTCGTGTACATACCGAGCAATGAAGCGTACATTGCATGCCTCACTGCTCAGTGATCATTTGCTGGGCTGGATGCAGAGTTGCTAACTCAGAGAATGTAAGTGGACATGCTTTTACTTTCGGGTGGCCCGACACTTTCCCCAGGCAGGGACCAGTAAATTTGAACTGAGTGGTGTGGCATACAGTGTTCTAAAGCAAATTATAAAACTCACATTAAATTTGGTTTATTCTGAATTGATTTGCTCATCTCTATTGATACCTCACTTCATCATCAATTTGTATAGGGGAAGGAAATGGGTAACAAATATATTAATATATAAAGGTTATATAGGTTAAATGAGAACTCCAGCAATCCCATTAAAAGAATGCACAAAAAGCATATAGGTGCACTCACCTATCCCCCGCCGATTGACACCTTTCCCACTTGTCTACACTGCTCTTAACCCCAGATTCTAACTTTTTCATGATGGCACCTGGCCAGGAAACTACATATCCCAGCAGGAGGAGTTGAAAAGAAACAACAGTGTCTCCTTCCCCTTGTACTTCTCAGGAGATGCTGTTATTTCCCCGCCCCTTGGCCAGGTGATCACTGTGTGATGTCAGTGGTGGGCGGGATTACAGCTTGCCTGGCAAAAGAAGAGACAGACAGAGATTATGTGACCTCTGTCTCAGAAGGGAGGTGGAGGACAGAGGAGTGGAGACAGAGTGGACCAGGAAGTGAGGATTTTTAGCTGTTTCAGGGTGTAAGTCAGGATGTACTGCAGACAAATGGACCAGTTTGTGTAATAGAAGCCTATTACAAGCATGCTTAGATTATGACTGGAGATTGATTGATTTAACTTGAGTTCCCCTTTAAAAAAGATTTAAGGAGGGAAGTGTTTTTAATAACAAACTAACCACAAGAACAAGGGGCTAAATCTGTGATTAGCTGGGGAGAAGATCAGAAGCTACATGAGAAAATATTAGCTTACAGGAAAATGTATGCATCACGTCTCCATTTATTGATCATGACACTTGGCTACCGACAGCAGCTCCGATAGACAGTAAATGGAGCGATGTGGATGGGGGATTAATGTTATTGGATGGAATACTGGAATAAATATGAACGGGGTAAACATGTATCCATCTTAAGACATAAATAAAAAATACCTAATAAAAGCCAGACTAGATGAACCATGTGGTCTTTTTTCTGACAAAAATCTTTAATGTTTTTATACAAAAAGGAAAAGCTTCAGTAGCCGAGGGTATGATACACTTGTTGTTCTACATCTGTGCTACAACCATAATGTGCGCAAGCTGGAAGAACATGAAGAAGATGTTAGTACACATGTTGTGACTGATCTAGTTACTATATAGGTCAGGCCTGTAAACCATATGTTATATAGATCACTTTCAAGTGTCACAGAATATGCCAATTTAAGTAGTTTAAATGGATTATCCAGCAAAATCTTTTTCTTTCAAATCAACTGGTTATATAGTTATTTATGTCTGTTTAAAAATATTATGCCCTCCAGTACTTATCATCTGCTGTATGTCCTGCAGGAAGTGGTATTTTCTTTTCAGTCTGACACAGTGCTGTCTCCTGACATCTCTGTCCCAGACAGGAACTGTCCAGAGCAGGAGAGGTTTTCTATGGGAATTTGCTGCTACTCTGGGCAGTTCCTGTCTGGGACAGAGGTGGCAGCAGAGAACACTGTGTCAGACTGAAAAGAAAATACCAGGACATACAGCATAAAGACGGGTGCATCTTATCGATTCTGTCTATCTCATCAATGTATCTATGTTGAGCTCAGTCCTGGATACACAACCAGGTGCCCAGTTAGTCCTGTGACACGTCTTACACAATAGATGTCAGTCACTTGATCCGAACGTCTGACTTTGTTGTTCTACATCCATTCTGAGAGCACTGTTTTTATTGAGGTGTAAAAGAGAGATGTCACTAAAATGTTGAAATAGCACATGATGTTCTGGCAGTGTATAAGGTTGTACAAACTCCAACATTGCATTCTGTTATCCTTTGATAGTTGACATTGCAAAAGTACCGTATATTAGCACCAAGAAAATAAAAAGGTACCGACAGACGCACATAGAGAAGAACTGCAAGAACAGTTAAAGGAGAAGTCCGGTGAAAATTTTTATTAAACTATTGTATTGCCCCCCAAAAGTTATACAAATCCCCAATATACACTTATTACGGGAAATACTTATAAAGTGCTTTTTTCCCTGCACTTACTGCTGCATCAAGACTTCAGTTCCTGGATAAAATGGTGATGTCACTTCCTGGATAAAATGGTGATGTCACGACCCGACTCCCAGAGCTGTGCGCGCTGTGGCTGCTGGAGAGGATGATGGCAGGGGGACACTGAGGGGCACAGGGCACTGGAGGAACACCGAGCATCCCTCTGCCACCATCCTCTCCAGCAGCCACAGCCCGCACAGCTCTGGGAGTCGGGTCGTGACATCACCATTTTATCCAGGAAGTGACATCACCCTGTTATCCAGGAAGTGAAGCCTTGATGCAGTAGTAAGTGCAGGGAAAAAAGCAATTTATAAGCATTTCACGTAATAAATGTATATTGGGGATTTGTATAACTTTAGGGGGGCAATACAATACTTTAATAAAAACTTTCACTGGACTTCTCCTTTAAAGTTGGAGAGTAGAACTCTGTAGGCTCACCTTAGGTGGTCGTGTTCCGAGCACAGCACCGCCAGATGCATGGGGGGAGCGGGAGAAGCTTCCAGCCGTCTGCAGCCCTTCCACAGATCTACTGTATGTTGCAGGATTAGGAAATGTAGGGAAGCAGTGCACTGGTTGAGGTCTGCCAGTGTCAGGTCCCGGAAGTCTCAGGTACTAATCGGCAAGTCAGTCCACTACTGCATAAAGGATTTGGCAAGTAGTGGTGTAAAGTAAGTAGTTTATTAGTAGACAACTCGTTTCAGAGTAGCCTCCTAGACCTGATGAAGCAGGCCACTCAGAAACGCGTTGTCTATTAATAAACTACTTATTTTAGACAACTACTCACCAAATCCTTTATGCAGTAATGGACTGACTTGCCGATCAGCGCCTGAGACTCCTGGGACCTGACACTGGCAGACCTCAACCAGTGTATTGCTTCTGTATATTAGCACCAAGTGCATTATACTTTGTACAATAAGTGTTTTGTTTGTCTGTTTGCATTCTTCCTCCAAAATCAGAAATGAATCATCCGATATATACACCCAAGCATGGTTTGGCCACTTTATAGTAAAATAGTTCAGTGTACAGTTAGTGTATTAGTAAGTGTATTCACATTACTTACTGACAGCAGCTCCCTGTGTACCTCATAGAGCTAAAATCAGACTCCTCTCCTCCAAGCTGTGCTGCTCTGCTCTCTGGTAAGTCTGTCCATAAGATGTGACCATGCCCCCCCCCCAATTGTCCTCCATATACAGGCTCAGTGGTGGACAATGGGGGCGGGGCATGGTCACATGCTCCTCCATGTCGGCCATCTTATGGACAGAAACACCACAGAGTAGGACAGCACAGCCTAAAGGAGGGGAGTCTGATTTTAGCTCTATGAGGTACACAGGGAGCTGCTGTTAGTATATACAGTAAATACACTTATTAATACTGTACACTGAACAATTTTAACTATAAAGTGGCCAACCCCTTTAAATGACTGATGCAAAATATTTTACCCCTATTTTACTAAAATTCGTTCTGTCACTAAGACAAACACTTTGGAAAAAAAAGAGGGAAGGTGCTCACTGCCACCAATTAAAACTTCTGACATAAGTCTGTAAGACATCGGAAGTTTTTTTCTGGAAAGATACTTAAAGTGTTACTGATTTGAAAACGACTTTTCACATGTAATAGAGACACGAGAGCTTGTTCTTTCCTTTTTATTTTAGTTTTGTTTAAATTATTTGCTTATTTTACTTTTTATATATTGCTTAGTTTGCACCCAGTATAGAGACATGATAGAGAACCGTATGATTGCTTCCCCCCCCCTCTTTTTATTACTTTTTTTCTGTTGGCAAAATTCCTTACCGAATATTCTGCATAAACTGTGAAGCCCTGTCTACAGGGAACCCATAATAATGAATAGGAATGTACCCCCTTCTGCTTTTCTTTCTACTGTGTTGATTGAATGTGACATCTCTGGATACTGAAATTGTATCTGACTCATTATGTTTGAATGGGTTGAGTAATTGGCAAAAGACAAAAAATAGACATTGAGCAGGAGGGGTGGGCATACTTCCTATGTGTGTGTTGGTTTTAATTTATTTAATTTTTTTACTTATTATGTCTCAATGCATCATATAGAAGTTTCTATAAAATCACATTTTAATTCTGTGTGGGTGGATCAGAATGACTCCATTGGTTTTGCATTAACCAGAGAGGGTGTGGAGTCTAAAAAGAGTACCATAGACCTTCTCAAGTAGCTATGGACTTTACCTCAGAGGGATACCTAAATCTTGGTCCCAAGAATAGTCAACAAATGGCAAGAGACAGCAAGACAGCAGTGATATGAAGAGAGGATCTATGCCAAAAATGGAGCAGTACCAGAGGGATCAGATGTAAAGCCTGGAAAGGGGAACATGGACACAGAACAGGACCTGGAATCAGGAACATGGGCACCAGGAAAAGATCTGAAGCTGAAACCAGAATTACGAAGCTCAGATGTGTTTGGCCAAGAGGCTGAGCCTGAAGCAAAAAGTCTGCCACTGTCCATTGTGTTTCCAGTACTTCTCAAAACCAAATGCAGAATCAAGCAGCTTAAGAGGTTTCCTCTGAAAAGAATCTCCTACTATGTAGCTGAGAAAGGTAACAGCAGGGAGCAAAAGTTGCACACCCCTTCAAAGCATAGACAGGAGGAAAGAATCATAAGAGATCCGTGCATGTCAATCACTCAAGACGAGGGGTGGGGGAGCTAGTAGGTGTGCATGCTGCGGCTTGGCACTTCCTCCTTGACACAAGCTATGAGCATGATATAGAGCTCATAGATTCCCTTTAACTATTACTTTGCTGCACGCAGTTTGTGGTTGAAGGCGGATGGTGCCAGGGTGGGGAGCAAGCGAGTACAGTGCTGACAGTGATGTTCATGACACTTCATCAGTCAGCAAACCACGTCTGTGCTCCCTGACTATCCGCCGCTTCCTAGTGTCCTTGTAGCCAATTGGATCTCGTTTCATTCCAGGTTCTCTGCTCAGCTGCCATCTTAACAATGTCTTCACATTGCATTTTGGGGTTTGACCGCAGAAGAAGAGCATCTGGTCCCAGGCTACAGTACTCCTTTATTTCTTCAGTTGGTTGTCACTGAGGACCTTCTCTGAGGGTAGCAATCTGGGAGTTTCCAGCAGCAAAGCCCATCTTGCCTTATGGTAGGCTCTGGTGAGAAGCCGGGGGCTCTTTAGATTCCAGTCTTTGGAGAAGGTTCGTCAGCACTCCTTAGGGCTATGTTCACACTACGTATATTTGAGGCTGTATGTTTGAGGCTGTATAGCAACCAAAACAAGGAGTGGATTGAAAACACAGAAAGGCTCTGTTCACATAATGTTGTAATTGAGTGGATGGCCGTCATTTAATGGCAAATATGTGCTGTTATTTTAAAACAACGGCTGTTGTATTGAAATAATGGAAGTTATTTACCGTTATATGACGGCCATCCACTCAATTACAACATTATGTGAACAGATCCTTTCTGTGTTTTCAGTCCACTCCTGGTTTTGGTTGCTATGAGGACCTGACATGAGGACCAAATACAGCCTCAAAAATACATAGTGTGAACCCAGCCTAGTGATGCAAGGGATCCACGTCCCCATACCTGGGCCATCCATTACACTGTGTCACCCGCTTGGAACCTCAATTGCTACGCGTAGCAGATTGTGGTCTTTTAACATGTGCTATCACACCAAACGATTATCGGCCACAACAGCTTGTAATCGGCCAATAGGGCCTAAAGGCCCTATTACACGAAACGGTTATCGGTCGTATTTGGCCGATATCGGCCATTATGGACGATAATCGTCTTGTGTAATAGAAGACAACGATCAGCTGACATGAACGATGTCGGCTGATCGTTGCTGTTGTTTGTCTTTCAACATGTTGAAAGACAAACGACTAATACAGCAGCGATTTACTGCCGTTGCTCTGTGGAATAGGAGCGGTGGCAGCTAGTGATGTCACGATACCAGAATTTTGAGTTTGATACCAATACCAACATTTTTTTTTCAATGCTCGATACCAATTCGATACTTATTATATTTTTTTAAAAAAACACAAAAAAACCCTCAATATTAGAAATGCCCCCCCCCCAACTGTCAGGTCCGATGGAACCAATTTATGTTCCTTTAATTTTTTAACTTTAAAAATAACATTTTTAAATGACAATAATAATGACATTATTTACATTAAGGGACATTACATTAAGGGCTCTTTCACACGTCCCATAAAATTGTCCATTAAAGTGAATGTGGCCATTCACACGATGATCCGTGCCGCGACCCGCGACACGAAAAAATAGGACATGTCGTAGTGCGGATCGTGGCACGGATCCCCCCCACCACCACCCAGCCGCAGAGATGACAGGAGAGCATGATGTGCTCTCCTGTCATCTCATCTACTACTCACCTACTCCCTGTGCTGACCAGATTCATCTTCACCAGAAATGGCCTGGACTATGATACCTTTTCCTGGCAGCGTAGTCCCGGCCACTTCCAGGGAGCGCGTGTAGCCGGTCAGTGCGGGGAGTAGCTGAGTAGTAGATGAGATGACAGGAGAGCACATCATGCTCTCCTGTCATCTCTGCGGCTGGGTGGCAGGGGGGGAATCCGTGCCGGGTCGCGGCACGGATAGTGTGAAAGAGGCCTAACACTTCATCTTTTAGGGAGATGATGGGGGCTGTAGTCATGTAACACACACACCAGCTGTCAGGGTGATGATGGGAGCTGTAGTCATGTAACACACCAGTTATCAGGGGGATGATGGGAGCTGTAGTCATGTAACACATACCAGCTATCGGGGATGATGGGAGCTGTAGTCATGTAACACACACACCAGCTATCAGGGGGAATGATGGGAGCTGTAGTCATGTAACACACACACACACACCTGCTATCAGGGGGATGATGGGAGCTGTAGTCATGTAACACACCAGTTATCAGGGGGATGATGGGAGCTGTAGTGATGTAACACACACACACCAGCTATCAGGGGGGGATGATGGGAGCTGTAGTCATGTAACACACACACACACACCAGCTATCAGGGGGGATGATGGGAGCTGTAGTCATGTAACACACACACACCAGCTATCAGGGGGGATGATGGGAGCTGTAGTCATGTAACACACACACACACACACACCAGCTATCAGGGGGGATGATGGGAGCTGTAGTCATGTAACACACACCAGCTATCAGGGGGGATGATGGGAGCTGTAGTCATGTAACACACACACACCAGCTATCAGGGGGGATGATGGGAGCTGTAGTCATGTAACACACACACACACCAGCTATCAGGGGGGATGATGGGAGCTGTAGTCATGTAACACACACACACACCAGCTATCAGGGGGGATGATGGGAGCTGTAGTCATGTAACACACACACACACACCAGCTATCAGGGGGGGATGATGGGAGCTGTAGTCATGTAACACACACACACACACACACACACCAGCTATCAGGGGGGGTGATGGGAGCTGTAGTCATGTAACACACACACCAGCTATCAGGGGGGATGATGGGAGCTGTAGTCATGTAACACACACACCAGCTATCAGGGGGGGATGATGGGAGCTGTAGTCATGTAACACACACACACCAGCTATCAGGGGGGATGATGGGAGATGTAGTCATGGGACTGGCAGCAGACCGGTGCTATCCACTAAGGGCTGCCCAGATGAACTAGTGATCACCTGGGCAGCCCTCTGCACTTACCCGCTGACGCGTATAATATCGCCGGCAGCGAGTGGGGAAGGAGGAGCAAGCGAACGCTGACAACGCCTCTCCGTCGCCACGTGTAGGAGGGGCTTAAGTCCTGACCTTAAACTAATAGAAATGTTGTAGACAGACCTGATGCAAGCAGCTCATGGGAGGAAACCTTCTAACATAACAGTTTTAGGCTATGTTCACACTGCGTATGAGTCCGGCCGTAGTGCGAACCGCGAATATACGCACGTAGTTTTGAGGTTGATGCGTTTGCTTGAAAGTATACGATATACGCCCGCACAATGCACACTACGTATGAGCTTACAGCCGGATCGTATGCAGCGCCGTGAAAAATGAACAAGACCATTGTTTGAGGACGGAAATGTTCCAACTCACGGCTGTGGATCCCCATGCGGTCCCGTACGGAGTACTTATTTCAGCCAAATTGAACTTGATTTTTCGATCCAAAAGGACCTGTTTCAGATCGCTTCAAAACAAGCTAGGGAAGCATAACTGCACTACGGGCGTATGTTCGCGGTTCGTACGCATCCGGCCGCATGTCAATTTTTCCCACGCCCGTAGTTTCAGCCGCACATGTACAGCGGCGTACGAAATGCGGTTGGACTCATACGCAGTGTAAACATAGCCTTAAGTTGTTTTGTACAGAGGAACTGGACTAAAATTCCTCCAAGCTGATGTGCAGGACTCTAATCTGTAATACTGGAACATTGGCTGTTAAGAAGAGCAGCATGTGCCAAACTGAATATTGATGCACTATTTTATGATGTCTTTTAAAGCAGTGTTATTCTAATATTACATTTCTTATAGTGATGCAATTGCCAGTTTAGTCACAGATTGTTGTGAATTTTATTTTTTTTATTTATTTATTGCTTCTTTTCAGGGCGATAAGTTGTGGGGTGGAAGATTTGTTGGCAGCATAGACCCCATAATGGAAATGTTCAATTCATCAGTGTCCTATGACCAGAGGATGTGGTCAGCTGATGTCAGAGGAAGCCAAGCATACGTAAAAGCATTGGAAAAAGCTGGACTAGTGAGCAAATCCGAAATGGAACAGATTGTCACCGGCCTTGATCAGGTGATCAATAACTATGATTTACCCCTGACACTTCATATATGTAGAAGTGTTAGCCAATCTTGCAGGAAGCGGGCTACAGTTTGAAATCTGCAACTAATTCACCAATTACTAAAAATAAGAGTCTATAAATAGTGCTGTCAGAGTGGTAAACAGCTTAGCAGAACCCGAGAAATCCCTTTATGGCCATGTTCACACAGGGTATGCACATCAGCCGATGTCTTTCATGTTCATCCAGCTGATACTGCAGTATTTTAATTAGAATGCGGGCACGTTTGGGTGTGCCCGCAATCCAATTTACCATTGACCACAGTGGAGCCGTACTTTACACTGTCAGCACAGCCTCCCATCAGCATACCTAACCGATTACAGTACAATTACAGGCCCTTAATCGATTAGTGTAATAGGACATGTTAAAAGACAATGATCAGTCAACATTAATCATGATCAGTCAACATGAATGATTGTGTTGAAACGACCTGATTGTGACAGCCGCTAACTGCAGTGGACAGACCCCTCCGCTGTTCCCCACTCCCTGCCTGTTCGTGTAATAGCACAGGCAGCGAGGGGAAAGCGAGTGCTGACCTGATAAGTTACCCCTCATTATCGTGCTGTGTTATACGGCTTTAGTGTCATCCACTCACCACTTCTCAGGCTCTCTCTATCTATCTCCCATTCTCCTGCACATTACACCCCCACTCCCTGTATCCAATCTTCCACAGACTATTACTACAGACAGATAAGTCCTAACTACAAACAGTGGACAGCAGATTGCAGATAAGGGAGACATCTAGTGGCTAAGGGCCCTATTACACTCACAGATTTATTTGACCGATCCACTGAAGCCTATACCAGGAACATAATATAAACAGAGAACGGGTCATAAAGGAAAGACTGAGATTTCTCCTCTTTTCAAATCCATTCCTGGCTTTGGTCTCAAAAATCTGTCAGATATCTGTGTGTGTAATAGGTCATCTACGCTAAGAAATTCTTTTTGGAAATAACATGATTTTTAGGAATCCCAAAGGCTATAAAATGATGGGGAGTTGTTTTAATCCATTTACATTTTCTCAGAGTACTACTGATTTCTGAAGGCCCCAGCAGGGGAGAACCCCTTTAAAACAGTGAAGCTGTGCTGCAAAAGTTAGAGAAATACATTCCTACATTATCAGACATTACCCATCATCTATAAAGTAACTGTTTATTTCCTCTCAGATCCATGAAGAGTGGTCTCTAGGCACGTTTGTCCTGACAAAAGCAGATGAGGATATACACACTGCCAATGAGCGTCGGCTCAAGGTAAACATGTCAGCATACACATAAAGACATTTTACCTTTCTTCATTTTACACTTTTGGTTCAAAACATATCATTGTGCACTTGTGAGTAGAGATGAGCGAACTTGCCGGATTTCTGGTTCGTATGAACCAGAAATCTTGGCGTCTGATTCCCGCTGTCTGCTCGCTCCGTGCAGCGGGTGGATACAGCGTAAGAAACGCCTAGAAAACTGGGAAACAGCCAATGCCAATGGCTGTATCCCAGTTTCCCAGGCGTTCCTTACGCTGTATCCACCCGCTGCACGGAGCGAGCAGACAGCGGGAATCAGACGCCGAGATTTCTGGTTCATACGAACCAGAAATCCGGCAAGTTCGCTCATCTCTACTTGTGAGCTGAATCTGTGTACGTGCAATGTTGTAGTTACTTATGAACAATTTCTCCTGTAATACCCTGTTGTTTTTGTTGTTGTTGTACATCTAGGAACTGATAGGAGAGCCTGCAGGAAAGCTCCATACAGGACGAAGCAGAAATGATCAGGTATGGATGGGTTTGTAAAAGAGAATTTCTTTGTCTCACAGTCTGGAGTAGATAGTTGCCATTTGTACATTGCATCTTTGTTCTCATTAAAGTCATGTGTTAGCATAACGTATCTTCAAATCAACAAAACAAGAATAGACCTAGATTTAATCTGGTGGACCTAATTTACCACCTTTTTAACCATTCCTGTATTTGATGGTGTTTTTTTTCACACCTTAGGTAGTGACTGACATGAGGTTATGGCTGAGGGATTCTTGCTCTGTTCTATCACTGCATTTGACCCGTCTTATTCGGACAATGGTTGACAGGGCAGCTATGTAAGTAAAGTGAGAAATGTTTCTACTCTCATATTATTTGCAACTGTAGTGACCTCTATAGCTACACCACTGGCTGTGGAATAACCACGAGGTGTCCATTTTGAAGGAACATGTACCCTGTTAAGGCATTCTGAGTTAATAAAGGGAATTATCTGTTTAGGATCCTCATCTCTTGGCCAAAGTGAAGAGTATTGGTAGGTGGTCTGTTTCAAAAGAGCCAAGGGGGAGGTGGCTGAACATAACAACATGCACCTACCTCCCTGGCTCCAGCACTGGGGTCTGCTGTCCTCCAGCTGCTTCCTGGTCTAAGGGGGACCCAGCTTGTGACATGTCAGGCTGGCTCAGCCATTCAGCGGCCAAGGCAGGACCCCGCTACAACCACTGACTGGCTGAGTGGGCCTGACATGTCAAGACCCGGGTCCCCGCTCAGACTAAGAAGTGGCTGGGGGACCGGGAACCAGAGCAGAGGAATACAGCTGATCCCAGTGCTGGAGTCGGGGCGATAGTTGCCTGTTCTTTTGTTCAGCCACCTCCTCCCTGGCCCAGACTTCTCCTTTAAACAAAAAAATAATGCCAAGATAACTGTTTTTCCTTCAACTTGTGTCTCAAAAAAACAAAGTAAAAAGTCATCAGAAATTCAGAAAGTTATAGGGGTCAGCATATGGTGATGCAAAGCAAATTACTGTACTTTTTTTTTTTTAAGTTTTTAAATGTAGTGAAACGTAACAAAAACTTTATAAATTGGGTATGTTTGCAATCATATGGACCCTCAGAATAAATGATGTGCCAGTTTAAAAATAAAAACATACCAGTGCTTATATTGTATTGTGTGGGATGATGGGTGGAGGCCCTGGTCGCGCAAATTGCACAAGACCCAGGAAAAACTTAAAGGGGTTATTCAGGATTAGAAGAAGCACAGCTACCATCTGCATGTGTGGCATTCCAATTCAGCTCCATTCACTTTGGAGGAACTGAGCTGCACAACCACACCCAAACTGATGACAAGAGTGGTGCTGTTTCTGGAAGAAAGTGGCCATGTTTTTGTACATCCGGATAACCACCTTGATCTGCCACTGGCAGATCACTCCTTCATCATGCAGTGTTTAAGTAAATTATAAAACCTATGCTCATTTTCAAATGCACCATCTTTCACCCAATGGGGGAGATTGATCAAACATGGTGTAAAGTGAAAGTGGAATCTGATTGGTTGCTAGGGGCAACTGAGCCAGTTTCACTTTACACCATGTTTGATAAATCTCCCCCATTATGTCTAAACCAGTAACCTGGTATTAAAATAAATACATTGTAAATTATAAATGAAGAAAGTCTCTCTTTAGAACAGACAAATGTTATGTGGTAACATCCCTTGCGCAGCATAGTACCTGCTATCACATGGCAGGATTGTGACATGAAGGACCACTGTTTGTAATAATAGGGTTAGTGACCGTGCTCTTGCAACACAATGTATGGCTCATTGACTCTTTATTCCAGCAGTGCAAAAGGTTTGTCCTTGTACTCTGTAAAACAAATTTCTCATTGGTGTCACATGTCCAAGTAAACAACACAACTATCTTTTTTTGTCTGGCATCAATCGATTTCAAGAACTGCAATTCTAGAATATTACATGGGGTGCCCTGCTCCACATATTATGACGTATATAGGATTTTCATCTGCATTCATTTAGCGTTTATTCCTAATTTCTTTCCGGATATTTCTGTTTTTCCTCACCTTTTAAGAACTTAAATTTGCTATTAACTTGGCAACGTTTTTACTCAGTGTAATAGAAAATAAGTACACATTAGAATTCCGTCATTTAGAATTTTTGGTTTTTATTTATTACAGAGAGGTAGATATCCTTTTTCCTGGCTATACTCACATGCAGAGAGCACAGCCTATCCGATGGAGTCATTGGATACTAAGGTAAATGAACGTTTCTGTAGAATCTGACAAATCCCGCTAAGGCTGGGTTCACACTACGTTTTTGCAATCCATTTTTGCAGAAAAACTGATGAAAAAACTGATGCAATTGTGTGCATCCATTTTGATCCATTTTTCCATTGACTTCCATTATAAAAAAAAGTATCAAAACGGATCTGGGTTTTTTTACGTACACAAAATAGTAGTCGACCTCATTTTTGTGTCCGTTAAAAAAAAAGGGATCAGTTTTGATGGATTCACATAATTGCATCCGTTTTTTTAATCAGTTTCTCATCAGTTTTTTGCAAAAACTGATGAAAAAAACGGATTGCAAAAACGTAGTGTGAACCCAGCCTAATGCTAAAAACTGACATACCATAGATCTCATTATGACTGCCCTGTGCAATGATGATTTAGTGGCCTCATAAATTCACCATAGGACGTTAGCTGACTCTCTACA
Source organism: Dendropsophus ebraccatus (assembly GCF_027789765.1). Classification (NCBI taxonomy): domain Eukaryota; kingdom Metazoa; phylum Chordata; class Amphibia; order Anura; family Hylidae; genus Dendropsophus; species Dendropsophus ebraccatus. The sequence continues at coordinate 127,114,667 of NC_091458.1, forward strand.
CCATATAAGGGCATGTTCACATCTCGACCACGCTTTTGAGTCCTGCACAAAAGCCGTGTACGTCCCGCAAATGAGCAGAACACAGTCACATAATGACTCATTTAAGTCAATGTGGCCAGGGCCGCCGATAGGGCAGTACAAGTGGTACTGCCGTATGGGGCCCGGACCCTAAGAGACAAGGTAGGGGGCCCGGCGGGCCCGCCGGCCGCCGCCCCCCGACCGCTACGCTAGGGGGGCCCGCACGGCCCCCCTTGCCAACTGTTTTTGAGCATCCCGAAAAGCTGCGGCCACGCAGCTTCTCGGGATGCACTGATCGCTTTAATGTTCCGCCCGCATAGCGGGCGGAACATTAAAGCGATCAGAATACAGGAGAAGGACCTGTCAGCGTCCTCCTCCTGTATTCTCTCCCATAGGCTGCCGGCACTTCATACCAGCAGCCTATGGGAGGCCGGGCCGTGGTCATGTGCCCCTCCGGCAGGCGTGATGATGTGACGTCATCACGTCTGCCGGAAGTCCCGTCCCTGCGGCTCGCAAGATGGAGCCCGAAGAGGAGGAGGAAGAGTTGCTGCCTGCACAGCGCGGATTAGGTGAGTAGGATGTTTGTTTTTTTTAGGGGCACCTCTGGGGGCATTATTAGTGTATGGGGGCACCTCTGGGGACATTATTAGTATATGGGGGCACCTCTGGGGGCATTATTAGTGTATGGGGGCACCTCTGGGGGCATTATTAGTGTATGGGGGCACCTCTGGGGGCATTATTGGTCTACGGGGGCACCTCTAAGGGCATTATTAGTGTATGGGGGCACCTCTGGGGGCATTATTGGTGTATGGGGGCACCTCTGGGGGCATTATTGGTCTACGGGGGCACCTCTGGGGGCATTATTAGTGTATGGGGGCACCTCTGGGGGCATTATTGGTGTATGGGGGCACCTCTGGGGACATTATTAGTATATGGGGGCACCTCTGGGGGCATTATTAGTATATGGGGGCACCTCTGGGGGCATTATTAGTGTATGGGGGCACCTCTGGGGGCATTATTGGTCTACGGGGGCACCTCTGGGGGCATTATTGGTGTATGGGGGCACCTCTGGGGGCATTATTGGTGTATGGGGGCACCTCTGGGGGCATTATTAGTATATGGGGCCACCTCTGGGGGCATTATTGGTGTATGGGGGCACCTCTGGGGGCATTATTAGTATATGGGGGCACCTCTGGGGGCATTATTGGTATATGGGGGCACCTCTGGGGGCATTATTGGTGTATGGGGGCACCTCTGGGGGCATTATTGGTGTATGGGGGCACCTCTGGGGGCATTATTAGTGTATGGGGGCACCTCTGGGGGCATTATTAGTATATGGGGGCACCTCTGGGGGCATTATTAGTATATGGGGGCACCTCTGGGGGCATTATTAGTGTATGGGCGCACCTCTGGGGGCATTATTAGTGTATGGGCGCACCTCTGGGGGCATTATTAGCTCATGGGGGAACCTCTGGGGGCATTATTAGTATATGGGGGGCACCTCTGGGGGCATTATTAGTTCATGGGGGCACCTCTGGGGGCATTATTAGTTCATGGGGGCACCTTTGGGGGCATTATTAGTATATGGGGGCACCTTTGGGGGCATTATTAACTCATGGGGGCATCTCTGGGGGCATTATTAGTTCATGGGGGCACCTTTGGGGGCATTATTAGTATATGGGGGCACCTCTGGGGGCATTATTAACTCATGGGGGCATCTCTGGGGGCATTATTAGTGCATGGGGGTACCTCTGGGGGCATTATTAGTTCATGGGGGCCACCTCTAGGGGCATTATTAGCTCATGGGGGCACAGCTGGGAATCCTACATACAGGGGGCACAGCAGGGGATCCTACATACAGGGGACATCCCACACAGCGCAGTTACTATGGGAGCCTACAGGGGGGAGAAAGGAAAGGAAGTTGCTAGAAATGTGCGGAGCCTAAATTGTTTGTCTCGCAGGTTCTAAGGGGATGAAACATATCTGGAAGGAATCATCCTGGAGGTCTGGGCCGGATGGAGAGGAAAAGGGAAAAGTGACGCCTCAGATCAAAGAAGACGTCACCTGTGAGTCCCTGTATGACACTTTTCTTATTTTGTAGAACATCATTTAGTAGGGGCGCCCCGAGGTGACAGCTACTACATTATCTGTACTCAGAGATATCACTGTGTTATCTGTTGTGTTACATAGGACTGCAGGTGACTACTACATTATCTGTACTCAGAGATATCACTGTGTTATCTGTAGTGTTACATAGGACTGCAGGTGACAGCTACTACATTATCTGTACTCAAGAGATATCACTGTGTTATCTGTGGTGTTACATAGGACTGCAGGTGACTACTACATTATCTGTACTCAGAGATATCACTGTGTTATCTGTGGTGTTACATAGGACTGCAGGTGACATCTACATTATCTGTACTCAGAGGGATATCACTGTGTTATCTGTGCTGTTACATAGGACTGCAGGTGACATCTACTACATGATCTATACTCAGAGGTATCACTGTGTTATCTGTGCTGTTACATAGGACTGCAGGTGAAATCTACTACATTATCTGTACTCAGAGATACCACTGTGTTATGTGGTGTTACATAGGACTGCAGGTGATATCAGGTGATTTCTCCAGGTTGCAGAAGTTCAAACTTCATCGTGCCCTGGTGTGCTGGTGTCTGTATGTGTGTATACATGTGTGCTGGTGTCTGTGTGTGAGATCAATTCTAGAGAACTGGCTCATATACCCCATTTTCCCCAGTGGCTTAAAATGTAACCTCTGTTATACAGTTATAGAATTGTAGAAATTAAATGTGAACAAGGTGCAATTCAAATAGACACTTACTTGTATAGCTGCCTCTTGTGCTCTGTATGCAGTGCATTATATTCACCCTTGCAACGTACAATTTATAGCGTGTCTGCAAGCCCATCGGGGCTCATTATGATGGAGACTAAAACTTATACAAGAGTGGGGTAGGGGTTCCCCTGTATTCAGAATGCTGTTGAGTGCTCGGCAATGCCCCATCTGGGATTATTGAATTTCGAGGGTCTATGCAGAGCAGGATAAAGACACCTCTGCTGCACAAACAGGATCTCCTAGAAAGCGTTCTCACCGCCATGTATTCGCTATTACTGGCTTGGGTGAGCTAAACTAGTCTGCCTGGGGGGGGGGGGGATGATTTGTATATGCTCACTAACATGGAACAGCCTCATTATATTAGCCTTATCAACATATTCTATGTTAGTGAGCATACCGGGGGGGATATTGGTGAACATATACAAATCAAACAGCCCCCCAGACCCTCGAAATTCAATAACCCCAAACGGGGCATTGCCTAGTACTCAACAGCATTCTGAATACAGGGGAACCCCTACCCCACTCTTGTATAAGTTTTAGTCTCCATCATAATGAGCCCCGCTGGGCTTGTAGACACGCTATAAATTGTACGTTGCAGGGGTGAATATAATGCACTGCATACAGAGCACAAGAGGCAGCTATACAAGTAAGTGTCTATTTGAATTGCACCTTGTTCACATTTAATTTCTACAATTTTATAACTGTATAACAGAGGTTACATTTTAAGCCACTGGGGAAAATGGGGAATATGAGCCAGTTCTCTAGAATTGATCTGAACCAAATTATACCTCCCAGCAAGGCGTGGGGCAAACACACAATTTTTTTTTTTTTTTTTATTAATGTGGGGGGCCCAGACACTTTGGTTGTATGGGGCCCCGAAATTCCTGATGGCGGCCCTGAATGTGGCCGTCGGCCGCACGCCGCCAGGCTGCACGTCTGCATCCTTTTTTCACTGATTTCTGACGTGTAGCATGACGTGCGGCTAAAAACAAGATGTGAACATACCCTAAAGGTCTTAAATGGTTTATGTTTCTTCTACACCTACCCCCCCCCCCCTCCAGTCATACAACCCATTATGTATAATTTTGTTTCACAAGCCTTCCTGCAATACAATAGCTATTTGTAACTTCTGTTCACCTTGCAGCCATGCAGTGGCGTTGTGTAGGGATGCTGACAGGCTTGGAGAGATAAAAAAGAGGATCAATGTTTTACCTCTAGGAAGGTAAGGATTTTTATTACTATTATAAATCCTTTCAATCTAATGATAAGTGGTTTGTTGCATTCTTCTTGGAACTACTGCTGACACCTGCTGAGCAAACAAGTAAACTGGCCATACGAGAGAGTGTCCGACTATATATGTGCAAGGAGTCTTCCAGCTGCTGCCAGATATGCTTCTGCCAGACCCCTCTTACTCACCCTGCCTGTCGTCACTGTCACCCTGCCTCCCCTCACTGCCCACTGTCACCATGCCTTTTCGCTTTTTCGGTCCCGGGATATCACACTTGAAGGGGTAGTAAACTGTGTCACACAAGACCCTTCCGGTCTAATTGGCTGGATCCTTACGTTACACAGACAACATGAAGTAGAGCGCAGCAGGGGACCAACATGGAGGTAGCAGTGACAGGGAGGTAAGTATAGTTTTTTTGAAACTATCACCCTGAGCACAGTTAAAAAAAAAAAACCTCTGTAGAACACCGATTTAAAACGTTAAACGGGGATGCACCTCCCTCAGGCAATGGGACAGCATATTTACATCGTCCACAGCTGTTGGGTCATGGTGCTCCTTTGCAACATCATCACTTGCCTTGCCCCTACTTGTAACTTAATCTACCATGACATCTACTCCCTTCCCTCTGCAACAGCACATCCTTTTCCCCACTCACTGCAGCCTCTCCTCTCCTCCTCTACAGCAGCAAAATATCCTCTAACCCTCAGAACTGTCAGCAATATATCAATCTGAATGGCATTGGCATTTTCCCTTCCAGCAGCGCAGATCTACCCCTAACAGCAGCACATTCCTATCCACAATCATATTCTTTTATCCCCTTTCCCCAGCAGCACATACTGCCCACTTCTATCTTTTACTTAAGCATGTGAGATCTTGTTCCTTCCTGTCCTAACCACTCTATAAGGGTCCGGTCACAGTAAATTAGGCAGAATTACGCAGCAGAATCCTGCCTGCCTCCCGTCTGCAGGAATTGACTGCTTAAGCTAGAACAATATCACGCAACCTTTGATCCTCCAGTGACCTCCTCCTGTGCTCCCTCCTTGTTCGTACCTCGCACAACCGCCTCTAAGACTTTGCCCGAACCTCCCCCGTACTCTGGAACTCACTACCCCGACACATCCAGCTTTCATCCACCATCAAGTCCTTTAAAAGTAACCTGAAAACCCATCTCTTTAAACAAGGTACAACTAGAGATGAGCAAACCGGCCGAGGTTCGGGTTCGTATGAACCTGTACTCTTGGCTTCTCATTCCCGCTGTCTGCCCGCTCTGTGGAGAGGGTGGATATACAACCTTGAGGACCGCCTGGAAAACTGGGATACAGCCATAGCCATAGGCTGTATCCCAGTTTTCTAGGCGATCCTCAGGCTGTATCCACCCTCTCCACGGAGCGGGCTGATAGTTCAGGTTCATAAGAACCCGATCCTCGGCCGGTTCGCTCATCTCTAGCTACAACCTACAATAATTCTGCATCACACTGTGACTGGCTGCACTTTACCTCCAGTTTCTCTCCATGTACCTTATAGATTGTAAGCGCTCGTGGGTAGTGTCCTCATCCCCCATGTGCCAGTCTGCTATTTGCTTTCATGTAATGTGTTTTGATCTTGTATTGTTTCTGTTTGTTACCCCCTATCTCTTGTATAGCACTTTGAAATTAAGGGCGCTCTATAAATAAATAAATAATAATAATAATATATCAAACATGTTTTCTGTTTTTCCAGTGGTGCAATAGCTGGGAATCCCCTGGGCATTGACAGAGAGCTTCTTCGAAAAGGTACATTTATATAGTTTTCAGCGCAGTGGAGATTTACTAGTTTTCTCATGTTATCTTGCTGGCACAGAACAATGAGAATCCAAACATATTAAACTAGAAAATGTAATGCAACAGATTTATAGTATGGGTAACAGTTACCTCTTCATATGACACATGGTAACACCACCGGTATTATGCAGTTCTGGCCTGCACTGTGCAGTGTTTCCGGGTTCAGGGATGTGACTGGCTGAGTTGCATGATACCAGAACCAGAGCATGAGCTAGTAAGGTAAATGTATATTATTTTTTACTTACCCCCGCCCCCCCCAAGCAGATACCTGTTAGAATGTATAGAAAGCAAGAGCTGAGTAGCAAACCACTGAGGGTCCTATTAAACAAAGCGAATTTTAACAATTAACGACTAAGGGTCCATTTACACAGTACGATTATCTGACAGATTATCCAAAACCAGGAATGGATTTAAAAAGAGAAGAAATCTCAGGCTTTCCTTTATGACCTGATCTCTGTTTATAGTCTGTTTCTGGCTTTGGTTTCAAATCTGTGGCAAATAATCTTTCTGTGTAAACCTAACGATAAACGATCGCAAACAAGATTGTTTATCGTTAACCTGAAATCGTTTACCATATAACACAGAACTTTAGTTGTTAGTTACGATCGTTACTGCGATCGTTACTTCTGATCCCACTAAAACAATAGTCAATGTGCAATTACACTAAACGATTAGTGAACAAATGCGGAACGAATGTGGAATTACAGTGAACGATTAGCAAACTATTAACAATGATTTTAGGTTCAGATCTAAATCAACGACACTCAAACGATTTTTCAATTGTTGCCTGCAATTACACAGAAAGATAATCGTTTAAATTTGAACGATATAACGATTTTTTGCACAATAATTGTCCCGTGTAATAGGGCCCTTACTCTGAGGCTGGTCTTTTAACCACCTAGTTTCTGCTGTTAAAGGACAACTCGGGCCAAAACTTATTTTTTTATATGTTATTACTTTTGGAAAGTTAGACAAATTCCTAATGTACATTAATTATAGGAAATGCACATATACTGCTCTTTCCCTTAATTTAAATCAGGGAGACTTCAAATTCTATGAAAAACAGTGACGTCACGAATCCGTTGTAATTCCAATGGAGTGTCCAGCAGGGGGCGCACTATATATAGTGTCCCTGCTGGACACTCTATGGATTCAATGGATGTCTATGTAACTTATGTCTATGTATGCACACATATATATACTGTACTACTACTCCCATCATCTGCTCATAGTATGAGCAGATGATGGAGGAGTAGTACCAGGGCCATCCCAATCACCAAACAGCCACCGCCGCCACATATACACTGTACAACTCCTCCCATCATCTGCTCATAGTATGAGCAGATGATGAGGGAGTAGTACCAGGGGTATCCCCATCACATGCACATCCCTGTCGTCGCCGCTGACATTGCCGCCTCTGATGCACTCACATTCCCTGCTGGGGACTGACTGCAGAGCTCACTGCCGCCCCAGACTCCTGCCGACTCGTTTCCTAGCAGTATATGTGCATTTCCCATAATTAATGTACATTAGGAATTTGTCTAACTTTCCATAAGTAATAACATAATAAAAAATACTTTTGTGACTCTGTGACTGCCATAGCATATGTACTGCACAAGCAATCTCATACTAGGGATGAGCAAATTTACACTCCTGCCTGGAAGAGCGGGATCTATTCCCGGGAAACAGTTCCCAGTGGAGCAGGCAGCAGGCTAACAAGCCGACTGCCGAGCCATTTTAACTAATATAAAATAAACTTGTAGGGTTCGTCAAGTTATATATTTTTGCACATACTTAATTTAACAAAGTTACCTCCTTCTCCTGATATATTTGCTAATTCCCTCCCAATGTTGACAGCTTGTTTTCTAGGTTATTAAACACCACTCTGCACCACTCTGGAAATTATTTCGGGCAGGGGATGGGGGGTACATAATAAAGAAAGTATGCTTACTGGACCTCATGCCACACTGCACCACATGACTGGGCTCCCATACCCTGCTGAGCAGTCTGGTGGCAGCTTATTACTTCATTAGTACAGGAGAGATAACTGTTATCTGACATTATTGACGGTGTATAGGCACCAAAGTGTTTGTTATTATGTGCTTGTTACCTTCTTGATAAACCAGGTTTTACCTGTAAGAATCTAAATCCTTTACATTTATTACTGACAGAACTTAAATTTGACTCGGTGAGCCTGAACAGCATGGATGCTACCAGTGAGCGAGACTTTATAGGTAAAAGGATCACATTTTGTTTCTCTAAATATTTTGTGTAAAGATCCACCTAGATCCTAGTACATAAATCTACCAAAATACTCCCATTTATTTACAAGATAACTTAATACATCTTTATTATTTATGGTTCCACTCATTTCCATTGCCATCGCTGTCTAGGCTGTAGGTATATAACTGATATAGTCACTGATATTATATTATATTTGATTTGGTTTCAGCGGAATTTCTTTTCTGGGCATCTCTATGTATGACTCATCTAAGTAAGATGTCTGAAGATCTTATTATTTACAGCACCAAGGAGTTCAGCTTTGTTACCCTCTCTGACTCTTATAGGTTTGTATATAATGTACTGTATTAGCAACATGGAAAAATACTGTAGAAAATACAAAATACTGTGAAATTCCTTTAAACCTTTATTTAATAATACATGGGTTTTAGTCATAAGTCCAAAACTCAAATATGTATAAAAAATTAAGGGGCAGATTTATCAATACATCTAAGGGGCAGATGGTTCCCTGGGTTAGCGCCGCTGGATTTTTCAAGAGACTTAGACAAGATTTAACCCTGTTCAATCCCCACCTATAATCTAAGCTTGTTTGTAATAGGCTTCTGTTACACGAGTTGTGCCGTTTGCAGTGCATCCTGACTCTCTCTTTGGTCCACACTGTCTAGACTGCTCTGTTCTTCACCCCCCCCTTTTTAAACATAGGTCACATGATCTCTGTCTCTTCTGTTGCCAGGCAAGCTGTAACAGCTCATCTGTAACCCCGCCCACCACTGACACCATAATGACCTGGGCGGGGAAACAACAGCCTCTTCTGAGTAATATGTGGGAAAGGAGACACTGTTGTTTCACCTCTTTCTCTAATATAGATAGATAGATAGATAGATAGATAGATAGATAGATAGATAGATAGATAGACATCTTGTAGTATAGTCAGCAGCACAGTTCACAGTAGCGGGTGCCAGAGAAAAATCCTGCAACCACAGGTTTTTCAATAATATGCAAAGTAGCTTTCACGGTGTAGCAAAAAAACTTTAGTTTATTCCAAGTATTTTAGCACAGCAAACATAATCAAGTGGCAACGTTTCTGTGGCCTCTCGCTTGAAAATGGTGGCGAGAGGCTACAGAAACGTTGCCACTTGATTATGTTTGCTGTGCTGAAATACTTGGAATAAACTAAAGTTTTTTTGCTACACCTTACTTGGAGTGCCGTGAAAGTTACTTTACAGATAGATAGATAGATAGATAGATAGATACTGTGTTTACAGTGCAAAGCAGAAGCAGATCGAGCCAGTGGTGGGCTAATGCTACAAGACAGGGACGGGTACCCAGCAGTTGACTCTAAAGTGCAATGCATGTTGGGAAATGTAGTTTCCCACTCGGTTGCCATGATGTTAATCTCCATAAGAGACCTCTATTCCGCATAGAGACTGCTGGTATACTTCTACAGCAGAGTCACTTGAGACATAATGGTTGTTAGGCATATGCTCCCTGACCACCAAGTCAATAGAATTATTGTTATTAGACAATATTAACATCAAATGGCTTACAAATATTATTTAATGTGCTAAAACTCTCACTCACTTCTACTTAAAGAAGACACATACACTTTCCACCATCAGATATGTTCAGTAATAGGATGTCAGTCTCTTGTGGATGTGCATAGCTGCCTCTTCTTTCATGTTGCAGCAGACGTTTTACAAGTGTTACACTTCCATCATAATGTGCAGTCTTGTCTGTTGATATTAATTGAGAATGTTATATTACAAAAAAAAATTCTACAAGCTTCCTCTCCTCCTCAGTACTGGAAGTAGTTTAATGCCGCAGAAGAAGAACCCTGACAGCTTGGAACTAATCCGCAGCAAAGCAGGACGTGTCTTTGGCAGAGTATGGAAAAAAGAATTATCATAAAATATTTCTGTGTATAACCATTGTATATGTATAACCATTAGCTTATTGAGGAATTGACTCCTACTATGAATAGAGAAGGTATACATTAGATCTTCAGATCAAATTAACACAGACACCATAGCTGATAGACTGCTTTATAAGTCAGTGGGATCTGTTTGTCACTGGTTGTACCCATAATATGAAGGCTCCAACCTCATGTTGTGGTTTTCATTAATGAAGGAAACAATAGCAGTACTGTAACGTCTATTAAAAAAAAATCAAACATGTAAGATACACAACTTAAGGTAATATGACCAGATATATGTATACAGCTAGAACCAGTATGTTTTCTGCTAGCTTTTACACCCTCCTTTTCTGGTTTCTTGTTAATTTAGGGGGTAGTCCGCTCAAACACAACTTTTCATATGTTGCTGCCCATGGTGAGACTAACAGCTCTTTCCATACTTGTTATTATCTATTCAGTCTCCTTCCCCATTTCTCAGCTGCTGCTTTCTGCTGTAAAAAACAAAAATCTGTGTGTGAGATTTTCTATGCACCCCCTCCTCCTCCCCCCTCCCTTCTGAGACTGATGATATAAACAAGTCCCTATCTGCAATTTTGTAGCAACTTTTTAATGCTGAGAGGATTAATCACAGAGAGTACATCAGCAACTTGTCCTTAGATTACCCTCCCAGCATTATAAAGAAGCTACAAAGTTGCACATAAGGCCTGCCAAAGAACTTGTTTACATCAGCTAACTTGGAAGGGAGGGGGATAAGACCTCACACAGATTTTTGTGTTTTCAGCAGAAAGCAGCAGCTCAGAACTGGAGGAAGGAGAATAAATAGATAATAAGTATGGAATAAATTTTAAGTCTCATCTTGGGAAGCAAGTTTGAGTGAAATACCTTTTTAAGATAACTAGTGCCAAAGCCATGTAGCTCACCTATGTGTTTCATTAGGTTTATCTGCATCTTTATGAATGCAATGAATTGCCATCTTCTAATTATGTCTTATATTCTAAAACTTGCTCTAGCTAAAGACTTTAAATATATTGTAACTATATTTCTTTTCAAGTGCTCTGGTTTTCTGATGACACTAAAAGGCCTTCCAAGCACATACAACAAGGACCTACAGGTGAGTATTCCCCAGACTTTCTGCATTTTTGCAGATATCTATGCCTTTGAAAATTTTATGTTCTTCTAAAAGGGTTTTTCCAAACTTAAAGTGGCCAATGGTAGATCGCTAGCATATGCCATAACTATATGATTGATGGGGGTCCATGCTTGATGGGGCCGCATTGCAGTCTGCAGTCCCTTTGACATGAGCTGGCCGTTTATGAGTGCCGATTGACAACGTACAAGTTGATAGTCACTGGTTAACAGGGCAGTTTACATGGCCCAATTGTCAGGCATTGTCGGTGTGGGTGTTCATTACTGTCAACAGAATATTGCCTGTTTTCACAGAAAGACGTACTGCTGACCAGCAATGATTTTTTACAAGTTCATAAATCATGTCATCAGCCAACACACATATTTTCTTGTAATTCTACAACTAGAGTTAATTAAGACATATATTGTAAAACTACAGTTTAATGAGTACTCCGGAGACTGCAGGGAATTTTATTTTTATTTTTTTTTTGCTAATACTGTACATGCTTTAATATAGGATTATTACTTTGTAATATAACTTTATAAAAAAAATGTATAGTTAGAGCAACCACTGCTCCCTCTGCAGAAGCTGATGGAAATTGTGATCGTGCCGCTTCATGTACTATATAAAGTACACTGAGGGAGCAATCCCCGTTTTGCATAGTGTCAGCATTGTTCAGCAGTGCTAGAACAGATCAGGGGATCGAGAACAGCAGGGCTTAAAGTTCTGCAGTTGCCAACACAAATATTGGTGGTAGCAGAGAAGCCGTGTCTCCCCTTACTGCCGCCACTAAAAGGAAGTACATATGTATTCAAAAAACTATAATTTTTATACTTTAGTAATGTTATATAAGTTTATTAAAGCAATGTATTTAATATAAATTTTTTGTCTCTGGAGTACCACTTTAAAAAAAAAGTGACATTTTTGGAAGGGTCTTTCTATAATTTCAGTGTGATTGTTAAATGAAATAAATCAGCCTTACTTTATACCCTATAGTATAGAAAGAACAGTATTTATTTACACCTGTATTTTTGTATGTAGGAAGACAAGGAGGCCATGTTTGATGTCTATGACACCACATGTGCTGTGCTTCAGGTTGCCTCTGGAGTAATCTCCACACTACAGGTATATTTCTTAGTTTTGCCTTTTACCTTTTTACATTCTAAGCAGCTATTTGTGACTGACATTTCTATATTTAGCTACATGAGAGTAGGTGTGTTTGTGGTGAAAATATGATAGAGCAGCACTGTGTATGTCCGTGGATGTGTGCCAGCCACAGGAACCCGGCCGAAGATCTCAGCTACAGCATGTAAAGTAAAGGATATTTAAGCCACTCTGGATTTGTGAAAGACCTTTATTCACGCTGTAACAGACTGGGGCTAACTCACTTTCTGGAATCACCATCCCCCGATCATGGTTGGCACACCGCAGTTTGCATTGCAAATGATATTTGGAAAGACAGATAGTGAGCTGTGGTTTGGAATTTTGTTTTGTAGATTAACAAAGAAGCTATGGAAAAAGCTCTGAGTCCAGATATGCTGGCCACGGACATTGCTTATTATTTGGTCAGGAAAGGGGTAAGTGGAACCTGATCTCCATAGTAGACAGTGTCGGACTGGCCCACCAAATGACCGGAGTATCCTCCGGTGGGCCCCCAGCTTTAGAACCTGCACTAAGACTGACTGACATGTCGTTTCTTACTGGCTCTTCATTGGTGGGCCCCCAGGATCATTTCCTCTGGTGGGCCCCAGATACCCCAGTCTGACACTGATAGTATATGTATATGACAGGGTACAAGGCTGAAAATACATAGGCCCTTTAAGTTCCTATATTACATTATTATATGTAGGATTCGGAAAACACTTACACCAGACCTCAGACAGACCACCCTCAGCTAGACTGCCTTTAAAGACTGATTAACCTCACTTACACTAGTTCTACCTGAAGCTACCACTAGAGAGAGCATGGTTGCTTACTGCATGCTGTTTTTACTTTGAACTTAAAGGGAACCAAATCAGTTTGGGCTGATATGGTTCCCTGGATTATTGTATAAAGCACCTGGAGCGGCCGCAGCATGTACCGGCCGCGACCGCAGCAGGTGCTTTATAACGGAGAAAATTACTTTTATTTCCCGGCTCGTGACTAGATACGAGCGGGGAAGTAGTCATGGTGGGCGGCTCCCCGCTCGTATCTAGTCACTGCGCGCTGCCTGTCAGCGCGCTCAGAGGGGGTGATTGACAGGCAGAGAGGTACGTTACTGGCCTCTCTGCCTGTCAATCATCCCGCCGAGCGCGCTGACAGGCAGAGCTCAGTGACTAGATAAAAGCAGGGAGCCGCCCACCGTGACTACTTCCCCACTTGTATCTAGTCACGACCCGGGGAATAAAAGTCATTTTCTCCATTATAAAGCACCTGCTGCGGCCGTGGCCGGTACGTGCCGCGGCCGCTTCAGGTGCTTTATACAATGATCCAGGGAACCATATCAGCCCAAACGGGCTGATTGGTGTCCTTTAAAGGGAATCAATCATGCAAAAATCGCCTATGCAGCTATAAATACGTTGTTATATAGCCCCAGCACTGTTTTCACCTATATAATTAATCGCTATTAGTATTACTTATATGGCCCGAAAATGCACTTTGTGTACTGTGTACTGATAGCAGCTCCCTGTGTACCTCATAGAGCTAAAATCAGACTCCCCTCCTCCAGGCTGGGCTGCCCTGCTCTGTGGTGAGTCTGTCCATAAGATGGGCGACATGGAGGAGCATGTGACCATGCTCCGCCCACCAGTTTCTTCCATAGGCATATACAGGCTCAGTGGTGGACACAGAGGGCGGGGCATGGTCACATGCTTCTCCATGTCGGCCATCTTATGAACAGAATCACTGCAGGGCAGGACAACATGCAGGAAGGGAGTCTGATTTTAGCTCTAAGAGGTACACAGGTAGCTGCTGTCAGTATATACAGTGAGTACACTTACTAATATTGTACACTTAACAATTTTACTATAAAATGGCCAACTCGTTTAATGTTCATTTCACCATCAAAGGGGTTATCCAGTGCTACAAAACATGGCCACTTTTCCCCCTCTCTTGTCTCCATATTGGGTGGCGTTTGTAACTTAGTTCCATTGAAGTAAATAGAGCTTAATTGCAAACCGCACCAGAACTGGAGACAAGAGCGCGGCAAAAGTGGCCATGTTTTTTGCAGCGCTGAATAACCCCTTTAAACATTTTTGTATTGTGTAGATGATACTAAGTGATGTCAATGTTTGACATTTACATGCTGTTGATGAAGTAAAGAGTTATGCTGTTTACTTACACAGAATGGTGCCACCATGAGGAGTGGTCACTCATCTGAAAGCCAAGTCTCCACAAAGTGGTGCTCTCTTCCCTGCTGACACTTTAGAAAACCCTTTCAGTCATTCTTGTCAGGAAAGGACCAGTTCTAAGGAGACTGAATATACAAACCTCCCCTAGAAGCACAAATTACCAGTAGCACTAAGGAGGTCACATAAAAGCAAAAACAATGTGAAACACTCACCTGGGGAAGTTGTGCAAGGAGCACAACATCCTAGATTGTATATAAGCATGGTTCACAGCCAGAAGTCATCAGGATACTGTTGAAATGCAAAAAACAGAAGACAAAGTTCAAACTAAATATCTTTAAGAATGGACCCTTGAACTAGTGCAATGCGTTGAGTTTGATATTAAGCACACATAAGTTTCCTGATAGCAAAGGACCATTTTTCAAACTGTTTAGTTTACACTTTGGCTTCTGGTTTCAGCATAGAATTATAGGGACAGTGGACTGGCTGTAGTAACATTTTTAAAGGGGTTAAACAGCGCTACAAAAACATGCCCCCTCTCTTGTCTCCAGTTCAGGTGTGGTGTGCAACTAAGCTCCATTTATTTAAATGGAGCTGAGTTTAAAACCCCACCCAATTTGGAGACAAGAGAGGGGAAAAAAGTGGCTATGCTTTTGTAGTGCTGGATAACCCCTTTAAGTGTTACCCCAGCCTAAAATAGTCATGGTTTAGTGTCCTGTGACTGGATGTTTTTCATTATAGATGCCCTTCAGACAAGCGCATGGAGTTTCTGGAAAGGTTGTTCAGCTAGCAGAAACCAAGGGCATTACACTCAATAAACTGTCTCTGGAGGACTTAAAGAGCATCAGGTATGTGGCTGACATTATTTTACCCTTGCTGATTAATCTGTAAAGACAGACCTGGGGGCTGCGGTATTGCTACTAAGTTTAAATATACATTTTTATTATGCAGCCCGGGTGGCCACATTGGCATTTTTCCTCATAGACTTCTATGGGGGGGATAAAAACGCCAGAAAAAAAGTCATGTCTACATGCATATTGGAAATAGAACACAGAATACATAAAAATCATGGAGTCAGATGATAAAGAATCATACGACTTGAAGAAAGCCTCAAGGACAAGTCCTATTTTGGCCTTCAGGAGGTGCTGACTGTTTCTGGGGGTTCTTTTGGCCTCGTCTTGTGAGAGCCACAACATTTGTATTTTCCAGTCTGCGTAGTCCTGTCATGGCTTGTATTTGCTGATTTTCCCTCTATGGTCTCTCTTCTATCCAGGCCTGCTTTTTATGGTCCTGTATTTGGATCTAGAAATGATTGTTGCATGATTTACAATATCCCTATAGACTGCAGCAGAAACACAAGTATCCCAGCCTTATTGTATGATGATATTAGCCTTAGTGCAAGAAAGTCCAGATAGTTAAAAGGTTCTCATGTGGAAAGTCCTCAACATATTAACTTCCAATATCTTCTGTATTCTTCATTTTAATTTGCTTACCACAGGACTATGTATTGGCACGTTCCTTGTTTTATGTGTTTGGTTTCATCTTTTGCAGTCCTCTCTTTGCCAGTGATGTCTCTAAATTGTGGAACTATACTAACAGTGTGGAGCAGTACACCGCAGCAGGTGGGACAGCAAAGAGCAGTGTGGTTGCACAGGTGGAACAGATCAGAAACTGGATGAAAAATCACAAGGACCATTAACGTGAATTGTCTGCATAAAGATATGAGCTTATAAGGGTTCAATGACACAGAAAGATTATATGCCAAAGATTTGAAGCCAAAGCCAGAAACAGACTATAAACAGAGATCAGGTCATAAAGGAAAGACTGAGATTTCGCCTCTTTTCAAATCCATTCCTGACTTTGGCTTCAAATCTTTGGCAGATAATCTGTCAGATAATCTTTCTGTGTAAATGGACCCTAAGAAGATACTTTTTACCATTAGATAGTTAATTGTATAAAGAATAATTACATATATAACACTACATGTTATGGTGCGTTTACACAGGCAGATTTATCATAAAGATCTTTGAAGCCAAAACCAGGAACAGACTATAAACAGGGAACAGGTCATAAAGGAAAGACTGAGATTTCTCCTCTTTTCCAATCCATTCCTGGCTTTGGCTTCCAAAATCTGTCAGATAAATCTGCCTGTGTAAACGCACCATTAGGGTAGCTTCACACGTACCGAATCGCAGTGTTAATAACGCTGCGAGTCGGATTGGTCCTGGCAGATCACTTTCACTACATACACACAGCGGTCTGAACGACCGCTGCGTGTATGTAATTCTGCCGGCCGCTTAACCCCTTCAGCTCCCGCCCGGCTCTCGCTCTGTATACATTACCTGTCCTCTCTGCATGGGGTCCCGGCGTACTGCTCTCCCACCCAGCAATTCAGTGTGTTGCCCTGCCGCAGCCACTGATTGGCCGGGCGGGAGAGCAGTACACCGGGACCCCGTGCAGCGAGGAGAGGTAATGTATACAGAGCGGGAGCCGGGCGGCAGCTGAAGGGGTTAAGCGGCCGGCAGGATTACATACACGCAGCGGTCATTCAGACCGCTGTGTGTATGTAGTGAAAGTGATCTGCCAGGACCTAGCCGACTCGCAGCGTTATTAACGCTGCAAGTCGGTACGTGTGAAGCTACCCTTACAAATGCTGTCTAGGGTAGAAGGACTGCCAACGCATGTTCTTATCCTTTGTATCTGATATAGAAGCCGAAGCTAATATTCCTGGTAATACATCTAAATTACAGCATATGCAGGTTTTTTCCAAACCACTTCAGACTATAGCTTCCTTTTTTATACTTACCTGAAACCCACGTTCTTATGCTAACGATAAGAACCCTTTACTTTTGTCTTTCTCTCCTGTGAACTATATATTCTTAAAAGAATTTTAAAGACATTGTAAATTTTTACTTTTTAAAGCTGAAAGCAGGGTTGTCACAATGGTCGTATTGTCAGTAGGTTAGATATCTAGACCAGTTTCTCAGTGTGTTAAAGGAGACCTGTCACCCCCCGTGCCGGTGTGACAGGCTCCCGACCCCCAGCTAGATCCCCTTATACTGACCTCATCTCGCCGAGTCCTGCTCCCGGAGTTGGTCCCGGGACAGAGATATCCTGGTCAGAAGCCGGCACGCACGCTGTGGAGATAGGCCCAGCCTCCATAGAGAATGAAAGGAGCCGTGCGCGCGCTGCAGAGATGAGTCCGGCTCAATTCATTCTCTATGGACGCCGGACCTATTTCCACATGCGCCGGCTTCTGACCAGGGACCAGCTCTGAGAGCGGGACTCGGCAGGATGAGGTCAGTATAAGGGGATCTAGCTGGGGGCCGGGAGCCTGTCACCCCGGCACGGGGGGTGACAGGTCCTCTTTAACATGTGAACATACCCATATGTAGGAATTTCCGAATGGTGAACGTAATCTGTAAATGTAAAAATAAATAATGAAAACAATCAAATGTATTGTGTTTTATCTTCTATTCGGTCCTCACCATGGAAAAAAAAAATTATAAGCCTCCCATCCTGTACAGTACTGTATATGATTGCTGGAGTGCATATACAGTAGAGTAGTAGTACAGCACCACCATCTCCCATCCCTTACAGTGCTGGGATTGGGGGGGGCAATATGCAGTAAACGATGAGTGAGGAGTTAGTGACTACTGTATTATAATTGCTGTTGTTGACCGTTTCTTGTTTAAACTGTCCTGTTCTATATAGTGCTGCTCTGTACTGTAGAGATTACACTGGGCACTTTTTAATGTAATAAATGAGGATTATAGGTAATTATTGGTTGGCACTGTTAATTAACCAATTAAACACATTTACATTATTTTCTATAGGAAACTGCCTTCCTGAACCAATTAAGTTTGAGAATCGAGGTACTGCTGTGTGTGTATATGTGTATATATGTATATATATATATATATATATATATATATATATATATATATATATATATATATAAGCAAGTTGAAGACAGCGTCTTTTCGTAATCAGAAAAAGTATAGCTTTATTATGCATACACAAAAAATACCGAGCCTTTCTCAAGTATATCATATGATGTAGAAGGGCCGAAACGTCGTTTTTTATGTATGCATATGGCATAATAAAGCTATACTTTTTCTGATTACGAAAAGAGGCTGTCTTCAACTTGCTTTTTTGGATTCAGTACTGGGTGTAAGCCGACCCGTTGGAGGACTGTGCGTCACATTGGAGATAACGCTGTTCCCTACAGGGGAGATTGATTGATTTATATATATATAAAAAAATTCTTTCAGTATTTTAATTCAAAAAGTGACCTCATATATTCTATATAAGAGTGAACTATACAAAGTGAACTTTTGCAAGCGTTTATTTCTGTTAAAGTTGATGATGGATATGGATGGATATGGATTACAGCCAAGAAAAACCCAAAAGTCAGTATTTCAGAAAATTTGAATAATGAACCCAAAACACCTGCAGTGGCTTCCTAAGTGTTATAAAAGGTCCCTTAGGGCCCTATTCCACAATATGATTATCGTTCAATCTAAACGATAATCATTCATTTGAATAGCAGTTAACGATTTAGACCGAACGAGAAATCGTTGATCGTTTAATAAGACCTGGACCTATTTTTATCATTGCTCGTTCACAAATCGTTCGCATTAAATAAGATGTCATTTGGTCGTTCTGAGTAGTGACGTACACAATAGCGACAACAAGACAACCACAAGAATGATCATAAGTAACAATTATCGTTCCATGTAAATGGGTGAACGATTTCAGGTCTTTCGCAATAATTAATAATAATAATAATTTTTATTTATATAGCGCCAACAAATTCCGCAGCACTTTACAATTCTGGGGGTACATACATAGACAAAAAATAGACATTACAGAGATATACATATAATTATCCATACATGAGGAGTGAGGACCCTGCTCGCATGCATCAGCTTACATACTACTAGGAGGGGGTTTGAGACAAAATGGCAGAGGGGCAAAGTGCTTCAGTGTTCTTATGGTCCGGCCATCTATATAAATAAGGCAGTGCAGGTAAGGGTGGGTGAACCGGTCACCAGACAATGCATGCATGCACAGGTCTAACTGCTTAAATGCTTGGCGTGTGTATATGTATGTGTATATGTGTGTGTGCGTGGTGGAGGTGTTTGTGTGTGTGTGGGGGGGGGGGGTTGGGTTTGAGGGTAGCAGTGAAAATTAGGGAACCTGGTAAGCCTGCTTGAACAGATGAGCTTTGAGGGCACGTTTGAAACTTTGTGTATTGGAGGTGAGTCTGACATTCTTGGGTAATGCATTCCATAGAACTGGTGCAGCTCGGGTGAAGTCCTGGAGACGGGAGTGAGAGGTGCGGATTAAGGTGGATGTTAGTCTTAAGTCATTGGAGGAGCGTAAGGCACGGGTAGGGCAGTAGACAGAGATTAGGGAGGAGATATAGGGAGGTGCAGCACTGTGGAGAGCCTTGTGGGTGAGCAGGAGGACTTTATATTGTATCCTGTGTTTAATAGGGAGCCAATGTAATGACTGGCACAGGGGGGAGGCATCGGTATAGCGGCTGGACATGGAGATGAGCCTGGCTGCTGTATTGAGAATGGACTGGAGAGAGGAGAGTTTAGAGGAAGGAAGGCCGATTAGTAGGGAATTGCAGTAATCTAGGCGGGAATGAATAAGAGCGACAATGAGAGTTTTAGCAGATTCGACAGTAAGGAAGGGACGGATTTTAGAGATGTTTTTTAGATGCAGATTACAGGAACGTGAAAGAGATTTAATATGAGGAGTGAAAGAGAGATCCGAGCCAAATATAACCCCAAGGCAGCGGGCTTGTTGTGTAGGGGTTATGGTTGCACCACAGACAGAGATGGAGATGTCAGGTGGAGGGCGGTTAGCAGAGGGAGGGAATACAAGAAGCTCAGTCTTAGCAAGGTTTAGTTTTAGGAATAGGGAGGACATAGCGTTAGAGACGGCAGACAGACAGTTACTGGTGTTCTGTAGAAGAGCGGGGGCAGGGGCGTGCTAAGATTCATGGGGCCCCATAGCAAAAAAATTTAAGGGTCCCTCTCCCATACGCACAACACAAAGCACTGCACATATAAATATACTGTATATAGACAGTATATGCTCTGTGATGTGTCCAAAAAATAAAATCTCTTGTTGCCAGAAGCAGAATCTTGGCATCAGCAACAAGAGTGACTGGCAGAGCAGAGAGCCAATGGCTGCTTGCTCTGTCAGTCCAATGTTTTTACCCATAAGGACCCATTAGGAGACCTTATGGTTAAATACATAGGTGCAGGAGCAGACTACTTTCTGCTTAACCCCTTATTTACTGCTGTGTGTAAGTGACCCAAAGTTCAGAAGACAAAGAGATATCTGCTTTACTACTTGTGCACTGATAACCCCTGACCTCTGCACAGCAGCTGGAGAACAGAGGTCAGAGGTTATCAGAGGAGATCTCTTTGTCTTCTACTTGTTAACCCTTTTTTTTGTGTTGCAGCATGTAAGTAAACATTGGGTCACTTACACACTGCAGTACAGGACACTCTTACCTTCTCCCCCGGCTCCCCTCCTGCACGGGCCCCATAGCAACTGCCTACTCTGCCTCTATGGTAGCTACGCCACTGAGCGGGGGTGATATCACGGGAGGAGGTATACAGCTGGGTATCATCAGCATAGAGATGGTACTGAAAACCAAACTTGCTGATGATTTGTCCGATGGGTAAAGTGAGAAAAGGAGAGGACCCAGGACTGATCCCTGAGGAACCCCGACTGTAAGGGGGAGGGAAGATGAGGTGGAGCCAGAAAGTGATACACTAAAGGAGCGGTCAGAGAGATAGGAGGAAAACCAGGAAAGAGGTTTCTTCTCTCGTCCCGTGGAATAGAGCCCTTAGTCTGGTTCAGTATGCAACACAATCATGGGGAAGACTGCTGACTTGACAGATGTCCAGAAGGCAGTTATTCACACACTCCACAAGGAGGGTAAGCCACAAAAGTTCATTGCTGTTCATTGTACTGTTCTCAGGGTGTTGTATCAAAGCATATTTATGGAAAGTTGAGTGGAAGGAAAAAGTGTGGTAGAAAAAGGTGCACAAGCAACCGGGAGAACCGCAGTCTTAACAGGATTGTAAAGAAAATGTCATTCAAAAATTTGGGAGAGATTCACAAAGAGCGGACTGCTGCTGGAGTCAGTGCTTCAAAAGTGTTGCATTCCATGTGTCAAGCCACTCCTGACCAATAAACAACGCCAGAAGCGTGTTATCTGGGCCGAGGAAAAGAAGAACTGGACTGTTGATCAATGATCCAAGGTGCTGATTTCAGATGAAAGTAAACTTTGCACGCTGTATCACAGAGCTCCCGTACCCCAACGGCTCTCATCTTCTCTCCGGTTCCAGGTACATCATGACCCAGGTTCTACGGCACAGAGTGTTGGAATTTATCCGGCTCAGCCAATCAGTGACTGCAGCCCCAGTCACTGACTGGCTGAGCGGGGCATCCGTCAGCCGGTTCGTGGTGTAGCCAGCAGGGAACTCATGGGGTCCAGGAGCGGGAGGCGGCTCTGTGCGGGCACTAAGTCAGATGACTATAACATGACTTTTATTTCCCCCACCCCCTGCTCGTAATGATTTTTTACTTCCCCGCCAGACATCTCCTTTAAGCAGGGAATAACTGGATCCTACAAGCCCAGTCAGTATGGTGTACAGTAACAAAATGGTGGAGGGTGTGAGGCATAAATCATATCAGGAAAGACTTAGGGAGGCATTTATTAAGTCCGGCGTTTTTTACGCCGGACTTAAAAATGCCCCCGCAGCTCCGGCGGTACGGGGATTTATGTAGAGGCGGACTGCCTGTACATAAATCCTGTGCGCGCCGGTGCGCACCGCCGAAAACCTACGCCAGCTGAGGACTGGAGTAGGTTTTCGGCGTAGAATTGGGCGGAACGGATGATAAATCGCGCGGACTCTGAGTCCGCGCCCTCCGTTCCGCCCACTTCCCGCCTACTTTCCGCCCCCTGGCGTACTCGGCGGAAAGTGCCGATTTGCGATTATTTTATTCGCAAATCGGCCATTTGCGTATAAAATAATACGCAAATCGGCACTTTCCGCCAAAAATCATCCGTCCGCCGGATGATACATGTGGCCCTTAATGATTTGAATCTGTACAGTCTGGAGGAAAGAAGGGAAAGGGGGGACATGATGGAAACCTTTACGTATGTTAAAGGACTAAATAAGGTTCAGGAGGGAAGTGTTTTTTAGTTAAAAAAAAAACTGAGCTCAAGAACAAGAGGACACAGTGAGAGGTTATCTGGGAGAAAGATCAGAAGCAACGTGAGAAAATATTATTTTACTGAAAGAGTAGTAGATACTTGGAACAAACTTCCAGCAGATGTGGTTGGTAAATCTACAATAACAGAATGTAAACCTGCCTGGGATAAACATATATCTGTCCTAAGATAATAAGAAGGGAAATACTAAAAGGGCAGACTAGATGGACCCAGTGGTTTCCTTCTGCCGACAATCTTCTATGTTTCTAGTAATAGAGAGGATGGGAAACACAAGAGCGAACAGAGACTGCAGGGAGCATAAAGGAATGAGCAGGGCAGATGTGGGCACATACATGCAGCACTCTCTGTCCTGGGAGAGAGGGGTTACAGCTATGAAGAGATTACCTCCACAGTCCTGTCCTCTGATGCAAGCCCCAGCCTGAAGGGGATCCACTCATTTCGAAGGTGAGGGAGACTTCCTGGGTCAGAGTACAGTGCTGTAGACTCCGCTATGCAGGCAATGCCCCTCCCAACTCATCCTCCCACCTAGTACAGGGAGCTCTTAAAGGCAACCAATCATTTAAAAAAACGCAGCACCCAGCACACTTCCCAAACATGCTTTTACACCCCCCACCCCCCAGAATGTACAACCCGAAAACTTACTTTATAAACTTGGCGCCCTGTATGTAACTTACTGTCCCCTGGGCGTTCTGGAGCAGTAATCATGCCCCTCTGGGTGTGATTAGACTGCATAATTGTGGTGATGTCACTGAGAGGCGCGCCGCCCTTAACGTCAGCACACCTACATCCTTACTGTGCTGCACAAGTGCAGTACAGCGGGTCCTGTCCGTGCTGCACAGGTGCAGAATAGCCTTGAACTCATTCCCGGATCTCCAGCAATGAGTTTGAGGCTATGCTGCACCTGTGCAGTATGGCGCGGAGTGGACCCGCTGTACTGCACAAGTGTGGCGCAGCAAGAACATAGGCGCGCCAATATGAGGGGCGGCGCGGCTCACAGTGACATCACCACAATTATACAGTCTAATCACGCCCAGAGGGGCTTGATCACCGCTATGGCACGCTTAGGGGACGGTGACTCCTTGCTGGTGGCTCACCGCCCAGATGACTACTTGGGGGCAATTTACATACAGCACGCCAAGTATATAAAGTAAGTTTTCGGGTTGTACGTTCCAGGGAGGGAGGGGGGTGTAAACGCTTGTCTGGGAAGTATGCTGGGTGCTCCTACAGAACATTTCCATAGTATAACAGGCGTTTTTTAGGTGATTGGTTGCCTTTAAACCAAAGCGATGCTCTTAAATCAAGTAACAATTTTGAAACACTGTGAGCTCTTCTTGCAAAATGCTCTCAATCCAAGTTACGCTGAAACCAAGGTACCACTGTATGTCTTAGAACTTAGATGATAAATCCGGGCCATTGTTTCACACATAAGAACAACTTTTATTAAATATTCATGCGACTTACATCAAACATATCAATGAGGTCACTGAATCTGTCACACAACAAAATGTATGTGTTACCCCTGCCTAACAGCCGAAGAAACAAAGGTTACTTGGCAGCCTTCCTACCAGGAAATAACCAACATCTCTGCAGGAAACCAGTCATTCTGAAAAGTCAGCATTTTCAAGAATACAATGTGATTACACCGGGGGAAACTCAGGTGAAACCTTCATTGTTACTGGATTTATTCTAGAACATTTCAGAGAATATTTCATCACAACCAGGGCTAGACGCATGAGCTCACTAACTGTACTAGCAAGGGACCAGACTGAAGGAAAGATACATGGTGCCCGGTCCAAATTACACTTTGGTGCCTCCATGTCATTATATCATGTTAAAATGGGTCCATGTGAGGTTTGTTTTTTTTTTTGCTTTTTATTCCATGTTTTATGGGATGCAAAGTGAGCAGAAAACACTAATTCTAGGGCACTTTTTTTTTTTTTTTTTTTTAACCAACTTCATTTTTTAATGTATTCAGATAGGGGGCTCCTTTCCCCTTCCCCAGCAGTGAGTAAGGGGGGCTTCCTTCGCTGTGTCCTCTCCCAGCAGTTAGTATGGGGGGGAGGTATTACACTAGACGATTTTTCATTGATTAACATTCAAACGACCGCTATGACCAACTATCTTAAATCGTTCACCCTATTACACAGGACGATGATCGCTACGTACGGTCGTTCTTGCGCTCGTCCTTTCCTGGCTGACAGACCTGGGAACAATCGAACGACGTGTTATTACACCAAACGATGTTTGAACGATCAACAATGAAAATAGGTCCAGATTCTATAAAACCATCGATTTCTCGTTGGTTGTTTAATTGTTTTCGGCTATTACATGTAACGATTATTGTTTAAATCCCAACGATCAACAATTTTCCAAACAATAATCATGTGTAACACGTACCTAAGGGGGGCTCCCTTCCCTGTCTCCTCTCCCAGCAGTAAGGGGGGGGCTCCCTTACCCAGCAGTAGGGGGTCTCCCTTCCCTGTGTACGAGATAGAAAATTATAGCACAGAAAGCCTCCAGGCTAAATAACTCACTAATGGGTCTCCACTGACCCTCCAATGCAACTGTCAGAAAAAATTAGTGAGGATAAATTATTATAATAAAAGTACCTGAGTATGATAGGATAGTGATCCTCTAGTTGAGCGGGATACCCGTGTGGAAAAGAGTCCATACACTGGTGCTGCAATCCAATCTGCTGTTTATTTTAAACAATACACTCGGTACACTTCAGCTCACAGGCTGATCCACACACCCAAGCGTCCACCTGGTGTCCTGCGGACGTTTCGGAGGATAGGCTCCTCCTTCCTCATGCGCATGAGGAAGGAGGAGCCTATCCTCCGAAACGTCCGCAGGACACCAGGTGGACGCTTGGGTGTGTGGATCAGCCTGTGAGCTGAAGTGTACCGAGTGTATTGTTTAAAATAAACAGCAGATTGGATTGCAGCACCAGTGTATGGACTCTTTTCCACACGGGTATCCCGCTCAACTAGAGGATCACTATCCTATCATACTCAGGTACTTTTATTATAATAATTTATCCTCACTAATTTTTTCTCCCTTCCCTGTGTCCTCTCCCAGCAGTAGGGGGTCTCCCTTCCCTGTGTCCTCTCCCAGCAGTAAGGGGGGGCTCCCTTCCCTGTGTCCTCCCCCAGCAGTAAGGGGGGGCCCCCTTACCCAGCAGTAGGGGGTCTCCCTTCCCTGTGTCCTCCCCCAGCAGTAAGGGGGGGCTCCCTTACCCAGCAGTAGGGGGTCTCCCTTCCCTGTGTCCTCCCGCAGCAGTAGGGGGTCTCCCTTCCCTGTGTCCTCCCGCAGCAGTAAGGGGGGGCTCCCTTACCCAGCAGTAGGGGGTCTCCCTTCCCTGTGTCCTCCCGCAGCAGTAGGGGGTCTCCCTTCCCTGTGTCCTCCCCCAGCAGTAGGGGGTCTCCCTTCCCTGTGTCCTCCCCCAGCAGTAAGGGGGCTCCCTTCCCTGTGTCCTCCCCCAGCAGTAGGGGGTCTCCCTTCCCTGTGTCCTCCCCCAGCAGTAGGGGGTCTCCCTTCCCTGTGTCCTCCCGCAGCAGTAGGGGGTCTCCCTTCCCTGTGTCCTCCCCCAGCAGTAGGGGGTCTCCCTTCCCTGTGTCCTCCCGCAGCAGTAGGGGGTCTCCCTTCCCTGTGTCCTCCCCCAGCAGTAGGGGGTCTCCCTTCCCTGTGTCCTCCCCCAGCAGTAAGGGGGCTCCCTTCCCTGTGTCCTCCCCCAGCAGTAGGGGGTCTCCCTTCCCTGTGTCCTCCCCCAGCAGTAGGGGGTCTCCCTTCCCTGTGTCCTCCCGCAGCAGTAGGGGGTCTCCCTTCCCTGTGTCCTCCCCCAGCAGTAGGGGTCTCCCTTCCCTGTGTCCTCCCCCAGCAGTAAGGGGGGGCTCCCTTACCCAGCAGTAGGGGGTCTCCCTTCCCTGTGTCCTCCCCCAGCAGTAGGGGTCTCCCTTCCCTGTGTCCTCCCCCAGCAGTAAGGGGGGGCTCCCTTACCCAGCAGTAGGGGGTCTCCCTTCCCTGTGTCCTCCCCCAGCAGTAGGGGGTCTCCCTTCCCTGTGTCCTCCACCAGCAGTAAGGGGGGGGGGCTCCCTTACCCAGCAGTAGGGGGTCTCCCTTCCCTGTGTCCTCCCCCAGCAGTAAGGGGGGGGGGGCAGCAGTAAAGGGTCTCCCTTCCCTGTGTCCTCCCCCAGCAGTAGGGGGTCTCCCTTCCCTGTGTCCTCCCCCAGCAGTAGGGGGTCTCCCTTCCCTGTGTCCTCCCCCAGCAGTAGGGGGTCTCCCTTCCCTGTGTCCTCCCCCAGCAGTAGGGGGTCTCCCTTCCCTGTGTCCTCCCCCAGCAGTAGGGGGTCTCCCTTCCCTGTGTCCTCTCCCAGCAGTAGGGGGTCTCCCTTCCCTGTGTCCTCCCCCAGCAGTAGGGGGGCTCCCTTCCCTGTGTCCTCCCCCAGCAGTAGGGGGGCTCCCTTCCCTGTGTCCTCCCCCAGCAGTAGGGGGTCTCCCTTCCCTGTGTCCTCCCGCAGCAGTAAGGGGGGGCTCCCTTCCCTGTGTCCTCCCCCAGCAGTAGGGGGTCTCCCTTCCCTGTGTCCTCCCCCAGCAGTAGGGGGTCTCCCTTCCCTGTGTCCTCCCCCAGCAGTAGGGGGTCTCCCTTCCCTGTGTCCTCCCCCAGCAGTAGGGGGTCTCCCTTCCCTGTGTCCTCTCCCAGCAGTAGGGGGTCTCCCTTCCCTGTGTCCTCCCCCAGCAGTAGGGGGGCTCCCTTCCCTGTGTCCTCCCCCAGCAGTAGGGGGTCTCCCTTCCCTGTGTCCTCCCGCAGCAGTAAGGGGGGGCTCCCTTCCCTGTGTCCTCCCCCAGCAGTAGGGGGTCTCCCTTCCCTGTGTCCTCCCCCAGCAGTAGGGGGTCTCCCTTCCCTGTGTCCTCTCCCAGCAGTGAGCAGGCTTGGGGAGGGGGCTCCTTTCTCTTTGTGTTACTAGTTCTCATGCCTCCAGTCTGCAAATGAAAAAATATAAAAAATAAATTAATAATAATAATAATAGTAATAATAATAATAAGCACCCTTTCCTCAGTCCCTTCCCTATACACAGAGCAGACTATGCAGCATGCGGCACCAGCCGCCTCATCACACCATCCAGGCTCCGGAATCGCACCACCCGCTTCCTCTATCACGTGACGCAGCGAGTCATGTGACCAGC
Source organism: Dendropsophus ebraccatus (assembly GCF_027789765.1). NCBI lineage: Eukaryota > Metazoa > Chordata > Amphibia > Anura > Hylidae > Dendropsophus > Dendropsophus ebraccatus. Next base: position 127,142,645 of record NC_091458.1, read on the forward strand.
CCCAGTTATCCCAGGAGTCGTTCCTGTCTGCAGCTCGGGGAGAGGACTGTGCGGTACCTGCCGCAATGTGTGCACAGTGGGGCTGCTGGACTGTACTGCTCCTGGGCACCGGCCTCAGCCATGCGCTGAGCGGGGGCCTGTTATACCCCAGGGAGACCCCCACCCGGGAGCTGAAGGAGCTGAGCGGGGTCTGGGCTTTCCGGGCGGATAACTCTCCCTCCAGGGACCGGGGATTCCAGCAGCAGTGGTATAAGCGGCCGCTGCGGGAGGTGAGTGCGCTGACGCATAATGTGACTGAAGCCTCTGGCGGTGCCAACTCCCCTGGCCCCCTCCTGTACCTAGTTCTCTGTACACAATATTATACCTATTCTATGCACAATATTATACATATTCTATACACAATATTATACCTATTCTATACACAATATTATACCTATTCTATACATAGTATTATATTATATACACAATATTATACCTATTCTATGCACAATATTATACATATTCTATACACAACCTATTCTATACATAGTATTATATTCTATACACAGTATTATACCTATTCTATGCACAATATTATATTCTATACACAATATTATACCTATTCTATACACCGTATTATACCTATTCTATACACAATATTATACCTATTATATACACAATATTATATTCTATACACAATATTATACCTATTATATACACAATATTATATTCTATACACAATATTATACCTATTCTATACATATTATACCTATTCTATACACAATATTATATTCTATACATATTATACCTATTCTATACACAATATTATATTCTATACATATTATACCTATTCTATACACTTTATTATATTCTATGCACAGTAATATACCTATTCTATACACAATATATTCTATGCACAGTAATATACCTATTCTATACACTATATTCTATGCAATGTGTATGTTTCACTCCGCAGACTGGCCCTGTTATCGATATGCCAGTACCTGCCAGCTACAATGATATCACTCAGGACATGGGCTTAAGAGATTTTATTGGATGGGTCTGGTACGAAAAAGAAGTCTGGTTGCCCAGTCGCTGGTTGGAGGACTCGGCTTCTAACAGAATAGTCCTGCGGGTTGGTAGTGCCCACTATTTCTCCATTGTGGTGAGTATAACATACTAAAAGGGCACTTTAAGGGTCCTATTACACTGAACGATTTTTTAACGACTAATGATAAACGATCGGAAACGAGATTGTTTATCGTTAACCTGAAATCGTTCCCCATATTACACAGAACGATAATCGTTAGTTGCGATCGTTACTATAATCGTTTACTCCTTCTGATCCCAACAAAACAATGAACAATGTGCAATTACACTGAACGATTAGTAAAAAAACGCGGAACTTGAGCGAATGAATGTGGAATTACAGTGAACGATTAACCATAATTTTAGGTTCAGATCTAAATCAACGATAAACGGCATACGAACGTTTTTTCGATTGTTTCCTGCAATTACACAGAACGATTATCGTTTAAATACGAACGATTTAACGATTTTTTTGCACAATAATCGTCCCGTGTAATAGGGCCCTAAGGCCTTCAAACTGTGTTTGTCATTGGGCTCTCCAGAACAGCTCCCCGACTCATTTCTTTTCAGTAGAGCAGGCGGTGCACCCGTGCATATGTGCAAACCAGGTGCCCACGTACGCCAGATGAATGTATGATAAATCTCTTGGAGACTATTCTGTATATGATCTTGCAGATGCATTTCTGCACCTAAAGTAAATTGCATTGTCCGCCGAGCATTACATTACAAACGGGAATAAATTGAGTGACTGAATAAGGAAGGCTTCCAGTTTTTTTGTAACGTTTGCCTTTTTTTTTCTTTGGCCGTATATTAATGCGCCTTTTTTTTGCAGTGGGTTAATGGTGTTCAAGTAACACAACATGAGGGCGGACACTTACCCTTTGAAGCAAACGTATCAAATGTTCTAAAAAGTTGTTTAGGAACTGTTCCCTGCCGAATCACCATTGCTGTAAATAATACCCTCACTCTAAACTCCTTACCCCCGGGATCCATCCAGTTCATGAACGACCCCACCCGGTAAGTACCTGGACTACACCACAGCCTTGTCACTGCTGAGTATTGGTATTACTGTAGGAAGCAGTTTGTAAAATACAGTGCTCTTTATGGTGAATGTAAGCTTTAATAAATGATCCAGTTATAGAATGGCCCATCCAGACCACATTTGTAGGAATTGTCAGTGTATGGTGGGTGTCAAAATACGGGTATGGTGTGGAGAAAAACATGTACAGTCTCCTCCTCAGATAACAACACACGATTGCCAAACTGTAGATCAGATATAACACAGGAAACAAGTGTAAAATGTTCCACATAACAATGCAGGGAGGCTCTAAAAAGCAACAGGTTTGACATTTCCTTGTAAAACCTGGTACTGCACTTAAGGCAGCGGCCAGTCAGTCAGGTGTTCATCTGTCAGACAGGTTGTATAATCACATTTCCCCTTCACCTGTCTTCTGGTGGTCTCTGACGTCTGGACCCCCAGCAGCCATATGACCACACTGCCCTCTGAGGCGCCTCCTAAATACTCTTCTGTGTACATGAGAAGTAGCTTATAGACTAGGGGTAGGGAACCTTCCGTCCTCCAGCTGTTGCAAAACTACAACTCCCATCATGCCTGGACAGCCAAAGCTAAAAGTTTTCCAAGCGCTCTAGAATTTTCTTGCTCAAATGGTATGATTTATTCAGACAGTTTATCATATAAATGCGGCACAGCACACATCGGGAACACTTTAGCGGATCTCCCACTGCGACGTTGAAGAAGGCCCTGGCAGGGCCCAAACATCATTGGTTGCCATTCCAGTGTGTGTGTGTGTGTGTGTGTGTATGTATATGTGTGTATATATATCTTTACCACAACTTATTTAGTGAGATTTATACCACAATTTCACTAACCATATTATGCTTTAAAGAGGTTGTTCGGGAACAACTAACTTTTGCGCTAACCACTAGATAGGGGAGAAATAAGAGATCACGGGAGTTCTGGCCTCCATACCCCCCGCCGATCTCCGTATTTTGCCCCCAGCTTCTTTCTTATAATTACAGCCGCAGGTACAGCACGTGACCCGCAACTGTATTCATTCCTATGGAGCCACCAGAAAGGGCCAAGTAAGCTGGAAAGTGCGGTATTAGGCTCCATAGGAATGGATAGAGCCGTGGGTCACGTGCCGTACCCACAGCTGAAGCCTGGGGCCCAATATGGAGACTGAACCCACCCATCTCTTACGTCTCCCCTATCCTGTGGACAATCTTTTTAACTGCATTCTGCACTATAATTATATGACCAGCTGTCAAAATTAAATGTGCCGTCTGAGCAAGAAAATTTTAGAGTGCTCGGAAATTCTTTACTACCACACAAAGTTGACAGCAGTATTCTTCTCCTTCTTCCTTCTTCCCCCTTCCCCCTTGTTAGGGGTTGGGTGTTACATTTTTTATTTGTGTAAAATGAATACCCCAGATTATGTAACATCCAACCCCTAAAGATTGTGAAATACACCTCACAGCATACCCTGACAGCTATACCGTTCAGGAACTGCTGGGAGTTAGTGTTCTCCATACAAAATATATATATATATATTTTTTTATTTTGTAGGGAGAACTATAACTCTTAGCAGTTCCTGAAGGTTTACGGTTGTCAGGGCATGCTGGGAGGTGTAGTCTACAACTTCACATTGTATGTTTTTGTTTGTTTTTTTTATTTAAGGGGCCCAGCTTCCCTGCTTTACTTTAGTAATATGATTATTTGACTTTTACTTTCATTTTTAAACATGTCGTACCTGCTCCTAACTTGTAGTACCGCCTGCCCTGCTCCTCATGCACTGCTTGTGACAAAACTCATGGGGGAGATCACGGAGATCTCTGCACTGACATTATTTATGTATACACATATGTATGTTTATTTATGTATTTAATTAGGGCTTATTCCCTTGTATGCCCTTATATTGCAGATGCTAAGGATGGGGGAAGTCCTGTAGTGGTGTGTTTCCTTGCCTAGCATCATGTATCAATATCATGCTGGGAGCAGAGAAACTGTTTGAATATCTGCAGCACTGTAGTGATTAAGACGCAGAGATTCAAGCAGTTTCTCCACTCCCAGCATGATATTGATACATGATGCTAGGCAAGGAAACACTCCACTACAGGACTTCCCCATCCTTAGCATCTGCAATATAAGGGGATACAAGGGAATAAGCCCTTATTTAACTTTTTTAAACAGATGGACTAAGGATCCATTTACACAGAAAGATTATCTGCCAAAGATTTGAAGCCAAAGCCAGAAACAGACTATAAACAGAGATCAGGTCATAAAGGAAGCCCTGAGATTTCTCCTCTTTTCAAATCCACTTCTGGCTTTGGCTTCAAATCTTTGGCAGATAATCTGTCAGATAATCTTTCTGTGCAAATGGACCCATACAGGCCATAGTATTTGAAATAGTGACATATCCAGTGACTCACAGGTGACATCTTCTCTGATAGTTGCTCACTTTTCTTTTCCATTTGGCCCAAGCCACAACTCTGCAGAATCTGACAGCGAAACATTTTAGGATCCTTGCTTCAGCACATACAATAAATAGGTCCCCCTCTGTGCCCATATGCCCTCTTTGTGCACCCATATAGCATTGTCTTCCTCTTTGCCTGCATTAAATATAGGCCCCTTCTGTGCCCTTGTATTGTAAAGGCCCCTTGTGCAGCAGTCCCCATATAGTTTATATCCCCCTCTCACACACAGATGATGCAGATATCCCACATTCCCTACCCCACACACACACACACCACACACTAGACAGCATCCCCCCTCAACACACACACTAGGCAGCATCCCCCCCCCCCCCACACACACACTAGACAGCATCCCCCCCCCAACACACACACAAGGCAGCATCCCCCCCCCCCGCACACACACACTCTAGACAGCATCCCCCCCCCCAACACACACACAAGGCAGCATCCCCCCCCCCGCACACACACACTCTAGACAGCATCCCCCCCCCAACACACACACACAAGGCAGCATCCCCCCCCACACACACACACACACACACTAGACAGCATCCACCCCCCCAACACACACACAAGGCAGCACCCCCCCCCCCCACACACTAGGCAGCATTCCCCCCCCCCCCCCCCAAACACACACACACACACACACACACACACTAGGCAGCATTCCCCCCCCCCCCCCCCAAACACACACACACACACACACACACACTAGGCAGCATCCTCCACATACACACACACACACACACACACTAGGTAGCATCCCTCCCCCACACTTACACTCTCACTACGCAGCACTGCAAAAACGGAACTACTAAAATTACTATATGTATTCTTTATAGATCAACGCTCTTAATTACATAACTCATAATGAAGTCTTCTTTTTCTACATAGATATCCCAAAGGATATTTTGTACAGAATATAGAGTTTGATTTCTTTAATTATGCCGGCATCCATCGCCCTGTGGTTCTTTATACAACACCCTCAGTTTACATTGATGATATCACCATTGTTACTGACATAAGTGACAGCACAGGTGAGTGAGTTTTTATGTCATCGTTGTGTGCCCCATTAGTTGAGTCATGTGATCAGTCGGGCTGCGACTGATTGTCTATGGAGACCGACTGATATCACTGACACTGAGCGGGGAGCGGACTGTGCTGCAGCGCCGTCTTCTCCCGGCTCATTCTTGTGGTTGGTCAGGGTGTGAACACTCAGACCCGGTCTGATCAAAAAACTTTTGATATGTCTCTATGATATAATGTGAAGAGGATTCAGCAGCATCCAATAGGAGTAGTAGTTTGTAAATAAGCTTTATTACATATTCGGGACAAACAGCGACGTTTTGACTAACAGTGGGTCTTTATCAATCATACAGAAAGACCATCTGTTGTTAGTCCCAGATATGCGATAAAGCTTATTTAAAGTGAATGTACCACTTAACATGCTATAGCAAGTGTTATATACCATCGTATGTGTGCTGCTTTGCAGAATCACCTGCCACAGTCCATTTTCTAGTCTGTCGCGTCTTGTTCGCGTTATTTTCGTCTAAATAGCTGTATGCAAATCTGGTCAGTTGTGCAGAAGTTAAGCCGAGGAAGAGCAGTTCAAAGCTTTCTCTTCCTCCAGCCCCAATGATGCGTGCATCCTCTTCTCCTTAGTCCCGTCTCCAGTCCAGCCATGGCGGCTCTGATGACGAGCTGAGATGGGGCCACGCTGATAGGTTGGGTGGGGAGAAGAGGACACACGCACCATCGGGCCTGAGGGAGGAGATAGCTTTAAACTGCTCTTTCTGGGCTCGCATCCTGTGCACAACTGACAAGATTTGCATATAGCTATTCAGGCGAAAATAACACGAAGGGACGTCCGATTAGAAAACAGACCACTGCGGGGTGCGTCCGATGGTATGTAACACTAGATATAGCCTGTAAAGTTGTACTTTGCTCCTATCAGATGCTGTTGCATCCTCTTCACTTCCTTAGCGTGCATCCACATCTCCACCCTCTACTACACAGAGCTCATTCCAGGGGGCTGTTGGATTCCAATTGCTTGTTATGTCTCTATGACATGTCAAAAGTTTTTCCAAATGACAGTGACAGTGTCCTTGCAGATCTGCAGGTGAGTGAGGCAGATAAATACAAAGTTACTATCTATATAAAATAGACTATAAGGGTAGCTTCACACAGCAGTGGATTTTACAGTGGGGATTTAATGCTGTGTTCATTCATTTTAGTCAAATCCGCCGCGGATTCGCAGCAGAAATTCAGCTGCGTTACGGTACGTGTGAAGCTACCCCTTAAGCTGAACCCTGACACTTTATGTTCCGTAGAGGTGATTTTGAGCAATCTTCTCATTATCGTCACAGTCAAATTACAATAGGTAACAACTATTACTAAAAGCACACACAAATTAATGTATCTTTATTTTAAATCTAAAGGATCCCCATCATTGCTTGTTATCTGTGGTGAAATATATGCTTTATGCAGTACGGGTTACATTACCCTAAAGGTCCCCATACACTTTATAGTGATGTAGGCCGATCCTGACAGTATAAATTGTATTGGGTCTCCCAAGCCTCCACTGACAGAATTTTACTGCCAGACGCCAGAGCTTTAGCTGACAACTATTGAAGGAGTTTGGCTACCTTAAAGGGAACCAATCTCTTAAAAAAACGTCTGTAACGCTATGGTAATGTGCTGTAGCAGCACCCAGCACTCTTCCCAAACATGCTTTTACACCCACCTCACTGGAATGTACAACCTGAAAACTTACTTTACAAACTTGAAGCCCTGTATGTAAATTGCCCCCAAGTTGTCATCTGGGCGGTGACCTGCGGCAAGTAGTCACTGTCCCCTGGGCGTTTCGGAGCGTTAATCACGCCCTTCTGGGCGTGATTAGCCTGCATAATTGTGGCGACATAACCAAGAGGCGCGCTGTCCCCAACGCCAGCATGCCTACGTCCTTACTGCGCCGCTCATGCACAGTACAGCAAGTCCGATCCGTGCCGTACTGCACAGGTGCAAAATAGCCTAAAACTCATTGCCGGATCTCCAGCAATGAGTTTGAGGCTTTCTGCACCTGCGCAGTACGGTGCGGAGTGGACCCATTGCACTGCGCAAGTGCGGCACAGCAAGAACGTAGGCGTGCCGACATTAGGGACAGCACTCCTCTCGGTGACGTCGCCACAATTATGCAGGCTAATCACGCCCAGAAGGGCGTGATTAACGCTCCGGAACGCCCAGGGGACAGTGACTACTTGCCGCAGCTCACCGCCCAGATGACTACTTGGGGGAAATTTACATACAGGACGCCAAGTTTATAAAGTAAGTTTTCAGGGTGTGAATTCCAGGGAGGTGGGTGTAAAAGCAGGTTTGGGAAGTGTGCTGGGTGCTGCTACAGCACATTCCCATAGCGTTACAGACGTTTTTTAGGTGATTGGTTCCCTTTAAGACCAGCTATTGGTTTGTGCATAGACCTCATACCTGTTTGGCAGCTCACAGGTTCACACTATCAGGATCAGTTTTTCCATTGATATCCATTATTTATTTATTTTTAAATATCAAAATGCATCTGTCAACCACATTTTTTGTACACTAAAAAAACCCAGATGTGTATTGATCCATTTTTTTATTTAAAGCGACTCAGTACCCACAATTTGAGAAGTTGTGTTTTTATGGGAGACCTATGTAAGGGTAAGAGCACACTACGCAAATGTGACATAAAATCCGTAGCATTTCCGTAGTGTGCACATACCCTAATATAACATGCAATAACTTATGCAATAATATTCTATTAGGATTTTGAGAAAAGAGATGCTGCTTATCCCAGTATAAAATCAGAGGAAAAGGGAACAGATACCTCTGCGGCTGTAGCTGCTGTGTTATAGGAAATCAATGTGTCCATGGGCATGAAACAGAACAATAGTAATCCAGTACATGTTATGCATTTGCTCTGTGTTGTATCGTCAGCTAAGACAACCATCACCTCTCCTCCCTTACACTTATACCTGCAGTAGATCCTGTACGTGTGAACATACCCTTAAGAAGGTTTAAGCCAAATGGTTTATGTAGGATTTCTTTATTCACAATACCTTACACCAATAATTGAGTGGGATTTTTTTCCTCTTTTCTTTCCCTTCCACCAGGATTGGTAATGTATGAAGTATCTGTGGTTGGTTCAGAATACTACTCCGTAGCTGTTACCTTGCGTTGTCAAGATGGTCAAGACGTAGCCACTGCTTTGGGTGCCGTAGGACAGCTGAAAGTAGCCAATGCAAATTTTTGGTGGCCTTATTTAATGAATGAAAACCCTGGATATCTATATTCCTTTGAAGTAAGGAAAACCACTACGATCATTTTAAGGCCAGATGCACACGTTTGTTCAGTCTGTATTATATGGTCTGTAAGCTCGCTGTATATCATAGACTGAAATCTTAAACTCCTACAGGACTTCCTGTATCATAATTCATTATAATTCAATGAGCGTGGAAACAGTTGAAGCTCTATGTGACTGTACTGAGACAGCTGTACCAGCCTTAACCATAATAACAGTACGAAGTATCACCACCGGGTGGCGGCATTGTACAACAAATTGTAGGAATGTGCTAGTTCCCAGCTTATGGTGGCAAATTTAAAGGGGTTCTTTGGCTATAGAAGACTTTTTATACACTGCTGCCCTAGAACATAAAAAACATGGTATTCTTACCTCACTATGCTCCTCTGGTGTACTCCTGTTTCCCCCTGCAGAGTTTGGTGCTGCTCACAAGACCAAACAGCGCAACCCCCCCCCCCCCCCCAAAAAAAAAAAAAAAAGTGTTCATTTGATTTCAAAAGGAAATGTTTAAAAAAAATGTGCAGCAGATTTTACAAAAATTTTTAGGTGTTCTTGTCTGTGTAAAGAAAAACAAAGCTTCAAGTATGTTGGTGTTGTTCACCTCATGCTGATTCATCCAAGATCCATGATTGTTGTTAAGAAATTCTTGGTGTTCTTCAGGTGAGAATTAAAGCGGATACAGACAGTGGCGTATGTGAGGATGTTTACACCTTACCTGTTGGGATAAGAACAGTCCGTGTATCGGGTCAGCAGTTCCTCATCAATGGGAAACCTTTCTACTTCCATGGGGTGAACAAGCACGAAGACTATGATGTAAGTATAATGATCAGTAGACTTTGCCTGTTCATAATTGAAAGAATGTATGTGTCAGGCACTTACCTGCTTACGCTCCCCTGGTGAGTCCGTCCTCCAGGTGGCACTGCAAGGACTCCTGATCCACTGACCTACCCAGGTGACATTGAGGCTGAGGGCAGGTGGCAGAGCTGGTTGTCCAATTAAAAGGTAGGGACACTGGGTAAATCGGCTTGGTGCCTGTGTTCCATGCTGTTTCTGATGCCCTACAGGCAGCTGCTTACCACATCTTCCTGTGATAGGTCTTTCCGTGGATCCTGACTGTATTGTTCCCTGGCTGTTGTTTTCCTGCCGTTTAGACTTGATGTTACTCTCATAGTTTGGCTGTAACCCAGGGCCGTCTTACCCATTGGGCATGGTAGACGGCTGACCGGGGGCCCTTGTGTCCTAGGGGGCCCCTGCCCGCTGTGACATACCCGTATTTTTCGCTTTATAAGACGCACTTTTTTTCCCTCTCAAAAGGGGAGGAAAAACTAAGTGCGTCCTATAAAGTGAATACGGTCTACCAAGCAGTGCCGAGCACCGCAAGGAAGCCGTCCCGCCCGCCCCCTCTATTGCCGCTCACTATGCATATGCATAGTGAGCGGCCCTGAACGACCCCCTCCGCCCGCCCAGCCCGCCCCTTCTATCGCCGCTCAGCTGAGCCGATCAGAAGCCCAGGAAAGTGCAATGAGCAGCACTTTCCTGGGCTTCTGATTGGCTCAGCTAAGCGGCGATAGAAGGGGCGGGCGGTCCAGGAACTCACCCGTCCGCCGGCCCCAGCAGCTGATGTCTTCCGGCAGCGCGCACTCCCGTCATCCTCTGGGCACAGCCAGCGGGGTACAGAGAGACTGCCTGTGACGGAAGTGTCCTGCAGCCTCTATCATGAAATGCAATTCGCACCTCTGCCCAGGGGCCCATAATGCTGTCAAAGGGAACCAATCAGCCCGTTTGGGCTGATATGGTTCCCTGGATCATTGTATAAAGCACCTGGAGCGGCCCCGGCAAATACCGGCCGCGGCCGCAGCAGGTGCTTTATAACGGAGAAAATGACTTTTATTCCCCGGCTCGTGACTAGATACGAGCGGGGTAGTAGTCATGGTGGGTGGCTCCCCGCTCGTATCTAGTCACTGCGCTCTGTCTGTCAGCGCGCTCGGCGGGATGATTGACAGGCAAAGAGGCCAGTAACAGACCTCTCTGCCTGTCAGAGCACAGTGACTAGATACAAGCGGGGAGCCGCCCACCATGACTACTACCCCGCTCGTATCTAGTCACGAGCCGGGGAATAAAAGTCATTTTCTCCGTTATAAAGCACCTGCTGCGGCTGCGGCCGGTACGTGCCGGGCCGCTCCAGGTGCTTTATACAATGCTCAAGGGAACCATATCAGCCCAAACGGGCTGATTGGTTCACTTTAAGACGGCCCTGCTGTGCCTATTACATGTTCTGTCTCTGGTTGTGATGTCTGGCTTGTACCTTGACTATTGTCTTTCTTATTTTGTCCCTGTCATGCCTGTCTGTTAGTGACCCAGGTTGTCTAATGTTCCATGCATAGTGTAAGCCCCATGCACGTCAGCGAAGGGACTGCCAACCACTTGGGGCCACCAGTTAGGGTGGATCATCCACATAGGTATGGACAGAGTAATGGGGTGAGAGCAGGGCTTCACTGCACATATAAGGCGGGCACCACATGCAATAGTACCGGAGTGCTAGTCCTATCCAGACCCAGAAACTACCATGGTATACAAGAAAAGAAATAGATCTAGAAAAACAAGGTCTGCACCTTCACAATATAGTAAATATTCTTTATTTAAATCCAATCCAAACAAGACACAAGATTAAAAACCTTTAAAAACACACACACATGATCCTACCACTGGCCCCAATAAGGCACAGTGAAAAACTGGTCCACCCCACATGATAATACAGAGACAGCAAAAATAAATAAACAAATATGATTATAATATAGTGCAAAAAAAATGTATGTAAACTATCTGACCCTATTATTAAGTGCCACCAAGTGCATATATAAAAAAATGTGAAACAAAACAGTATCCTGAAAAAAGGAAATAAATATACAATAAAGTGAGAAAACACAAATCAGAAAATAAATAAATAGATAATATATACAGTCACAATTGCTGTCCCACGGATGGATCAGGCAGATTAACCCCCAGCAGGGCTTCACTGTTTACTACCTAATTTTTGTACAGCCTTTTTTTCTCCTCTCCCTGCTCACTCACCCCCTCTCCATAGAGCATAGTATACATGGAAATCCTGCCTCTTCTTGGGTGGGGGGAGTAGGAAAACAGCTTTTTTAGTACAAAAGGAAGCTCTTTTGCTTAATAAAACCTGTTCCAGAGTTTCTTAAAATCGCTTGTACTATTGATATTTATTGATTTCTGTAAAATGACATTTACGCTTTAAATGTATTGCTATCAGCTGCACATTGCCATTCACACAGGAAGATGTGCGGTTGAGACATTGATGGTCTATTCTGAGGATACAGTGCCCAAAAACCCTTTTACTATTAACACTGCATTTAATAAGTGTATCTGCTTTTGTTTATTTGTTTATACATCTAGGATACTGTCTTTCTCCTCATTTAGAAGATCTTAAAAGAAAAATTTAAAGCAGGTTAGAAGACTGTCACCTGCTGTTATGTTCCCATATAGCAATGGACACTGAGAATGAAAGTCGTTTTCTTACCTTCATCCTCAATGTAATTTTCGTTAAATCTCTAGTTTATGTAAATTAGGAGCTTCAGGGCACTGGGTGTAGGACTACTGATCCGCTCGCCATGCTCATAAATATTGCTGTCATAATAATGGCGTCATTGCAGAGCGCTGCCTTGATATGCATGGGGAGGCTTGCAACTGAGATCCAGATTTATATCTGCCTGGAATTGTTAATTTGCTTTTAACAGATTAGAGGAAAAGGTCTGGACTGGTCTTCAATTGTGAAGGATTTTAACCTGTTAAAGTGGCTGGGGGCCAACTCATTTCGCACTAGCCATTACCCATATGCTGAAGAGATCATGGACCTATGCGATAAATATGGCATTGTGGTCATCGATGAATGTCCAGGAGTTGGCATAAGAGAGAGGTAAGGAACGCTTCTTAACATTGTTTATTGCTATTTTACCGCATGATAGCCAGTAAATGGTCTACTGTAGAGGAATTTAAATATGTATGCATTGTGATGACCTTAAAGCCTTAAAGGAGTTATCCAGGATTAAAAAAAAAAAAAAAAAAAAAAAAGGATTTCCAAAAACAGATTGTGTGTGGTATTGCAGAAATGGGCTGCAAAACCCAGACTCAAACAGAAGACAGGCAAGGCGCTGTTTCTGGAAGTAATTAACCATGTTTTTGTAAGCCTGGATAACCCCTTTAAAGGGGTACTGCAAGGAAAAAAAATTGTATTAAATCAAGCGGTGTCAGAAAGTGCCAAAGATTTGTAAATGACTTCCAGTACTTACTAGCTGCTGTATGTCCTGCAGGAAGTGGTGTTTTCTTTCCAGTATGACACAGTGCTCTTTGCTGTCACCTCTTTCCATGTCAGGAACTGTCCAGAGCAGCAGCAAATCATCATAGAAAACCTCTCCTGCTTTCCAGACTGATGAGAGCATACCACTTCCTGCAGGACATACAGCAGCTGATACGTTCTGGTACACTTGAGATTTGTTTATAGAAGTAAATGACAATTCTCTGGAACTTTCTGACACCAGTTGATAAAAAATATATAGTTTTTGCTAGAGTACCCCTTTAAAGGATCACAGGGGGCGTTCTGCTGGGACCTGTTGTCTCAGAAGCGGACAGAAGACAGGAACAGCGGAGGCCTAAAAGTAGGCGAAGTGGTAGGTAAGTATCGTTTGCTTTCTTTTTTCTACAGCCCCAACAATATATCAATTGGTTTAAAATGCTGGAATACCACTTTCATGGCACTTTCAGCACTGCTCATTTATTTAGATATTAGACTGTAAGTTTCAGACTATAGCAAAATTGCTCTTTAAAAATGTGATTTATAATATGGTTATAGAAGCATCATCTGACACTGGTACACATTAGTCAGTCACTGATACTGGCAGACTACCCCACGGCTAGGAATGCTGATAGAACGCCAGAGAAGCTCGGGGGTGCACCATTAATATTGAGAGCAGTCCAAATCCACAATATAAGGTAAAGGAAGTAGGCACTCACCCAGAGTTAGGCTATGTGCACACACAGTATTTCTGTCAGTATTTTAGCCAGTTTTTGGAGCGTTCACTTTGATGGAGCCAATCTGCATCCTGAATTTCCAGTGCACATTATTGTGGAAGAAGCTCAGGGAAGGTGACATAATATATTCCATCATAATTTACATTTTCAAAAAAATGTGTGCTGCTATCTAAAGGGTGAACTGCAGAGCATATCCGCATTGAAAATTGTGGGGCTTGCATTGAAGGAATTCTTCAGCAGACATTTTTTGTGATTGTGGCCTTAGTTCTGTCTGAGGCCAGGACACTGTGTCATATTGGCCACTAGGTGGCAGACTAGACTAGATTATACACCCTCCCTGCACGCAGGTGTAAATTGTGATAAAAATAGGTATTATAGGAGGCCACGCTCAGCACCGCAGATGACAAAAAGCTGCAAAAATTTAAAATCAGCTTTTTGCCATCTGCGCCTGGTGCACGGCATGATGAATTACCCCCCCCCCCCCCCCCCTTGTATTTCAGCCTTGCAGTTGTGAATTTTGTGGGGATTTGGTATAAGTCTGCTTCAGCATCTGTGATTTTTATGGCAGATTTCGACTTCCCCATTAAAGTCAAATGGATTTCTGTGCAGTGTGTGGTTGTGGTTTTACAAATCCCGTCCACTTTGCTACTACTGTAAACATTGCAGATTCTCTGCACGGAACACCAAAGACGGGTGAAAAAAGGTTAAAGAACTGTGCAATCCCTTTAATCGAATAAAGATCGACTGAAAATGTCTTGTTCTTCTTTTGTACATGTTCTGAATATAGTGAGAGTTTTGGAAACAAGTCTCTGCAACATCATTTAGTTGTTATGGAGGAACTGGTGCGAAGAGATAAAAACCGCCCGTCGGTGGTGATGTGGTCCGTTGCCAATGAACCAGCCTCACAGCTCCCTCCTGCCGGATATTATTTTAAGTAAGTGTGTAACCTTGCTGCCAATAAGTAGAATGAAACAGATTTCCATCTACGCAAAAGTAAAGTAAGGCTGGGTTAGAGCTGGGCGGTATACCGCAAAAATACCGATACCGTCACTGGCGTCGGTTAACCGACCTCAACTTAGCCAGGACGGTATCCAGGGCCGGATTAAGGTTGGTGGAGGCCCCGGGCGACAATTTTGTTGGAGGCTGCCCCCCCCCCCCAAAAAAAAAAATAACAATATCACGATCTATATAGATGTCAGCTTACTGTAGGCGACTTAACACAGATCCCTCCTCGCTCCTGGCTCAGCATCCTCCTCTGTTGTGCACGTGATGGTCACTAGAGGCTGCAGTGCAGAGGAAGATGCACAGCCCTAGAGACAGGCGCAGGAAGGGGTGAGTATCAGGGTGTGTTCTCACATTGTGTTTGTGTTAATAACGCAATGTGAGAACCCAGCACTTTCTGTGTGCTCTTAGCCACTGTGTTAGTGCCATTATACACAGCCTGATATCCTGGGTAAGCAGCGCCATTCTGCTAGATTGGCGCTCACTTACAGAGCATATGATAAGGCTGGATCAGCCATCAGTCGCACATCACTTTTTGACGTAGCGATGCATGGCCGGTGACCAATGATTTTTGCTAGCGAGAAGCAGTGATGGTATTATGGCTTAGAGCAATATAGCCTAACTTTTTTTTTTTTTATAAACTCTAGGCACCCCTACCAAATAATGTTCTAGAAAATACAAAAGAAATGTCATCCAGTGACTTACAGGTGATGTCTTCTTTGATCTGAGGTGTCACTTTCCGTTTCCGTTTGACCTGCCAGACAAACATCTTAGGCTCCGCACTTTTACAACAACTTCCTTCCCTTTTTCCAACCCATAAGGTCCCAAACAGTATTAATTCCACTTTTTGGTGTGATTTCCAGTAAAGTGAGTAGGTATGTGGGTTGCCCCCTGTATGTCCCTTGCTGTGCCCCAAATAGTTTTAAAGTCCCTATGTCCCCATATAGTAATAATGTCCCCTGCTATGTCCACATATATAAATAATGGTTCTGCTGTACACCCCATATAGTAATAATGCCTCCTGCTGTGTCCCCATATAGTACTATTGCTCCCTGCTGTGCCTCCATATAGTAATAATGTCCCCTGCTGTGCCCTCCATATAGTAATGTCCCCTGCTGTGCCCCCATATAGTAATAATGCCCCTGGTGGCTGTAGTCAACCCCTAGTGGTGTCCTGGTAGCTGTAATTGCCCTCCCCCATCCCCAGTGGTGTCCTGGTAGCTGTAGTTCTCCGCGTATTCTCCGTATTTAGAATTTATGCTGCCCTAGGCACTTTGCATGCTGAGGTGAACCCCCCCCCAGGCACCCCATCGTGGTGTATGCATGGTGTGTACCCCGTCACGGCTGGCACCCCAGCACCGAATACTCAGCACCCAGTACTACTGAGCGGCATCCCCCGGCTCTCAGTAGTGCTGGGTACTGGGGTGCCGCTTTGCTTGATGCCCGCTCTTCTCATCAAACAGACGTGAAGGAGGTCGGGGACGTCTTAGTTTGGGGTCCGCTTCTGTCCAGTATCGGACTGGGGTACCTGGGGCCCACCAGAGGAAATGATCCTTGGTGCCCACCAATATAGAACCAGTGAGACACGACAGGCCGCTGCTTTCCTGGATTCATCTGTATCTGTGACAAATCCTTCCTTAAAAACATTTTCAGTCAAAGTGAAACTCTCAGAACACCCTCCATTTATTCAGCTCTCAGGGTATGCTGGGAGTTGTAGTTTCTGAGAGGACAACCCTTTAATAAATCACTGTATGCAGAGTCTCCTGGTGGCTGCAATCTGTGGGTGACAACCATCAGCCCTGAAGGTCCAGCAATACATCTGTCCACACTGTCCTACAACTCCCAGCATATCCTGAGGGCTGCAAACTGTCAGTACATGCTGGGAGTTTTAGTGCCTGCAGCTGTTGTAGTTGGGTCCTATACACTGGATGCTTAGTGGGAGATCAGAATACATATATCTGTGGGGGCTCAGTGTAGGGAAGTGACCCCAGAACATCACTAAAAGGGGATAGGGGGAGATGTTATTAGTGATGTTCTTGGGTCACTTCCCTGCACTGAGCCCCCACAGATCTATGTATTCTTATATGCCACAAAGCATCCAGTGTATAATGCACCTAGGACCCAACTACAACAGCTGCAGGCACTACAACTCCCAGCATGTACTGACAGTCTGCAGCCCTCAGGATATGCTGGGAGTTGTAGTGCCTGCAGCTCTTGTAGTTGGGTCCTAGGTGCATTATACACTGGAGGCTTTGTAAGGGATCAGAATACAGAGATCTGTGGGGGATCAGTGCAGGAACGTGACCCCAGAACAGCACTAATAGGGGATAGAACAAAAACATGTCCCCCTATCCCCTATTAGTGATGTTCTGGGGTCACTTCCCTGCACTGAGCCCCCACAAATCTATGTATTCTTATATACCACAAAGCATCCAGTGTATAATGCACCTAGGACCTAACTACAACAGCTGCAGGCACTACAACTACCAGCATGTACTGACAGTCTGCAGCCCTCAGGATATGTTGGGAGTTGTAGTGCCTGCAGCTGTTGTAGTTGGATTCTAGTTTAAAAGTTTGCGCTAGTGTACTGTAGTGACCGCGGGGCTGTGTCAGTACACTACCGCAAACAATACACTGACCTATTTAGACCCCAATGGTACACAGGCTCTGCACACTATAGAAGTGATTACAGTGCAGTTACTAATGACTCACGGGTGACGTCTTCTCCGATTGCTGTCGCTCACTCTTTGCTTTCCTCTCCATCTGGCGCAGCCATCATGAAGACTTCTCCGAACACAACTCCATGGCAGAGGGGCGGGCTGGCTGGCAGGGAGAGAAGCTGGGGGGCAGGGAGAGAAGCTGGGGGGGGGGCAGAAGAAGCTGATGGGAGCAGGGGGATCGGCAGAGGGGCGGGCTGGCTGGCCGGGAGAGAAGCTGGGGGGCAGGGGGATCGGCAGAGGGGTGGGCTGGCAGGGAGAGAAGCTGGGGGGCAGGGGGATCGGCCGAGGGGCGGGCTGGCAGGGAGAAAAGCTGGGGGGGCAGGGGGATCGGCAGAGGGGCGGACTGGCTGGCAGGGAGAGAAGCTGGGGGCCAGAGAGAGAAGCTGGGGGGTGGGCTGGCAGGGAGAGAAGGTGGGGGGCAGGGGGATTGGCCGAGGGGTGGGCTGGCAGGGAGAGAAGCTGGGGGGCAGGGAGAGAAGCTGGGGGGGCAGGGGGATCAGCAGAGGGGCGGGCTGGCTGGCAGGGAGAGAAGCTGGGGAGCAGGGAGAGAAGGTGGGGGGGCAGGGGGATCAGCAGAGGGGCAGGCTGGCTGGCAGGGAGAGAAGCTGGGGAGCAGGGAGAGAAGGTGGGGGGGCAGGGGGATCAGCAGAGGGGCAGGCCGGCTGGCAGGGAGAGAAGATGGGGAGCAGGGAGAGAAGGTGGGGGGCAGGGGGATTGGCCGAGGGGTGGGCTGGCAGGGAGAGAAGCTGGGGGGGCAGGGGGATCAGCAGAGGGGCGGGCTGGCTGGCAGGGAGAGAAGCTGGGGAGCAGGGAGAGAAGGTGGGGGGGCAGGGGGATCAGCAGAGGGGCAGGCTGGCTGGCAGGGAGAGAAGCTGGGGAGCAGGGAGAGAAGGTGGGGGGCAGGGGGATCGGCCGAGGGGCTGGAGGGGCGGGCTGGCAGGGAGAGAAGCTGGGGAGCAGGGAGAGAAGGTGGGGGGCAGGGGGATTGGCCGAGGGGTGGGCTGGCAGGGAGAGAAGCTGGGGGGCAGGGAGAGAAGCTGGGGGGGGCAGGGGGATCAGCAGAGGGGCGGGCTGGCTGGCAGGGAGAGAAGCTGGGGAGCAGGGAGAGAAGGTGGGGGGGCAGGGGGATCAGCAGAGGGGCAGGCTGGCTGGCAGGGAGAGAAGCTGGGGAGCAGGGAGAAAAGCTGGGGGGGGGCAGGGGGATCAGCAGAGGGGCAGGCCGGCTGGCAGGGAGAGAAGATGGGGAGCAGGGAGAGAAGGTGGGGGGCAGGGGGATTGGCCGAGCGGTGGGCTGGCAGGGATTGAAGCTGGGGGGCAGGGAGAGAAGCTGGGGGGGCAGGGGGATCAGCAGAGGGGCGGGCTGGCTGGCAGGGAGAGAAGCTGGGGAGCAGGGAGAGAAGGTGGGGGGGCAGGGGGATCAGCAGAGGGGCAGGCCGGCTGGCAGGGAGAGAAGCTGGGGAGCAGGGAGAGAAGGTGGGGGGGCAGGGGGATCAGCAGAGGGGCAGGCTGGCTGGCAGGGAGAGAAGCTGGGGAGCAGGGAGAGAAGGTGGGGGGGCAGGGGGATCAGCAGAGGGGCGGGCTGGCTGGCAGGGAGAGAAGCTGGGGAGCAGGGAGAGAAGGTGGGGGGGCAGGGGGATCAGCAGAGGGGCAGGCTGGCTGGCAGGGAGAGAAGCTGGGGAGCAGGGAGAGAAGGTGGGGGGGCAGGGGGATCAGCAGAGGGGCAGGCCGGCTGGCAGGGAGAGAAGATGGGGAGCAGGGAGAGAAGGTGGGGGGCAGAGGGATTGGCCGAGGGGTGGGCTGGCAGGGAGAGAAGCTGGGGGGCAGGGAGAAAAGCTGGGGGGGCAGGGGGATCGGCAGAGGGGCGGGCTGGCTGGCAGGGAGAGAAGCTGGGGAGCAGGGAGAGAAGGTGGGGGGGCAGGGGGATCAGCAGAGGGGCAGGCTGGCTGGCAGGGAGAGAAGCTGGGGAGCAGGGAGAGAAGGTGGGGGGCAGGGGGATCGGCCGAGGGGCTGGCTGGCAGGGAGAGAAGCTGGGGGAGCAGGAAGAGAAGCTGGGGGACAGGGGGATCAGCCGAGGGGTTGGAGGGGCAGGCTGGTCAGGCTCCGGATCCCCCCACCCCTGTTTACTTGCCGGCCAGGTGAGCTTCCAGCAGACAGCCTATTACACACAGGCACGGAAGCTCATCGCAGCAGCCCGCGGTGGCCGAACTTCCTGCTCGGCGCGATGACGTCACTGTGCGCCGCTGCCGAACAGGAAGTCCGGGCACTGCGGGCTGCTGCGGTGAGCTTCCGTGCCTGTGTGCAACAGCCTGTCTGCTGGAAGCTCACCTGGCCCCGAAGGTGACACCGCTAACCCCCCCAACACCCCCCCCCCCCCCCCCGGGCGCAGACATTACCGGTGGGGGGCGGCAGAGGGGGGTTGAAGAAAAAAAAAGGAACAACCTGAACCCGGAACCCTGCTTCCGGGTTCGGGTTGGTGGGGGCCCCTTTGTGGTGGGGGCCCCGGGGCACGTGCCCCTTGTGCCCACTCTTTAATCCGGCCCTGACGGTATCTGCGGTATTTTTGTACTTCCTGTCCCGTCAGAGCACACATGCGCGCCGCCCGGCATTAGCGCTGCACATTATGTGCAGGGACGCCGGCATCAGAGCGGGAGGAGGAGGAGGAGGAGGGGCAGCAGCAAAAGCTTACCTCCCGCCCCCTGCAAGTCCCGTCCAAGCGCTCGCTCTCCCCACCCGTCCGGTCCCACCTCACATGTCCAAGGCCCCCACCCCACTGGTCCGGTCCCGTCCGAGGCCTCACCACCTCTCCTCACCCGTCCGAGGCCCCTACCGGTCCGGTCCTATCTGAGCGCCCCCCACATCCGGCCGGCGAGCGCTGCACGTGTGTGTGCCGGGACGCTGGCATTTCAGAGCTGGAGCTGGAGGAGCAGCACTTGGCGGCAGCTGTCCTGTAGTTCCCTCATTAACAGTACAGGAGTCTAGCATAGGAGGAATGGATGTGCTGCAGCAAGCAGGATGTCACACACAGCAATGTCTCCTATAGCTTATCCTGCCTGCTGAAGCCCATTCACTCCTCCTCCTATGCTACACTCCTGTACTGTTAATGAGGGAACTACAGTCATACACCCCTGGCCCCCCCCCCCCCTGTACAGTCATAGACCCCTATCCCCCCCTTTACAGTCATAGACCCCTATCCCCCCCTGTACAGTCATACACCCCTATCCCCCCCTGTACAGTCATACACCCCTATCCCCCCCTGTACAGTCATACACCCCTATCCCCCCCTGTACAGTCATACACCCCTATCCCCCCCTGTACAGTCATACACCCCTATCCCCCCCTGTACAGTCATACACCCCTGCCCCCCCTGTACAGTCATACACCCCTGTCCACCCCCTCCCTTTATAGTCATACACCCCTGCCCCCCCTGTACAGTCATACACCCCTGTCCACCCCCTCCCTTTATAGTCATACACCCCCCCTGTATAGTCATACACCCCTGTCTGCGCCCCCCTGTATAGTCATACACCCCTGTCTGCGCCCCCCTGTATAGTCATACACCCCTGTCACCCCCCCCCGTATAGTCATACACCCCTGTTGGCCCCCCTGTATATAGTCATACACCCCTGTCGGCCCTCCCTGTATATAGTCATACACCCCTGTCGGCCCTCCCTGTATATAGTCATACACCCCTGTCGGCCCTCCCTGTATATAGTCATACACCCCTGTCGGCCCTCCCTGTATATAGTCATACACCCCTGTCGGCCCTCCCTGTATATAGTCATACACCCCTGTCGGCCCTCCCTGTATATAGTCATACACCCCTGTCGGCCCTCCCTGTATATAGTCATACACCCCTGTCGGCCCTCCCTGTATATAGTCATACACCCCTGTCGGCCCTCCCTGTATATAGTCATACACCCCTGTCGGCCCTCCCTGTATATAGTCATACACCCCTGTCGGCCCTCCCTGTATATAGTCATACACCCCTGTCGGCCCTCCCTGTATATAGTCATACACCCCTGTCGGCCCTCCCTGTATATAGTCATACACCCCTGTCGGCCCTCCCTGTATATAGTCATACACCCCTGTCGGCCCTCCCTGTATATAGTCATACACCCCTGTCGGCCCTCCCTGTATATAGTCATACACCCCTGTCGGCCCTCCCTGTATATAGTCATACACCCCTGTCGGCCCTCCCTGTATATAGTCATACACCCCTGTCGGCCCTCCCTGTATATAGTCATACACCCCTGTCGGCCCTCCCTGTATATAGTCATACACCCCTGTCGGCCCTCCCTGTATATAGTCATACACCCCTGTCGGCCCTCCCTGTATATAGTCATACACCCCTGTCGGCCCTCCCTGTATATAGTCATACACCCCTGTCGGCCCTCCCTGTATATAGTCATACACCCCTGTCGGCCCTCCCTGTATATAGTCATACACCCCTGTCGGCCCTCCCTGTATATAGTCATACACCCCTGTCGGCCCTCCCTGTATATAGTCATACACCCCTGTCGGCCCTCCCTGTATATAGTCATACACCCCTGTCGGCCCTCCCTGTATATAGTCATACACCCCTGTCGGCCCTCCCTGTATATAGTCATACACCCCTGTCGGCCCTCCCTGTATATAGTCATACACCCCTGTCGGCCCTCCCTGTATATAGTCATACACCCCTGTCGGCCCTCCCTGTATATAGTCATACACCCCTGTCGGCCCTCCCTGTATATAGTCATACACCCCTGTCGGCCCTCCCTGTATATAGTCATACACCCCTGTCGGCCCTCCCTGTATATAGTCATACACCCCTGTCGGCCCTCCCTGTATATAGTCATACACCCCTGTCGGCCCTCCCTGTATATAGTCATACACCCCTGTCGGCCCTCCCTGTATATAGTCATACACCCCTGTCGGCCCTCCCTGTATATAGTCATACACCCCTGTCGGCCCTCCCT
Organism: Dendropsophus ebraccatus; assembly: GCF_027789765.1. NCBI lineage: Eukaryota > Metazoa > Chordata > Amphibia > Anura > Hylidae > Dendropsophus > Dendropsophus ebraccatus. The sequence goes on from NC_091458.1 coordinate 127,165,266, forward strand.
GTATATAGTCATACACCCCTGTCGGCCCTCCCTGTATATAGTCATACACCCCTGTCGGCCCTCCCTGTATATAGTCATACACCCCTGTCGGCCCCCCCTGTACAGTCATACACCCCTGTCGGCCCCCCCTCTATAGTCATACATCCCCAAATAATGACAAATGGTAATGATAATAATAATAATAATAGACTAACCACGGGTTGCTGCTGAGTGAGTTCTTTTTAACTTTTTTGATATCGCCAGTTTGGCATGGCAAGTGGGTGTGGTTTGTAAAAAGGGGCGTGTCATAATTATCGTTCAGTTATCGTCACCGCGGCTACATGTGCGATAAACCGCAATATTGATTTTGGCCCATATCGCCCAGCCCTAAGTGGAACCTCTCTTCTTGAAGTTCTTGATGATGCGATAGATTGTTGACTGAGGTGCAATCTTTTTAGCTGCAATACTCTTCCCTGTTAGGCCATTTTTGTGCAGTGCAATGATGACTACACGTGTTTCTTTAGAGATAACCATGGTTAACAGAAGAGAAACAATGATGCCAAGCACCAGCCTCCTTTAAAGTGTCCAGTGGTGTCATTCTTACTTAATCATGACAGATTGATCTCCAGCCCTGTCCTCATCAACACCCACACCTGTGTTAATGGAGCAATCACTGAAATGATGTTAGCTGGTCCTTTCAAGGCAGGGCTGCAATGCTGAAATGTGTTTTGGGGGATAAAGTTCATTTCCTTGGCAAATATTGACTTTGCAAGTAATTGATGTTAAGCTGATTACTCTTTATAACATTCTGGAGTATATGCAAATTGCCATTTTAAAAACGTAAGCAGTAGACTTTGTAAAAATTTATATTTCTATCATTCTCAAAACTTTTGGCCATGACTATATGCCATCTCTTTATAATTGGTAGGGGTCTGACCTCTTGAACCTGTGCCTATTGTGGAAGCCCATGTATTCTCAGGATGGTGTGGACCCCATAGGTCAGACCAGGGCTGGACTGGGACTGAAAATCAGCCCTGGCAGTTTAGAGCACACAGGCCCAATCGCCGCGCGGTGATAGGTTATGAGACAATGTTGTGAGTGCAGCACGGCTACATGTTGTATCATCACGGCCATGACTGGAATTACAGATAATAACACAGTAAATGGGGTCAGAAGGTTCTGTCTCTGTACTGTGTAGCGGTGCTGCAGTTACAGTTCGTCACCACTACACAGTGTACAGAGTTGACTGTTTTCGGCCCTGAACACTGTGCTGAGTTTAAAGGGGTACCGTGGCCCGGGGTATTTTTAAGCTATGGCCGGGGAGGGGGTGGTTATGGACAGCGGATGTCACTTACCTCCCCCATTCCAGCGTCGGTGCCCGGATCGCGCCGCCCTGCGGCCGCTTCCTGGTGTGAGCTGCGGCATGAGACGTGGCATCTCAGCCATTCAGCGGCCATAGCGGAGTCCCGCTTAAAGGCCGAGCTGCCTTAAGACGTCACGTCTCATGCCGCAGCTCAGACCAGGAAGCAATCCGGGCACCGGCGCTGGAACCGGGGAGGTAAGTGACCTCCGCCGTCCATAACCACCCCCTCCACGGCCATAGCTTAAAAATACCCCAGGGCCAGAGTACCCCTTTTAACAATACTACCACATACTGACTAATACCACCACATACGGACTAATGTCGCTGCTGCTACTCAATAAAATCCACTTCAAATAGACCAATATCCCCTTATACAGTCACCATATAGAGGTGGACACAGCTCCACACAGCTCTGTACACCATATACATTACAGTGCATTTACATTAGGTGACTCACAGGGGACGTCTTCTCTGATCAGAGTTTTTCCCTTTTCATTTTCTTCTCCATCTGTCCTGGGTCATTATGAGAACTTCTCCGAGCCACGATCCACAGAATCTGCCAGACAAACATATTAGGCTGTCACCATCCTCCTCCTTTCTCTACAAACTGCACATCTGTACACCCTCATTTAGTGGGTAGGCTGACTCTGTGACCCCCTTATAGTATATGCCCCCGCCCTCTATGTAGCTTCCTTTATAGATGGTCCCGCTTTGTGTATCCCCTATGATATATGCCCCCATCTATGTAGCCACCTTATAGGTGGCTCCTTATTTAGTCTTCCATATAGATGGGCCCATGTGCATCTACATAAGAGCCCCCCCCTCCTCTGTGTAGTCCCCCTTATAGATGACCACCTTATGTTGTCCCTCTTATGGATGGCTCCCCCTGTATTGCCCCCCCCTGTATTGTTCCCCTTATAGATGGCCCACCGTGTTGTCCCCCTTATAGATGGCTTATGCTATGTTGTCGCCCTTATAGATGGCTCATCCTATATTGCCCCCTTATATATATCCCCCTCTCCCCCTATGTTGTTCCCCTCTCCCCTATGTTCCCCTCTCCCCCTATAGGCCCACTCTCGCCCTATATTGTCCCCTTATAGATGGCCCCCCTCTCCCCTCTGTGCAAAGCAGATTTAAAAAAAAACCACAACTCCCGTCCAGCCTCTCTCCACCTGCAGGCTTCGTCTGGCCCCCGAATGATGCACGGCTGCCTGGGGTGTCCCGTCCTATGCCCGAGCAGCGCATCAGAGAACTCCTTGTGCGCCGGGCTGGGACTTCCGGCAGAGGGAGTGTCTCTAACGCGTGCTCCCTGTTCCGGAAGTCACGGCTACAGGCGCACAGAGAGTTCACTGATGCGCGTGCTGCCCGGGGATAGGATGGGACACCCCAGGCAGCCGCACACAGACTTTCTCCTGGCCCAGTGACTCCTTTTCCCTACATTAGGGGAAAGGAGTCGCCGGGTCAGGAGGAGCACAGGACCGGAGGCCCCCATGTACCACATTTTTATTTGTGACTTTTTTTTTTTTTTTGTTACATTTTATAGTTTGCACAGTTACGCATGCAATAATGCCAAATGTTTATTTATTTTTTACTTTTATGCTTTTTGAACAAAAGGAAAAGGCGGGGATTATTAGAACTTGTATTGTGATTTTTTATTTTTTACCTCTTAAAGACTGAGCCAATTTTTGTTTTTGCGTTTTTGTCTTTTCCTCGTGTTTAAAAGGCCCACGTGAGCCCTTATTTTTTGTGTCACTAATTGTATTTGCAACGATAGGCTGAATTTTTGCATAAAGTATACTACGAAACCAGAAAAAAAATTATGTGTGGTGAAATTGAACAAAAAAACAAATTTTTTTAATTTAGGGTATAAACCCACACACCGTATACGCAGCAGATATGCAACAAATACGCAGCAGATTTGTTGGTACAGATTTGATGCTGTGTTCAGTTATTTAGATCTAATCTGCTGCGAGTTTGCTGCGTATCGCAGCAGTAAATACACTGTGTATACGGTGTGTGGGTTTATACCCTTAGGGTTTTTTTGTTTGTACGCCATTTGCCCTGGGGTAAAACTGACTTGTTGTGCATGTTCCTCAAGTCCTCAAGATTAAAACGATATGTAACATGTATAACTTTTATATTATCTGATGGCCTGTAAAAAATTCAAACCATTGTTAACAAATATATGTTCCTTAAAACCGATCTATTCCCAGGCTTATAGCGCTTTTATCCTTGGGTATATGGGGCTGTGTGAGGTGTCATTTTTTGCGCCATGATGTTTACTTTCTATCGGTACCTTGATTGCGCATAGACGACTTTTTGATCGCTTTTTATTACATTTTTTCTGGATTTAATGCGACCAAAAATGAGCAATTTAGCACTTTGGGATTTTTTTTGCGCTGACGCCGTTTACCGTGCGAGATCAGAAATGTGATTAATAGTTCGGGCGATTACGCATGCGGCAATAGCAAACATGTTTGTTTATTTACTTTTATTTAAAACCTGGGAAAAGGGGGGTGATTCAGACTTTTATTAGGGGAGGGGGCTTTTTACTAATAACACTTTTTTTTTTTAACACTTATACTAGAAGCCCCCCCCCCCCTAGGGTTACGGTTATTCCCCCTAGGGGACTTCAAGTATAAGCACACTGATCTCTCATTGAGATCTTTGCTGTATAGTTATACAGCAAAGATCAATGAGATTGGCACTCTGATGCTTTCGGCTGCTGCAGCCGAAAGCATCCGAGTGCCGAGCCGGGATCAGCGCCGTTTTGGCGGAGACCCCGGCTGTCACCAGTAACGGAGATCGCTTCTCCGGGACAACGTCCCGGCGGAGCGATCTCCGCCAGTAGAAACCAGGGAAGCGCTGCTTTCGGTAATCTGATGCAGCTGTCATCTTTGACAGCTGCATCTGATTACTGTATTAGCGGGCACGGCGATCAGACCGTGCCCGCTAACACCCGCGGGCACGGGCTACAATTGGCACCCGGGACCGAGGCAGCGACCCCGCTCTGAACACCTCTTACGGGCGCATGACGTACGGGTACGTCATGCGTCCTTAAGAGGTTGAACACTTTTTTTTTTTTTACAATTTTTAATTCCCCTGTACCTCCTTGTACACTACAACTCTCAGCATACCTCCTTGTGCACTACAACTCCCAGAATACCTCCTTGTGCACAAGGAAGTATGCTAAGAGTTGTAGTGCACAAGAAAATATGCTGGGAGTTGCAGTTGTGCAGTAGCAGCCTCCCGACACACTAAATAAAAAAAAAAAATATGTGTGTGTGTGTGTGTGTGTGTGTATATATATAATATATATATTAATATATATATATATATACACACACACACACACACACACACACCCACCCTATGGGGACCAAACTACAGAGAACCCTTTATTATAGAAACCTAGCAGCAGTGGTACGTACAGTATGGCGGCTATCTACCGTATAGAGTGGGCTACAGTGTAGGGGCATACTGTGTGGACAATAACACCTATCTCCAAAAAAAAAGCCCTAGCCTTTTTTTTACAGAAAAAAAAAACTATATAAGACCTGTGGAAGAAACAAAGTTTAAAAAAAGAAAACTTGGTATAAAAATATATATTTATTAATAATTGAATAAATTGCAAAAGTTTTGTGAGGATGAGTAGTCGGCTACTGATGGTCTGCTAAACTGGGGTCTTCTCTCTGGATGAGTCTTCATGAGAGTCTCAGCAGTTTGACACCTGTGTTATAGATGGTCTCCTCTCTGTTGGAGTCTTCAGCAGCCTCAGATCTAATAGATGGTCTTTTCTCTGTTGGAGTCTTCAGGAGCCTCAGATATTATAGATGGTCTCCTCTCGGGAGTCTTCAGGAGCCTCAGATATAATAGATGGTCTCCTCTCGGGAGTCTTCAGGAGCCTCGGATATTATAGATGGTCTCCTCTCTGTTGGAGTCTTCAGGAGCCTCAGATATAATAGATGGTCTCCTCTCGGGAGTCTTCAGGAGCCTCGGATATTATAGATGGTCTCCTCTCTGTTGGAGTCTTCAGGAGCCTCAGATGTTATAGATGGTCTCCTCTCTGTTGGAGTCTTCAGGAGCCTCAGATAATATAGATGGTCTCCTCTCTGGAGTCTTCAGGAGCCTCGGATATTATAGATGGTCTCCTCTCTGTTGGAGTCTTCAGGAGCCTCAGATAATATAGATGGTCTCCTCTCTGTTGGAGTCTTCAGGAGCCTCAGATGTTATAGAGGTTATTGGGAAACTGCAAAGAAATAAGAGAAATAAATGAGTGAGAAAATGAACATTTTGTCTTTTCACAGTTGTAGAACAGTCAGAGATGAGAGGGTTGTCACTGTCAGGCTCTTACCTCTAGATGAGTCCCAATAGATGTTGCATGTAGGCAGATCCTCAATCTGCAGCCTTCAGTCCACCTCCATGTCCTCCACCGCCGGCAGGCGAGATGTGGAAATCTTCCTCCTCTTCTTCTTTGATACATCCACCATCTCCACATCATCGGGAAATTGGCGTCCGCCAACCTCCATGGGCTCGCAGATACTCTTGTATGCCCTCTTGAGCATGCGAGCCGGTCTTGCTGGTGGGGCAGGGTGGGATGGGGCGGGGCGGGGTGGTGGGGCAGGGTGGGATGGGGCGGGGCGGGGTGGTGGGGCAGGGTTGGATGGGGCGGGGTGTGGTGGTGGGGCAGGGTAGGATGGGGCGGGGCGGGGTGGTGGGGCAGGGTTGGATGGGGCGGGGCGTGGTGGTGGGGCAGGGTTTGGTGGCTGGGCCACAGTCGAAATCTTTCTCTTCCTGATTGTCATCCTGAGAGACTCTCCAACACTCCAACTCCAACAAAAGTTAGCCTGGACTAACACTGCTGTCAGGGTGCAGCTTGGTTTTATTGCCACAATCAGGTTCTATTGTGACATCATCCTCATACGTGTCATGATGACATCACAAGCAGTGGGTGTGGCCAGAGCACTCAGAGATGAATACTATGAGGGAGATTTATCAGACATGGTGTAAAGTATAACTGGCTCAGTTGCCCCTAGCAACCAATCAGAGTCCACCTTTCATTTTCCATAGTCTGTGAGCAATGAAACCTGTAATCTGATTGGTTGCTAGGGGCAACTGAGCCAGTTTCCCTTTACACCATGTTTGATAAATCTCCCCCTATATGTACCTGCACTGGACTTCTACATTATAAGATTACAGGATTTGTTCTCTGCTCCACTTTTTGTCCCGTTAGTAAATAAAAGTAATAACCAGTGTTTTCTCTGCCTGGTAGTGCAGGACGGGGTCTATAGAGAGGCTTTATTTATGGTGATAATCAGGAATACACCCCCTCCCAGGCTGACATGATGCTTTATGGTAGATGCTGAGTGTTGTATAACCTGACGGCTCCATCATGAATGAGCTCCCAATATATCTGTTAGATGGCTCCTATGTTCTGGATGGTAGATGCCGCTGTTTGGCGTCTCACAACCTCCCCATCATAATTTTTATGGAAGCTATAAAATAGTGTTATAGTGTAACTGTCATTTATAACCTATGGAGGGGGGGGGGCAGCTTTTTGAGGACAGAAAGAGACTTTTTTGCCTCCCAAAACCAGTCAGTTTCCTATCACTTATACTATTTGCTTTCTGTACAGTTGTGTGACATGACAGTTACACCTAAACCCGTCATTACTCTGCTTCCTGCTCTGAGGCCACGTTCACACAGGGTATTTTTTCATTAAAGGGGTTATCCAGCGCTACAAAAACATGGCCACTTTCCCCCCCACTGTTGTCTCCATAATGGGTGGGCTTTTGAAACTCCGTTCTATTGAGATAAATGGAGCTTAATTGCAAACCGCACCTGAACTGGAGACAACAGTTGGGGGAAAAGTGGCCATGTTTTTGTAGTTCTGGATAACCCCCTTTTAAACAACGTCCGTTTTTGCAGTTTGCAGACACAGCAGTAGTTTATTGCCACTGCGGCATTACATTAGATTGCATAGAATCACAGCCATAGTGTATACACTGGGAACTGGGTGCCGGTTAAAAAAAGGTCCACGGCATCTGCATTCCCTCGCTGGTCTGTTGATATAAAAGGGGATGTTCACCCAAAATATTTTTTTTTATTTCAAATCAACTGGTGCCAGAGATAATAAGAGGTAATTTACTTCTATTAAAAAAAAAAAAAAAAGTCAAGTCCTCCAGTACTTACCAGCTGCTGTATGTCCTGCAGGAAGTGTTGTATTCTTTCTAGTCTTGGGGGCAGGAGAGTATTTGCTGCTGCTCTGGACAGTTCCTGTCATGGACAGAGGTGGCAGCAGAGAGCGCTTATATACCTTTATGATCTACAACTTGGTTACTGGTTAGCTGTGGTTATTTAGTCTTAACATAGTCTTAGTCTGGTATGCCTCTAAAGTTACACGGATCAGCAGATCATTGCTCCATGTAATAAAGACAATGATTGGCTGGTCATGCCTTCCGATGCTGCCCTAAAATCATCAGCTGCCGGATGCGCATCGCTACATGCAATAGTGATGCGCGATCAGTCAGATCATCAGCTGATGAGTCTGTAAAGAAAATAATAAACTCTGTATGTTACCTCTCCACACTCCTCTGTGTTCTCTTTGCTTCTCCATGCTTCCCCGCAGCCGCCGGTACAAGTTCAGAGCCGGTCTCTGAAGTGATAGGCTGCTGTCCGGAACAGTACCGCCGCAGCCGGTGATTGGCTGAGCAGCCTGAGGCTTCAGAGACCGGCTCTGAACTTGTACCGGTGGCTGGTGAGAAGCCAGGAAGATACCAGGGAGCATGAGAGGTAATGTATACAGTTTATTATTTACTATATACAGCAAGGGCTGCACGGACATTGCTAACTATACAGGGCTGGGCGGTATACCGCAAAAATACAGATACCGTCACTGGCGTCGGTTAACCGACCTCAACCTAGCCAGGACGGTATCTGCGGTAATTTTTTATTTTTTTATTTTTATCTCCCAGAGAGCTCCTGCACACAAACTCGCGGCCCGGCGTGATCGCTGCACGTTATGTGCAGGGACGCCGAAATCTGAGCGGGAGGTGGAGGAGCAGCAGGGCCCAGGTGAGAATGCCCGAGTGCACAGCCCTCTGCCCGCACCCATCCAGTCCGAGCGCCCGCCCGGCGTCCCTGCACACACAGAACATTAACGTGCAGCGCTCGCTGGCTGGGGGAGAAGGGCACTCGGACGGGACTGGTACCGGTCCCCCAACCCCCCCGACCGGCGAGCGAGCGCTGCACACGTTGTCCTGTGTGCAGGGAAGAGACCATGTCAGAGCTGAAGGTGGAGGAGCAGCACATGGGGGCGGCTGTCCTGTAGTTCCCTCAGTAACAGTACAGGACTGTAACATAGGAGGAATAATGGGCCTCAGCAGGCAGGAGAAGTTATTGCTGTGTGTGGTCTCCTGCCTGCTGGAGCCCATTATTCCTCCTATATTACAGTCCTGTACTGTTACTGAGGGAACTACAGGTCCCATACCCATAAACCCCTGCCCGCCCCCCTGTATACTGTATACCCATAGACCCCTGCCTGCCCCCCAGTATACCCATAGACCCCTGCCCGCCCCCCTGTACTCCCATAGACCCCTGCCCGCCCCCTGTGTACCCATAGACCCCTGCCCGCCCCCACTGTGTACCCATAGACCCCTGCCCGCCCCCACTGTGTACCCATACACCGCTGCCCGCCCCCTCATATAGTAGAGGAGAGAGAGATAGGAGATAGATATCTTCACAGCGTGTCAGTGCAGCGCCATCTGCAGCCCCCTATAATGTGCCACTCATAATGTCCCCATAACAGTGCCTTTGTACTGTCACCTATACATATATACTGTACGTCCCTGTACTGTCACCTGTATATACTATATACCCATCATATATACTCTGGGTACCTATAGTACATAGCTATATACCTGTATATACACGTCCTGTATTGTGCACATAGCTGTATGCTGTATACCTGTATATACACGTCCTGTATTGTGCACATAGCTGTATGCTATATACCTGTATATACACGTCCTGTAGAGTGCACATAGCTGTATGCTGTATACCTGTATATACACATCCTGTAGTGTGCACATAGCTGTATGCTGTATACCTGTATATACACGTCCTGTAGAGTGCACATAGCTGTATGCTATATACCTGTATATACACGTCCTGTAGTGTGCACATAGCTGTATACCTGTATATACACGTCCTGTAGTGTGCACATAACTGTATGCTGTATACCTGTATATACATGTCCTGTAGTGTGCACATAGCTGTATGCTGTATACCTGTATATACACGTCCTGTAGTGTGCACATAGCTGTATGCTGTATACCTGTATATACACGTCCTGTAGTGTGCACACAGCTGTATGCTGTATACCTGTATATACACGTCCTGTAGTGTGCACATAACTGTATGCTGTATACCTGTATATACATGTCCTGTAGTGTGCACATAGCTGTATGCTGTATACCTGTATATACACGTCCTGTAGTGTGCACATAGCTGTATGCTGTATACCTGTATATACACGTCCTGTAGTGTGCACATAGCTGTATGCTGTATACCTGTATATACACGTCCTGTAGTGTGCACATAGCTGTATGCTGTATACCTGTATATACACGTCCTGTAGTGTGCACACAGCTGTATGCTGTATACCTGTATATACACGTCCTGTAGTGTGCACATAACTGTATGCTGTATACCTGTATATACATGTCCTGTAGTGTGCACATAGCTGTATGCTGTATACCTGTATATACACGTCCTGTAGTGTGCACATAGCTGTATGCTTTATACCTGTATATACACGTCCTGTAGTGTGCACACAGCTGTATACCTGTATATACACGTCCTGTAGTGTGCACATAACTGTATGCTGTATACCTGTATATACACGTCCTGTAGTGTGCACATAGCTGTATGCTGTATACCTGTATATACACGTCCTGTAGTGTGCACACAGTTTGGGTTGCTGCTCATTGAGTTACTGCACTTTTTTTTTAACTTTATTGAAGCAAACTATCCCCAGTTTGGCACGGCCAAGTGGGTGTGGCTTGTAAAAGGGTGTGGCTTACAAAGGGGGCATGTCATAGTTATCGTCCAATTATCGTTACCGCAGCTACATATGCGATAAACCGCAATATTGATTTAGGCCAATATCGCCCAGCCCTAGGCTGGGTCATACTACGTTTTTTTTAAAATCTATTTTTACTAAAAACGCATGGATCCGTTTTTCCATTGATTTACATTATAAAAAGAGAATGTATTAAAACATCCTTTTTTTATTTTTTAAGGTACACAAAAATGTGATCGACCATGTGTTTTTTTATATAATGCGATGTGATGTTTTTATGACGTTTGGTCAGATTTGTATGTTAATAATCTTGTTTAATGTAAACTTGAAAATAAATATTTAAAAAAATTAAAAAAGGACTCAAAATTTTAATATAGTTCTGCTGCACAGAAAATAGACATTTTATTCCTAACCATTCGCTCCCAGGGTCCTCCTGCAGTGTATTCAGGTCCCCCACTGGTACTTCCAAGACTGACTTTTCTCGGCAGTGACAGCCTGCACAACCAATCACTGACCCAACTGGCACAGCGTCATAAACAGTGATTGGCTGAGTGGGCTGTCACTGCTGAGACAAGTTCATCTTGGAAGTAGCAGCAGGGGATCCAAATACCAGGGGATCCTACCAAATCCTGGTTTGGTAGGAATAGGATGTGTTTTATTCTCTATGCAGCTCCAGGGCTTTATCAAAAAAATTTAATGGCCAGAGAATCCCTTTAAATCCTCACCCTCTTGCATTTTCTGGATGTTATTACCTGGAAGATTTTGGAAAAATACCATAAGCACTCTACATTCATGGGTATCTTTGTGCAATTTTGTATCAAAGGGCGGCAGTATGTAAAATAGGTAGAGAATAGATATGTGACTGCTCATCTTTCCCCTTGGTAGAAGAAAAGAAGGAGCAAAGGGGGTATGCAGTACCAAAAATGTAGTTCACCCCTGGTCATATTAATTGTGGCTGTGGTGCTTATATTCTACCAGCAGGGAAGGTACAGGGCTGATGTGGTATTCTCCCCCCTATATGTGTGGGGAGCAGTCACTGAACATTAAAGGGCCAAAATAAATTTTTTATGTTATTTCATAAGCAAAGTTAGACAAATTCCTAATGTACATTAATTATGGGAAATGCACATATAGTGCAGGCAGGCTTCAATTTCTCAAAAAAAACAGTACCTGAAGGGTCTAGCAGAGGGCACAGTATATGTAGAATTAACAGGGACCTTCCTGTTCTTTCAGCTGCACTGCACAAAATTCAGCTACTCCCCCAGCCTGCTCTTACAGGAGCAGTAGTGCAACCATCCCCCTCTGGGCCGCCTGATCACACCAAAAACACCAGCCCCATCCCGTATAGTGGGATGAACACTCCTTTATCACACTCCCTGCCACCTCTCTCCAGTAATTGACCTGATCAGATGAAAGCACAGGAAGGTCCCTGTTATTTTTTTACACCCCCTGCTGGACCCTTCAGGTATAAACCGGGTCGTGACTTTCACTTTTTTTTTTTTTTTTTGAGAAATTGAAGCCTGTCTGATCTACTAAATTGAGGGAAATGGCAATATATATGCATTTCCCATAATTAGTATACATTGGGAATTTGTTTAACTTTGCTTCTGTAATAACATATTAAATAAATAGATTCTGGATGGAGTTGTCCTTTAAGCAGTTTCTGTAACTGCAGTTATTTCACTGATATTCAAGCAACAGTTCATTAGGAGGAAGCTTTCACTGATGTCACCATTCTGATATTAAGTTGTATACTTTTCCACTTCAACAGGACTGTCATCACTCACACTAAACAACTGGACAGCACCAGACCAGTAACTTATGTCAGCAATGCAAATTTTGAGAAAGACCAAGGCGTAAGTTTACTTTCTTTAGGTTTACTCTTTGTTGCAGAAATAAGAATACATGCTAACAAAGATGACACTTCAGACTTCTCACAGTCAAATACTTTAGCTCAGGGATGGAGAACCCATTCCTGCTTTAGCTTATATTCTCGGTAATCTTTGCACCCATTTGGTTGCTCTATTAACATGCCCGGTTTAAAAAAAAACAAAAAACCTATTAATACTTTAATACAGTGGTACCTTGGTTTAAGAGTAACTTGGTTTAAGAGCTCACAGTTTTTCAAAATTGTGATTTGGTTTAAGAGCATTGCTTTGGTTTAAGAGCTTCCTGTACTGGGTGGGAGGCAGAGTGGGGGAGGGGCATGGTCTGCATAGCGGGGTCTACAGCACTGTACTCTGACCCAGGAAGTCTCACCCACCTTCCAAATCACAGCAGATTCACTTCGGGCTGGGGCTTACATCAGGGGACAGGACTGTGGAGGAACTCTCTGTTACCCCTCTTTCTCCGGACAGAGAGCGCTGCTATACTGTATCCACATCTGTCCTGCTCACTCCTTCATGCTCCCTGCAGTCTCTGTCAGCCCTTGTGTTTCCCATCCTCTCCATTACTGTACAGTAACTTATTATATCACATATTCTGCTTTTTCTGAATTTGTTTCATCTGTTTTACAGGTTATTCAGAATAATAAATCATTATTTTGGGGTGTGGAACCAATTGTCTGCATTTCTATGATTTCTTGTGGGAAAATTTGCTTTGGTTTAAGAGTGGATTTGGATTACAAGCGCCGTCTCGGAACGAATTATGCTCGTAATCCAAGGCACCACTGTAATTGGAATAAAAATTGTCAATATTAGAAAATTATTCTAGCATCAGTCATCCCACAGATGACATTAAAGTATAGATTTTTGTACACTGTGGGGAGTAAACGCCAAAATTATATGTGCTCATATTTAAAGTGGCCTTGTCATTAGAAAAAAAACATTTAACATATCACAGGTAAAGTCCCTTAAAGTGTCACTCTGGTTATAACTTTCAAAATCTAAACCAGCAGGGGATGTGAAATAAAGCAAGTTGGCAATTTACCTTTTTTTTTTAGTCATCATGCTGTAAAACATACCTATACTTACTTGTATCCAGTTCCTGAAGGCAGCTTTTAAGTCTTGTGCTGGTTAAAAAAAAAAAAAAGAGACTAAAAAGCAGGAGGTCGCAGTCATTTGCGCTCACAGAAAAGGCAGTCATTTCATTGATAGACACATTGAGTGGTGACACTCTGTACTGGCCAGGACTGTGTTTAGTCTTTTTTTTTTTTTTTTTTTTTTTTTTTTTTTAACCAGCACAAGACTAAAAGGCTGCTTTTTGGAGACTAGACCTGGAGACAAGCAAGTATAGCTTTGCTTGAAAGCATGATAAAAAAAAAAATAATTAATGTAAATTGCAAAAAGCTATATATCTACTGTTGATTTAGGGTAAATTCACACAGGCGGATCCGCCGGGAGTCTCACGCACGAAATCCGCAATACACGTATTATTATTCTTCTTATTAATACGTGTATTGCGGATTAGCTACGGATTTCGTGCGCGAGACTCCGCCTGTGTGAATTTACCCTTAGAATTTGAGAGTTATAATGACAGGTACTAGGGATGGTCCGAATCTTCCGAGGTTCGGGTTTGTATGAACCCGAACGATCGGTATCAGATTCCCGCTGTCTGCCTTCTCCGTCAGGCGGGTGGATACAACGGGAGGACCGCCTGGAAGACTGGGATACAGCCTATGGCTGTATCCCAGTTTTACATGCGGTCATCCCGCTGTATCCACCCTCTCCATGGAGCCGCCAGGCAGTGGGAATTATTGCAGAGTTCGGGTTCGTACAAACCCGAACCGAAACAGGTTCGGACCATCCCTAACAGGTGCCGTATAAGAATGAACCAGGAGAATTGCATTACTGCTGCTCATTCCCCATTCCCACTGTAAAAGTTGAGCTAAACAATAAGCTATGAACACCAGAGTTTGTCTTCACTTATGGTGGCTCCTATTCACTTGAATGGGACCAGAGCTGCTGTTACACATTACCACTGATACACAGTGAGCTGAGACAAACTCCCTTGTGTAGCTTATTTGTCATTTTGCCCAGAAATCCTCTTCAAGGGAATGGGTCACCTAAATTTTTTTTTTTCTTTTTTTTACTGATTAGAATCACATACTAAAACTTTTAGCCCCAGCTAGCTGTAAGGATTATTATATAAAATAGATAGAAAAATGGAAAATTAAAAGCAAGCTAAGGAGGTAAAGCACATAACCATGCACTTCTCCCTGCTTACTATGAACACTCAGGCCCTGACCAGTCAGAACTTTTGTCATCTCTGTGGCATGTCAAGTTTTTTTTTTTTTTTATTGACAGGATAACAATTTTTGCATTCACATGTCCCTAATTACAAATGTGCAAATATATCTAATCTCCTTGTGAAATTTCACCCAGTCTGTCAATGGAAAGATATTTGAATTCATCGCATTGTATCATGATTGTGATCTGAGATGCCAGACTATCTGAATGTGAGGTGTACATCAACCTGACATCTGACGATTGTGCAACCTCACATGGTAATTGTGTTTTATTTTTAGGCCCCATACGTGGATGTGATCTGTGTCAATAGCTATTTCTCCTGGTACCATGATCCCGGTCACCTGGAACTAATTCAGCTGCAACTAAATAGCCAGTTTGACAGCTGGTATGACAAATACCAAAAACCAATCATCCAGAGTGAATATGGAGCAGATACTATACCAGGCTTCCATAATGTAAGTATATATTGGTCCCCAAGGAGTCAGTGCTTTCCTGTTCTTTGACAATTGTCTACAACACTCTTTCAACAAATAACTGTGAGGGTATATGGACACTGAGTAATTCTCGTGGAAAACTCCCCCGCGCTCACACTTAAAGTTCCGCCCATCACATTGGCTCCATTATATGCTCAGGCAGATTACATCGTCCGCATAAAGAAATGACATGTCAATTCTTTGGGCGGACAGTGGAATCCGCCCGACTATAGCATGTAGTCTATGGAGTCGGCAAAGAGAGAAGCGGGAGCGCGCAGAGACGAGTGGTGGATTCCGCACAGAGTTTTCAGCGAAAATTACTCAGTGTGCATATACCCTAACAGGTGGCATTTACAGCAAAGTTATTAGACCATTGCAGTGCTGGGGTCCTGAGTTTATACCAAGTACTTGTATCACGGACAACATCTACAAAGAGTTTCTATGGTTGTCACGTTTGCTTGGGTTTCCTTCCGGCTCTCCAGTTTTTCTGTCACACTACAAAAACATTCTGTTAGGTTAGTTGGAATGTAGAACGTGATCCCCACTGGGAACAGGCACCAATGTGAGTAATGGCAAGCTTTGTACAACCCTGTGAACTATGTAAGTTCCATGTAAATTAAGTAATTATTATTATATATTGTATATTCCAGATTATGCTACACACCTGACAAAGACTGCCTGGAAAACATGAATATGGCCTATGCCCTTATGGCTGTATCCATGTTTTTCATGACTCACCAGGGCTGCATCCAACTTCTTCAGCCCCTGATAATCAAATGCAGAACAGACCTTAGCATGCTTGAGTTGTGCATATCTCTATTCCAGTTTATGAGAGGTCCAGGGGAGAAATCCATACATGCCATTCTATTGTGGATCTTGCCTCTAATGTACTATAATTTTACTGTGGGTACATAGGTATTTTATTCCATTATGATAAAAATATTAACAGCAAAAGACCCCTGGTGGATTAAAAAGAAAAAAAATGAATAATATAATTTCCTCTTACATTAATTACTATTTCATAAATTAAAGGGGTTATCCAGCATTTAAAAAGTTTTTATATATTGTTCCACTCTTGGTAAACATAATAAATATGTTATACTTACCTCTCTGCACTCCCCTGGTGTCCCAGTACGTTCTCTCCAGTGTACCCCGCTGACTGCAGCTACTCCACTACTCGTCTCAGCAATAAAAGCCCACTCAGCCAATCACTGGCCGTGGCACTCTTGTCTCAGACATTGGTTGACTGAGAAAGCTATCAATCCCAAGACACCAAAGAGGCCACTTCGGGACAGGAGGAGCGGGGAGAGGTAAGTATAACCTGTTTATTATGTTTACCAAAAGTGCAACAATATATAAAAACGTTTAAACAATGGATAACCCCTTTAAAAAAATGCACTAGTGTTTTATACAGCCGCCACTTTAAGTGCAGAGTTAGAATCTGGATGCTGTAATGTCCTTTATTTGCAAAGTTTTTCTACTTGAACGCATTGTCTTTGAATTTCAGGATCCCCCATTAATGTTTACTGAAGAATACCAAGCAATAGTATTAAAACATTATCACACCGTATTTGATGAAAAGAGGAAGACGTGCGTCATCGGAGAACTCATTTGGAACTTTGCAGACTTCATGACGGCACAGAGTAAGTCTACGTAACATAATGTCTTTTCTTCCCTACTCAACAATATGAACATTGTAAGCATTTAGTTTTCTTTTCCCAATGCAGCTATTAGCAGAGTTGTGGGAAACAAGAAGGGAATCTTTACCCGCCAGAGACAACCCAAATCCTCAGCTTTTATTCTGCGGGACAGATACTGGAGGCTGGCCAATAACACAGGGTATTTGCATAAATCTACTGTATAAACTTCCCTGTAATGATCAGTGCTTATGTTTACACAAGAGTTGCTTTCATGCTGCCTAAACGCTAGGAGGATGGTCCTGTATTACCTCCTATGGAAAATGATAGAAGTGCCTTGAATGTACGTAATGCAATATTGCACAATGTGTGTACTGTAATATACTGGGGTACACCTATCTCTCTTTATGGGTCTGGTTAGTATTTTGTTGTCGATTCTTGAGTGATTTGTCTTTTTGGTTCTTTTTTTAATTGTGAAATTGCTCTAATTGCAGACTTTGATATACATGAATGGAAACAATTGATTTAATTAAAAAAAAATCTGATTAAAAATTGTTATTTCTTGCATGAATAGGTAATTTGACATAAATACTGATATGTAGTGTGCAATACACATTAAGGCTATGTTCACACAACGTAAGTTCCGTGGGAATCATGGCCGTTGTAACAACAATTCCCATGGAACTTACATAGTGCTGCCTTCTGAGGGAATCCTGACCGAAGTATTTACACATAGGCCCAGATTTATCAAAGGGTGTAAAATTTAGATTGGTTGCTGTGGGCAGTGTACCCCAATCACAGCTCAGCTTTCAGATCTGGTAAAATGAAACCTGAGCTGTGATTGGTTGCTGTGGGCAGTTTGCACCAGTCTAAATTTTGCACCCTTAGATAAATCTCCTAAGTATACACTCCGGCCGCAGAAAACCCTGTCAGTGCATACTATGGAGCGAGCGGCTCCAGTCGCACACTCCATAGTGTGCAGTGGGGATTTCTGATGTGAGCCCGCACGTCTGCGCCCGCATCAGAACTCTGCGACGCGAAAGATCATCTGGCCGATACTGCAGTACCGGCCGGGATGATCTTTTCTGAGACCAGCCGAGTCACGGAACAGCCGGTCTCTTACGGAAGGAACATAGCCTAATGTTGCATCCTACAGATATAGTATGGGGGATCAGCAGAAACTGGACAACTTATTCTAATTGTTAGTCATTTGTATTGTCAGACTAGGCGTTCTCATTGCTGCCCCTAATGTTCTGGAAAACGGGCCTGGAGAAGCATTTCACTCCCCGTCTCGTAGCAATCTCCATCATCGACTCTATTAAAGTCTGTAGGGCCACTAGATGGCACTGCTATGTACTTCTTTCCGCTTGCTGGGTTGATTGGTGAGGGGTCTTGGTAGAGACCTCGACCAATCAAAACTTTTAAAGTTCAAAAGGACAGGTACTCTTTTATGCCAAAAATATTGCATTCAGAACATGAACATCTTTTGATATCTAATATTTGCAGCACAAAGCTTATTTAATAACAGGGAATAGCATTCCTTTACTTCCTGGTTCTATGTATTTGGAAAAGAAGAAGAAAGCTGCAAGTGCTTTAAAGTGAGTGTACCACCAGGCACAGGCTGAAGCACTGGAGGCGGGCCGACCCACCCTTAGTGGGAAGAAACGCCAACTCCTCCTTGATGTGACTCCATTAGAATCAATGGAACCCTATCATGGAGGGGCTGGAGTTTCCTCCCACTAAGGGTGGGTCAGCCCGCCTCCAGTGCTTCAGCCTGTGCCTGGTGGTACACTCACTTTAAGGCTGGGGCTACTCAGTGATTCCCAGTCACATGACCCCATCACTCATACAAGTGAATGGGGTCGCATTGTGACTTTCTGGATGTACTACTGTATACTGGATAACCCCTTTAAGAAGAAGAGACTAGAATCAATTTCGTTTCTTCACCTGTATAGCCTCCAGTATCCTGAGAAGGGACCGCAGGACCATTTCTACTTGTTTCCCGATGTTCGATCATCTCTAGTGATGTTAGGTTCGATCAAACTCTGACCTTCAACATTTGCCTCCTGCTGCCTTCCCATTGCGTGGGGGAGGGGCAGGCTGCCCAAGTACCGCCTGGAAAACAGATACAGCCTATTACCTAGGCTGTATCCCTGTTTTCCAGGCGTTACTCTAGCAGTCTCCAGCTTCCCCACGGAACTGGAAGACATCAGGAATCAAATGCTGAAGGTTCGAGTTCGAGAACCTAACATTTCCCGATTTTCGATCATTTCTACTTATCCCCACTTTACTCAATAAGTGACTATATGTACCCTCTGATTCTCAGCTCCATAGACAGAAAAATAAAAGTTATAGGGGTCAGAATACTGTGAAAAAAGGTTTTTAAGGGAAACAGAAGGGATATGCATATCCATGGTGTCAGTTTCCCTTTAAAACCTTTGATCCCGGGCTGACAATGTCACAGAGTCGGGTCTGTGACACTGTCAGCTCCCACCCCGCTCTCCGGCCGCCACCTAATCCAGAATGATTGACAGCCAGAGGAGGTGGGCAGCAGCCAGATGTTTCCATGGAGGCCAGAAAGCGGGGCAGGAGCAGACAGTGTCAGTCCAGGATAAACGAAGTTTTTTTCTAGTAACACACTGGATCACACAGCAGCAGTGAAGATATGTATGCACTGCTTGTGTAATTGTCAATGGGAAACTGGCAGCACATATCCGTGCTATCAGTTTCCCTTTAAAGTATTTAATCCAAAAGATTGGGTACGTGAGAACCTTCCCCCACATCACTGCCTGGTCGGGATTTACACTTCTGACTTGCATCTTGTTCTTATTTCCAGCCACTGGCAAAGTCCCTAAGTTCACATACTTTCCAAATAGCTGATAAGCAACGAATGACTGAGCTATCCAAATCTGTCTCTTGTCAGAAACACTACCAGGATTCTTGGATAGAATGGGCTATATTTAAAAGGACTATTCGAAATATATCCTATATGCATTAGGGCATACATGCTCTATTAAAGGGGTACAACTGAGCCAGTATATGTCTGTGGAGGACACTGGAGGTGGGGCATATGCTTCTCCATGTCGGCCATCTTATGGACAGACTAACTACAGAGCAGGACAGCACAGCCTGGAGGAGGGGAGTTGGATTTTAGCTCTGAGGTACACAGGGAGCTGCTGTCAGTAAGCATTGTGAATACAATAAACTACACACAACTATTTTACTATTAAGTGGCCAATCCCTTTAACATTTTTAGCAGTTTGTGCAGTGTATGGCTTTTAAGTATACATTTTTCCTCATCAGTAGTAATGTGAGTTGCCAACTATTGAAGTGGGCACCATATTGACAATCCTTGGTAGTCTCTGTTCACATCCCATGCGTAGCCTGGATTTAGAGGGTACCTGTCACAATGTTTTCTGACCCAATTGCCATGCAGTCACTCCTGCTCCTTGAAGTTAAAGCACATGCCCCATTCTTCTCCAGTAGAGCTTGAGCGTGTTGTATCGTGATAGTCATCTATAATATACTATAGTTTATTTTTACAGATCTGCATGTACTCTAGTTGCATATGACATGAGTAAGATAGGATTGTATATGGTAATATCAATCTATGCTTAATCGGTGTTGTATAGGAATGTGTTGACATGCTTTACTAAGTCACTTGACTGCATTTTTCTTTCCGAAATTAAAACAGCTCATCGTGTTCTCTGTGGAAGAACTGTGGCACCCAAGACTTGTTCTGTAGCAAGAGAGAACCGACTGCCTTATGTAAACCAGACATTGGCTGTTACTAAAGTCTAAATCATGTTTTCTAAAGGTTTTCCTTTTTTTTTGGGGGGGGGGGGGGGGGGGGGGGGGGGGGGGGGGTTACACCAACATTGCTGTATATACCATACAGAACTATCTGTATAAAAAGTTTAGCAATTAGCAATACTTTAGCTTAAAATAGAGCCCGATAGGGTATATGCACACTACGTAATCCGCAACTCACCCCTGCTCACTTCCGCCTGTGCCAGAGACTCCATTCTATGGTTGGGCGGATTCAGCCATCCATCCAAAAAATGAACAAGTTCATTGTTTGGACAGACAGAGAAATCCACCCAACCATAGAATGGAGTCTATGGCACAGGTGGAAATGTGTGCGGGGGCGACCTGTGGAATCCATAGTGTGCATATACCCTTACACAGAGCGAATGTAGGGAGGACCAGGAGGAAACCTAGTCGGCCAATGTATTCCCCTCTATATGGAAAGCGCAGATGGAAGCAAACGATACAGGCGGGGTGTATCTCAATAATAGGCGCCACAGACCCCGCACTATTGGGAATAGGGATTTATTTGCAATGCGTTTCGGTCCACTCAAATATATATAGGGGCGGACACAAAAACGTAGCGGACACTACTTTTGTGTCCGTTAAAAAAAAAAAAAACATCCGTTTTGTTACAATGGAAGTTAAAGGAAAAACAGATCCAAAACGGATGCACTAAAATGCATCAGTTTTTTGCAAAAAACTAATGGAAAAAACGGATTGCAAAAGCCGGTGTGAACCTAGCCTTACTTCAATGGAACCAAGTTGCAAAACCCCACTCAAACTGGAGATGAGTGGTGCTAAATAACCCCTTTAGGAGTCATGTCAGAACTGAAAACACATTAACAGTAACTAGGACAAGATTAAAAATATGCAGGTACACAGAAATTATTGCTGTATGTCTAACACACAGACAGCTGCTCAAGGAGGAATAAAAAGAAAAATAAGATACATAAGGCAATTGTGTTTCTACATTTATTTTATACCAAAAATTATATGCAACAAGAAAAAAAAAAATCTTACATATTTACAAGACGCTCTTTGTTAACACACATGGAAACAGAGCCCTGAACTTGTCTGACATAGGGCTGCTAGTAGCACTTTTGAAGACCATCCATTTACTCTGGAGTTATATGCAGTACTTCATACATTCTGAAGATACATTACCATATACAGACATATTTGGCCATGCACTTAACAGTTTTAGATACAGCACAGGTAGGCCATCGTTGCCCCGAAAGGATTGAGATTTTTCTGTAGGGATGTCTACCTTCACTTATTTAGCACCAACTGGGAAATGCATCCATCAATGTATGATCGACACCAAAGCAAGACCTTATAGTAATCTATAATGAAATCCCATCACTGGGAGCAGCTCTGAGTAATAAGGTCAAAAAATAGTGCAACACAACAGGTCGGGTTTTGGGGTTTTGCCAGAACACAAATGTAAAATGAGCTGTGGTCTTTAGTAAAAGTTACTTTTAATGTTGTCCATTGGCTGCAATGAAAAAACAAAAAAAAAACAACACACAGGCATTTTGTGATGACCCCTTGTATAAGATGGCACAGTTGTCTCCTTCCGCCAAACAGGGACTTATGGGTTTAGTGCATACACCAAATATGTTCATGTACTGTCATGAGAGCATATTGTAATATTTACCACAGACCCACACAATAGGAATATTGACTAGAACAAATGGAAAATTCAGTTCCAAGTGTTTCATTTGAGTCGGCCACACCCCAGTGATACTTTAGTGTGCAGCAATGGGTTGAGTAAGTGATCCTACCACATACATAAAGCCCCTTCACCAACAACTGTGCAAAGTTTGTGCAGTATGGCTATGACTTGGTACTGCTGAGTACTTTCAATTAGCAATTTAGTTACATTATGTTGTTTACGGTCATATTGACAATTAGATATTATATATTACACTAAAGTCACTGAATAGCCCTGGTTCTAGTCTGTGGCTCCCTTTTTGCTGCATTTCAGCACTGTGCAATATTATATTACCAAATGGTAACGGACTGTGCCGTCCTGTATGGTAGATACAGATTTCCTGTAGATAGAAGTGATAACAGATACAAGGCATTAGGATTAGCATTCACTTTTAATACATTTGAAAAGCATTGGTCTCCCATATGTCCATAAATCTATTAGGCTGCTTTGTGTTCAGAAGAGTCACACATTAGACTGGCTATTGCAAGCTGTAATGGAGCGTTGCTGCATTGGTCATACTGCAGAATACATCTGCATTATAATACTTCTTTTCTAAATATGTAAAAAAAATCTGCCAGGAAGAGGCCAGAATAACTTGTTTTACTGTTACATTGGGTCTGTTCTATTGCAGTGTAGGCTATGATGTTTTGCTGTCTGCTTTAAATAGGTGTTTCCCAAGATAAAGTATTTACAGGATAGGTGATAAGTAGTTATCAGTGGGGGTCCAGTGTGCATTATCTGGCCACCATCTAGGACCTCAGAACATTGCAGCGTTCAGTGCTCAATGTTCTATAGAGAATGAGACGTGTGGCAGTCAGGGCACACAGGCTGCTACTTTATTCAGACTGTTCTAGTGATTGTTGGAGGACCCAGCATTCTGGGACCAACACTAATAAGCTAGGCATACCCCATCCTATGTAAAGTGATACCTGCAAGCTGGGTTTAACAGATTGCATACTTACACACTTCATATGTGAACTGGTATAAAATTGTCACAATTTACTATAAAATGTTTGGGGTTTTCATACCATGTATGAACTGGTTTTAACCCAACCTAACTTACTGATTGCCACATTATATTCTTAAAAGAGGGTGTCCAGCATCAGCAGTTTTTTTTCTATATAGCTGCAGTCATACAGAATATACAAGTCCTATGCTTACCTGTCTGCGTTTCCCCAGTGTCCTGCTGGGGGTGTCTCACCACAGTACCACGGCCTCTGATTGGCTGTTACTCTTAAGACAAGTCAGTCTCTGAAGTGAGTCAACAAGGCATGACAGACACCGCCAGCAGGACACTGGTGGGGGGGGGGGACACAGACAGGTAAGCATAGGGGGGGAGATTTATCAAACATGGTGTAAAGTGAAACTGGCTCAGTTGCCCCTAGCAACCAATCAGATTCCACTTTTCATTCCTCACAGACTCTTTGGAAAATGAAAGGTGGCATCTGATTGGTTGCTAGAGGCAACTGAGCCAGTTTCACTTTACACCATGTTTGATAAATTTTCCCCATGAGGTTTATTATCTTCTATATGTCCGCAACTATGTAGGAAATATTTGCTAACTTCAGACAACAGCTTTAAAAGTATTCCCATCTCATGAAGTTATTCCTGATATACAAGATGGTGCAAGGGAAGAAGATAAAAAGACCAGCACTGAAATCTGCATCTCTCCCCCTACAGGTACACAACAGCAGGTTCATTTCAGGTTCATAACAGCTGTTAGTTTCCCTTTAAATTTATGACCTTTGAAATTGTCTCAAAATAGTCATTGTAAAAAAGCACTGATAAATCAGTCTCTCTATACAGGCCATTGTGGGGTCTGCAGGGAATTCAACAATACCACCACCTTATTAAGATCTAAACATCCTTGCATAGGATAGATTGGATTTCTATAGACATGCATGTGGCATTAACACTGCTAGATAAGTCAGTACCACCAAAGCTTTGATCACCACCTTAATTAAAGTTTTCCTGGCAGTTTTTAAAAATTAAAAAGAATAGAACAAGCTGAAATACTGAACAGTGTCTAGCAGCAACATTTTAACAGCTTTTCATTATCTGAAAGACACAGGGCCAGTCAGGTTACTTGTAATAGTCAGAATCCTGCTGCTCACTGTAGAGAACAGTATTCCCACATTATCAGCATAAACCATCTGTACTTCAATAAAACAGAACCCTCTGCTGAAGAGAGATCCAATGTAACGTCCAGTGACAGAGACCACCACCAATGTGGAAATGGCCACCTATAACCGCTTTTCATAAAACCAGGAGGTAGTAACATCAATGTCTTCACAAGATTATGTGCAAAGAATATGCTGTATCATAGAATAGGAGATTACATTTCATCCCAAAATTACTTAAAATCCCAAAATTAAACCCAGATCAAGGTAAACAGAATGCACCCATAATATTAATTGTAGGACTTTTTATAAATACCCTGTTAACCATGTTAGGAGAGTGCAGTTTTGGCCCCCAAAAGAATATACTTGCAGCCATGGCTTCACTATGTATATAGGGTTTTATTTAGAGATGAGCCCAACTCGAGCATGCTTAAAAGTCCAATTGTTCAGAATTTAAATACCGGGGGCTGAAGTTAAGCCCCTATTACACAGGGCGATGGAGAGGAGCAAACAAGCACAGTCAGCTCTCGCTTACTCCTAGTCTCCAGCTCGCTGCCAGCAGCAAGCGGGTAAGAGCGTGAGGGGGGGGGGGGGGGGGGGGGAGGGCTTCTTGGTTGCATTCTTGGTTCTAATCAAATATGAACACCCAAATGGTAATGAGTTTCAGGCAGAAGTCTTATGTGCGTGCATCAGCAGGCATGTGTGTAGAAACCATGGAATATAGCAGTAGTTCTGCGCACACAAATCTCCACACCTTTAATCATGTCATTTTTTGAGTCGACTTTGTGATCCAATTGTTTAACATATCTTTAGAGAAACCAGGGTTTTTCTCTCTGATACAAAGCTCCAAATCCCCTGCATGTAAATAGAGTGTAGACAACAACCTCACGCTATGAGCAGCTGCCGCTAGAGGCCGCCTGGGTGCTTACTGTATACTGCTACTATGGAACGCAGGGGATTTAGAGTAGTGTATAGAAAGAAAACGAATGCACTTGCTCACCAATTATGGAATTTTGGTGATTGTAACTTTAAGATAAACCGTTCTGCAATATTTAACGTATTTAAAAAACAATTATATGGATTAGATGTATTCACTTTAAGGATACGTAGATTTGTCGCTAGTCCAAAGATTAGAAACAAATTCCTGAGGACTTTACTCTCCAAAGTCCTCAGTTAAACCCTATGGCCCAGATTTAAAACAATCTGTGTAATAAAGAAACTAGTGTAAAACCGCTCGGAGCAGCTCAACTTTCATTTCACCAGAGCTAAATACTAAGCTGTGATTGGTTGCTTTGGACAGCTTACACCAATATCTCTTTTACACACTTTAATTAATGTAGGCCCATGTGTGAACAAGCCCTATACCCATATGAGCCATTGTATGGTAACAAAACACTGACCTCTGCTGATGTGTTGGTGGGGCAGAAAGGTGCCTACTCTTTTGCAGGCTATTCTAAGGTTATCCGGACCCAAAAGCAAGAGTATACAAGAGACCATTCAGTGCAAGTGGATTCAAGCACGATTAAATGTGTTGGTCGACGACAAGCTTTAACTGTACTTGGAAATACCATTGTAGCCAACAACAACGCATGGCGGAATTCTCTCTGGAAGCACATACTGATAAAAAAATACATGCATCTTCAAAGTGTAAAAAGTAATGCATTATGGTAGTCATTTTATTCATTTTCGACATACACCACAATAAACGTTCAGTATCCAACATTTTGTAGTGTTTAAATAGGCTAGGTTACAGTACAGAAGAACAGACAGGTATCCGGCAATAGGAAAGAACATTTATGTGCCAACTTTTCTTTGACAAAAAAATAAAAAATTAAGAAATCAGATCCTGATTTTCCTATTTATTTATAGAGCATGTGGGTAGATTCGAAGGGCCAAGCTGTAGCTTTGGAGTAATGCTGGAGATCTAGCCTCCTAGCCCAGCAGGTGAATAGAACACCTGAACAATGGAATACTGTATAAAGGGGTACACGTTATTATAACACAATGATTTCACAATGGAATGTTGTATAGCCCTGGCCGCACAATATCAAGACAGTAGCTTGGCTATGTAAACAACCTCAGAATAGCAAGTCACACTGGCCTATGATCAAGAAATTGGTACCTCGTGTATTTCAATCACAGGTTTACAGCAGTCTTAGCAGTCTTATGGGACATGCGGCACATGTTATAACACTTAGTAGCGTGGAGAAGCAAACCAACAAAGGTTATGTACATCTTCGGAGGCATTTTATTTATTTTTTAAAATAAAATTTTAGGATTTAAAAAAAAACAAAAAAAAAACAACTTAGCTGTTTGGCTAATATAAAGTATGAACAAATCATAGCTGATCTACTTAGATTTACTCATACTTGCTGCAGGAGAAGATAGCAGTGGCTGGAGATCAAGCTGCCACACATCTTTGAAGTGGCTTCTGCAGCTTACATAGAAGTAGAAACTACAATTTTTAACCTCAAAAATTTTATTGAAAAAATAAATAAATAAATGCCCCCCCAGAAGAGCCTATAGTCTTGTACTACTTTTCCCATAATGCTGTGGAGGAGGTCAAGCTCGCCTATCAGTGCTGCAGGTCCTGTTCATATATTTTCGTCTGTGAATCAGAAGAAAAAACTAAAGTGCCACTAACTCACTGTAAAACATTATGGGTATTAAAAGGTGCTGTTCATTATAGATTAGAATCCTTGACCATATTCAAGGGTAACCTTTTCTTGAATGACACAAACAGTGCAAAAAATTAGAAGAAAAAAAAAAAAGTTAAAAAGTTAAAATTCTGAACAAAATAAAATTGAACAACATATTACTAACACATTGAATGGAAAAAAAAATTGTGGTGGTCAAAACAATCGTCTGCAAGTCAACCTAATATGTCCCCATCTATCAAGATTACTAAACGTGGGCTTCTATGGCCCTAAAGGAGATAGATCGGCTCCATCACAAAGGATCCCTTCCAGTACAAGTATGCTGAATTCTGGGCAGATTGCATCAGAGACAAGACATGCATTGGGCTGATTGGTAGATATCAGAGTACATATGGGCACTGGTTTTTGGAACATGAGCTGAGACTGGGCTAAATTCCATGGCAATTTGGTTGTTCACCAAGGGAATTCAATTCCGTTGTTTTTGTAAAAGGCAAAAAAGCAGAAGGCACTTTAACCTATGCTCTATTACGAGAAGTCTTATGAAGCGCTCGCTTACTCGATAATCTAACAAAGATAACTGAATGCAGCTAAAGGAAAGAAAAAAATAGTTTGTATGTTAAGTAATGAGCATCCTGGCATAAGGGTCCAACCACTTACATTTTACTGTGGGTAGATTGTGTTGTCACCCAAGTGAGGCTTGATTCTGGTCTACTGCTCATGTCCACAAATATAACCGTACATGGGTGGTGCCCATTAAAATACATAGAAAAATTTAAAAAAAAAGAAAAAAAAAAAAAAAAGGACTGCATGTGACTACTGCTTAAATACACTGAAGCTCTAACGGAGATATGTGTCCATCTGCACCGAGTCCTCTAACATGAACTATTCCATACCAGATGGGGGTCTCCACACAGTAGTATGTCAACATCAAAATTACTCATGCTCAATGTGAATGGTCTCAGGAGAGCAAGAACCTATTTCCTCTGTTCCACATTAGAAACCTCCATTCATGCAGGTGCAAAGCTCTAAATGTGGTAACATCTGGCAGCTGTATCATGCGTGTGTGTGATGGGGAGTCCCTAGCACTTATTGAGGACAAGGACATTGAAGCTGTAATAAGGGTGTAAGACAGTTCACACAGGTGCAGAACACTAAACTGACAGTCTGTGGCTTTTACCAGGGATTGGTTGGTCACCCATATTTAGCAGCATCTAGAGAAAAGTATGACAAAAACACAACTGTTCTAATGTGGTACAACCGGACATGAAAATACTATGAAGCAGTGAATGGGATGAGCAGATTAGCTTCTGATGGGATTGCCTATTAGGCTACTTTCTTGTATAAGATGTCCCCAAAGCTCAGGGTCACCCCTAGAACTGCGATTGTTTTAGGGAACTATGCATTACAATAGTATCTTATATACCTATAAAGGGAGATCTTAAAGAGAAAAATCTAACCTGCTGAAAACCTACTATTGTGCACAGTGTGCCGAGGACGACGGTATGTCGGGTTCTGCGCTATGGTGGCAGGACAGTGCTAACGGTGCTACCGGACCGAGCATTACACTGCACAGCACGGGAACCGCACTGAGGAGGAAAGTAAGAGACATACCATCCTCCTCAGCGCCCTGTGCGCAATATGGAGGTATCAGCAGTTTAACCTGCTTATAGTTCCCCCTTAAGGGCGTGTTCACATGTACAGGATCCGCAGCAGATTTGATGCTGTGTTCAGTTATTTAGTTACATTAATATCAAATTTGCAGTGGTTTCTGTATGTGTGAACCCACCCTTAAGTGCCACTGACAGCTGAGTGGACGTATCCATTTAGTGACCCACCACAAACACAGAAGTGCTGCAATGTGGGACTAGAGCTCTGTGCCAGTGGCATGGGAGGGAGGAAGGTTATGTTAAAAAAAAAAAAAACATTAGTGTTAAATTAACCGTAAAAAGGAGAAATCGTTTAAGAAAATCATTTCATCCACATGTGAACCAAACCATAGAAGACTACGCCTACTTACACTATTTGGTCATATTATGGCCACGTGAAACTCAGAATTCACACGCAGTAGATTTGTTGCAGAAATTACCGCAACTAAATGTCTGTTCCATTTGTCTGAATTGGGATATTTTACATTGGACCTTAGGACCGTTTAGATTTGTCACGTATGACTTCACACCTTGAGTCATTTCAAACCTGCAGAAGCTATTTTTTTAAGTTATTGGATTATTAAGGATTTCCTTCATGCTTACATAGCAAGTCAAATCCACTGATAAATAGGGCATCACATTTAACAATGAAATGTTTAGGTTTTCACAGCGAGCGCTTATATCCTTTACCTGTCTCGTCACAACCCAGTAGGAACTAGCCGCTCACCCAGTCAGTGACTGCAGAGGTGTCCCATCCCAGTCACTAACTGGGGGCATTTCTGAGCCAGGTTGTGATGTCACAGGATCAGGGGCTACAGGAGGTAGACAGGGGTCTGTGAGCAGTAACACGGTGATGGGTAAGTATATCTTTTTTATTATGCCCGCCCTCTATGAATTTTTATATTATGGCCAGAGTTCTTCTTTAAAAGGGAAACCGCAGCCATTTCTGGTTTCGAGGCCACATTACAGTGACCTCTTTAGGTTGAAACCACTCCCCCATTCGGTCACCAATAGCCGCATAATATTGCTGATCAATTGCAGCGTCACGCAGCTATTGATAACAGCATGGGGTGTACTTTCAGGAATGTGGGAAAGGGCCTTATGTAACATAATACATTATGCTTGCCTGTCTTCTACTGAGTCTTATGACGGTTAACTTCCATGGATGATGTGCTCTTCCTGCTCTGCTGAAGACACTATAGCCATCACCGGCTGAGCTCAGCTGCAGTGCGTTTAGCCAATGAGAAAGAGTACATCACCCAGGTAAGCAGGTAGTGGGGAGGGCTGAAGATAGGTAAGTATTCTGTATTTTGTTATTTTTTTTAATCCTAAACTGGTTGTAGTTTCTTTACACTTATCACAGATAAGGTGATGAACAACTTAAGACTACAAATCTAAAAGTAAGGTGGCATTTCCATGTTCCATGCATGGTCCGTAAATCAGACAATATGCCACAGAACAGAGTTCCCGGCATCATTATTCACTATATGATGCTGGGAATCGGAGTTGTCTGTATTTACACGGAACTAGTCAGTGCCCCCTAACACCATCAAAACCAATAGTCACACCGCACTCCTACTGTCTATGGCTGGAAAAACCTCAGGTTGAAGATCATGGATCTGGACACAAAACACAACCATTGCTGGCTATCTTTAACATAAAACGTAAAAAGTAGTTCTGGTTTACCGTATAATTTTTCCTGTACTGTATATGATGCCCAGAGATAACCGTGTAATTTGAGGTCACAGATCTCATATCCCACAGCACCAAAAATATAGTGGTCAATCATCAATTCTAGACAGCCAAAGTCAAGGGGTTTACAAAAACAAAGGTAGATAACAGACCCCAAACAAAGCCAATCATACATCCCCTCCAAGTGCTGACCATATGACAACTGCTAAGCTAAGCGAGATCCATCCTTGAAATAAAAATGGTCTCATCAGGCACAACAACAAGGTTTACATACTGGTTATGGTATTTGACACACAGCACTTAGGCCAGGATAAATTATATATATATAAAAAACCCCTACATTCCCCATTTAGCAGTCTTTACTATAGTCAACGCAAAAGCCAACAATGGACAACAAACAATGGTCTTTTACAAAGGATTCACATGAGTCTTAATGTGGTATGACACCAACTACTTGTGCACAAGCTGCATAGTAAAGTCACAAGAAAGAAAAAAAAGAATAGAGCAAGAGAAACCGATATGAACTCTCTCCATTTGGCAGGGAGGATTATACATCAACATTAGTATTTAGAGTGCTGCTAGAACTTGTAGGGAGTAGTCACATGGTACAGCCTACCCATAAGGTTTCATCAACGGCCCTATATTGGTGGATGACACGACAATGTCTGGACATAAGCTAATATTCTACATGTAAGTGTACAGCACAAGTACTTTCTTGTTCCTAGTTTCTGAGGAACAATAAGTGACTACTAAGCCAACTCTTACTTATCCTGAACCTTTACATGTCAACCCTTCTTACACATTACCAATCCATAAGAAGCCTTGCACTGTGGATGACTGGGCCAACGCAATCCCTCACGCTGACCACAAGTCCATAGCCATTTCTAAAGTCCTTCAGTGACCACTAGAAATGTTGCATCAATCTGAAACTAGTGCAAAATGTACCCCCTTCAATTGGTTTTAGCACATAATAAATTCCCTCAAGATGCTGGTGGCTGTAACAAGTTGGAGGTTGTTTAATCCTACTCGAAATGCATAGAAGTAAATGGACAATGTGTTTGGCTGCTAATATTGTTCTTGAAAATACATGAAATACCAGTAGCAGCCACAGAGTACATGGCAACCTGAAATGCCAATGGTAGCAACAGAATGTGCATCTCAACCAATCAGCCACAATAAGAAAAAAAAATCCTAAATAAAAAAATACCCGCATTGAACGATTGACACACATACATATACAAAGAGGGAGGCACAAAAGGAAAGATGTCGCCAGGAATAGAGAATGTGCCGTTCAACAAAACACCTTGGTAAGTACAGTTAAAGCTTGCCACTTTTTCTTTTTATACATTATCGCTCCTTCATCCAGCCATTTCAAATGGGAGGTGCCATTGCAATCACACACATATCCAGGGCCCTTTCAGTCAAAAGTAATAAAGAAAATTGGTTAAGATAGTTCTTGGAAACAATCTGTTCCCCCAACCAATAGAAGTGTACTGCAAAATAAACTTTAAGGAAGCAGTGTCCTTTAGAGGTGAGTCAGAGTTGGAGAGGCCTCTTATTCTTGTTTATCCTGCAGTTGCCGTTTCCAGGCCTCATTCAAGTAAACTAGTCGTTTGTAGTTGATGATAAGAAGAATGAAGTTCAGCAAATAGGTGGCGACGCAGATAACACAGAAGTCCTTCAGCACAAAGTACAGGATGTATGCTAGGTAGAGGGAGCCTACTACCGATACTATAGAGGTGGTCATCAACACTAGGGCTGCTACCGCACTTACTGTCATACCTGCAAAACAGAAGACACAAGTCAGCTGAGCAAAACAAACAACTGCAAGAGTTTAAAGAACTTTATTCTATTGTTCCTACATATGATTGACATGAAAGAGCATCGGTCATTAAAAAGGCATAAGGCATGTTAAAGGTTACGGATCACAGAGTCTCACTGCCGAGGCCCACTGTGATCTGGAGATATAACAGAAGAGAGCGCGGCAGGAGCGTGATCCACAAGCCGGCCAGCTAAAAATTCCAACAATATACTGTCAGTGACTTACATTGCTGGAATTGGTCGTTATGAAGGTATGGTTTGGGAGTGGATGGCACGGCTGCTGCGCCCTCTCCCTAAATAAATTTCCAGATCACAGTGGGCCTCAGCAGTGAAACCTGCTGTGATCAATAACTTTTGACATGTCAAAAGTTATTTTTATTGACAGGTACTCTTTAAAGCAGGAACAATGTCCTATTCATATCAATGATATGCTGCTTCAATCTTGTTTTAGGCTGGAAAATATATATAGAAAGTAGGCTATAACAGCTTTAGACACTCCGGATCCCAGCTAGAAAAGTTTCATAATGCAAATTTTACAACCCCCCACAAAATTGTTCTTTTTGGACACCGCCTCCCTCTAATGACGACATCATGTGGCCAACACAAATGGCAGCCCACCTGACCGAATAGTTTCAGGGGTCAGAAATCTCTTTCAAGGGAAACATGATTTCCGCCACCACTAGTGGGAGATTATCAAATAAATCTGTATTTCCTTAATGAAAGTGTTGCTAAAGTGTAAGGCAACATGCACATAGCAGTGTTCTGGCCACATTTCACAGACTGTGACTGAAGTCTCATATCATATTGACTTATATGTAGAGAGCTTCCTATATGTCTAACTATAAAACACACACAACTGAATGCCTGCAAAGATACAAGCAGTAAAGAAAGGGAACTATATACTATGAGTACGACATGACATAGCAGTTTGTCTTATTTTGGTATAAAAAAGGTTTTTATCTTTTGCTCAGTTTCTCTTCTGCAGCCTGCAGTTTTTCATATACATTACAGGCTGTTCTGTCCCACTAGGAAGTACAACAGGAGTAAAAGATCAGTCTCCAGCTTCCCTCTCTTCTGAACTAACATAACCAAATCTAGGCGGCCTGAGGAACATAGTCACCAGGGTCTGATTTGTTGAACAAATTGCTGTTTATTTTGAATGATGTTTGCAGAAATCCATGTGCATGCTGCAGGAACATCTCTATTCAGGTGTTGCAACAGCACAAGATAAATACACTTGACTAATGGTGCGTTTACACAGAAAGATTTATCTGACAGATCTTGGAGGCCAAAGCCAGGAACAGACTATAAACAGGGAACAGGTCATAAAGGAAAGACTGAGATTTCTCCTATTTTCATTCCTGGCTTTGGCTTTAAAAAATCTGTCAGATAAATCTCTCTGTGTAAACGCTCCCTAAGGGTCCATTAACACAAAGATTATCTGACAGATTGTCTGCCAAAGATTTGAAGCCAAAGCCAGGAACGGACAACAGATATGGTCATAAAGGAAAGCCTGAGATTTCTCCTCTTTTCAAATCCATTCCTGGTTTTG
Organism: Dendropsophus ebraccatus; assembly: GCF_027789765.1. Classification (NCBI taxonomy): domain Eukaryota; kingdom Metazoa; phylum Chordata; class Amphibia; order Anura; family Hylidae; genus Dendropsophus; species Dendropsophus ebraccatus. The sequence goes on from NC_091458.1 coordinate 127,198,999, forward strand.
GCTTCAAATCTTTGGCAGATAATCTGTGTAAACGGACCCTAAAGCATATTAATACTATATCATAGTGTCTTTAGTAAGAAAAGTAACATAAGACAGAGCAATAGCAATGCCACTAAGACAATCCAATAAACAGGAACATCTTCCAAGTAACTTACGCTGGCTATAGCAGAACTTAAAGGGGTTTCCAGGATTTAAAAAAATAAATAAAACATGATCGTTTTCTTCCAAAAACAGCACCACTCTAGTCTCCAGTTCAGGTGTGGTTTGCATTTAAGCTCCATTCATTTCAATGGAACAGAGTTGCAAAACCTGCACCCAAACTGGAGTCGAAAGACGTGCTGTTTCTGGAAGAATGCGACCATGTTTTTTTTTTTTTTTTTTAAGTCTTAATAAGCCCCCCTTAAGGCTACAAACACACAGGCAGGACCCACAGCGAAATCCGCTGCGGATCCCTTGCCTGTAAGTTTCTATGAGAAGACACACTCGCAGCAGGAAAGTGACAACCCTGTTAACCCTCCACCGGCCGGAGCATCCTGGACATCCGGGTGAGCCAATCAGTGCGCTGTTCTGCCGCAGAACACTGATTGGCTGAGCGGGAAGTCCTGGAGCCCCTAAAGCAAGGTAACGTATGCTCCAGCGTAAAGCAAGCGTGGAGCAGGTAACGTATGCTCCAGCCGGTGGGGGGTTAACAGGGCTGTTACTTACATACTGCATACCCGCTTGCTGCCTAGGTTATAGACCACCACTCTGAGCGGTGGCCGGACTGTCGCTCTGCTTTACAGAACCTCAGGAGCAGTAAATATACAGTTTTCCAGGCCTCTGTGTCCCCTTCTGAGGTCACAGTCTCCAGGGTTTGTGGATTGTCCCTGGAGGCATATGCAATCCCAGTGTGAGACAAAACAGCTGATTTAGCTCAGCACTGCTGCGCCATGACCTCACTAACCCCCTCCACCCCACAAAACCAGGAAGTGAGAGGGATGCAATGGTGCCAAACTAAATGTTCTGCATATGAGAATACCCTTTAAGGAATCAACACTTTCTCTGCCAACATAATAAAGCAGTTCACATGTAATTCACATTCTTGCCATACTTGATGATTCAATCACTTTTGGTTGGGGCTTCTCATCCCTTTCATAAGTTAGAAATCTCTTCTCACTACTCAAATGGTGACACGATAAATGTACTCACCGAGCAGCATCTGTAGAAAATAAAATATAAGTCCAAAGACACTGTTTGGTTGATTCATTACACTATCTTTTCCAAATATGGACCCCAAGAGACCAAATCCTCGACCCCATCTGCAGGACAGAAAACAAAGGTAAGATGAAAAGCCCTAAGATCTTAATGCAAAAAGTTTGATCACTTTTTATTAATTTTTGCCTGATTCATGCAACAGAAATAAAAAGTAATCCTGGCGTTTTTTTTCCTTTTATTCAATTATGCTATTCACCATGCGGGATCATATTTATTTATTATTCAATATTTTAATTTTAAAAATGGAAAGACAGGGTCGATTTTCCTCACTCTAAAAATGTATATTCCAATTCTGTGTGCACACCCCCACTTTCAACTAATTGTTAGAACAGGGAACGCCACACTCAAATGTGTCATTCTAGCAATTAGTGGGATAACAATTAACTTCTGATAAGTCTCAATGACTTATTCACATATTTAAAACTGATATGCAGTAATCCCAGATTTGTGAATCTTGCAACCAGAACTAAAACAGAGGACAAAATACAAGATAAACTGAACTTAGACACAAAGAGAAGTCGAAAGTCTCCTCCACGTGAATATGACTCAGCCGAGTGCAGAGAGGACGACAGTCTGAACAGTCTATGAGAGAGTCACATAACATTTATCTAGAGGACACTAAAGATAGGCCATCAATATCAGAGAGGTGGGTGCTTATATCCAACAACCCAAATATGCAGGATGAACGCAGTCAGCAGCTGTAGTAGTGGTGACGCCGGGTTACTGCATTTCAGTTCAATATACAGCAGCTGATAAGTACTGGAAGACTTCAGATTTTTATGTAGAGATAATTCACAAATCTGTATAACTTTCTAGCAAAACCTTAGCTGAAATCTTTTTTTATTCATTTTGTTAGAGTACCCCTTTAAGGTGACTATACGTATCAGACAGAAGTCATCTGTGCCCACTGATTTCAGCCAGTTGTCTAATGTGTAGCAGGGCCTCCTAACAGTCTACCACCAGCACGTCAGGGAATAGGATAAATGGTATGTACAGGATGGCAAGTCTACAAAATGTGGATATAAGAGTAAAACTTTTTTTGCGTTTTTATTGAAAAGGTTTTCAAAAGACATACAGAAACAATCTTGCAGTGACACACTTCTTATGGCATGTCCCCCTTATCTGCCTAGTATGGGCTATGGGGCCTAAAAGTGGGCCTTGCAATGGAGTATCAGATGTGGACCACAGTTGGGGTGAACCGGAGCGATCCATAGCATCTCCAAAGCCATCCATTTCATATAGGCCAAAGGCGCCGACCAAGGCAGGATATGCCCGAGCTGTGCTGCCCAATAGTAGCACAGTAAGTCAGGTGGAGCCAGCCCACCTAAGTGCTTAGGTGCTTGCAGAATAACTTTTGCATTTCTGTGACGCCTATGGGCCCACACAAATCACAAAAGAGAAGCCTGGATCGCCTTAAGAGCACTATCAGGGACCTGTACGGAAGTGAGTAATAGAGCATTTTAGGCAGGATAGTCATCTTAACCACAGCTTTCCCCCCTAAAAGGGGCAAGGGTAACGCATTTATCCAACAGGGACCACACCTCTACGAATAATCTAGGATAATTATGGGCATACAAGGAGGAGTAAGAACTGGTGATTTGCACTTCTAAATATTTAAGATAGGAGTCTCTACAGTTATACCTAACATTTGAGATTAGTTAGCAGGGGATCTGGAATGTGAATAGTGAGGGCTTCTGTTTTTGACGCATTTTATAACTCGATAAGTGACCAAACTGACAGGAAAGCATGGAGGTTAGGAAGGGAGAGGAGCGGCTGTGTTAATGTAAGTGGGCAAATATAAGAGGCGAAAGGGGGCATCCCTGGCGGCTGCCATTACGAATATTGATGAGAACAGACATAGCATGTGGGAACTTTATAGAGGCTGTTGATGGGAGTTAAGGCCTTGGATCCCCTGACGAAAGGCACCTCCTATACCAAAGTTTACCAAGACCATAATCATAAAGGGCCAGCTCAGGCAATTGAAGGCCTTTTCCGCATCAAGACCTAACAGCAATGCGGATCCCTCCTCATTAACCGCATCAATCAAGTCAATGACTCGCCCTGTATTGTCGCCCTTCTACCTACATGGAACAAAACTAACCTGGTCTTTGTCAATATAACCTGGCCTTTGTCAATAACTTGGGCCAACCACAGACAGGTGGGTGGTGAGTACTTTAGTGAACAATTTAAAGGGGTTATCCAGTGCTACAAAAACATGGCCACTTTTGCACCGCTATTGTCTCCAGATTGGGTGGGGATTGAAATTCAGTTTTATTGAAGTAAATGAAGCCCAATTGCAAACACCACCTGAACTGGAGACGAGAGGGGGAAAAGTGGTCATGTTTTTGTAGAGCTGGATAACCCCTTTAAGGTCCACATTCAGGAGGGCTATAGGATGGTAGTTTCCAAAATTAGAAGGATCTTTTCCTGGATTGGGGATTAAAGATGTGCGCATGTTCCGATGAGCTGGGGAGAGGTTCTCCAAACAGGAACGCGTTAAACAAGTTTCTAAACCTTTGTTTTTAGTGCTTTCATCTCCACATTACTTTAGATCACCTGCTCATTGTCCAGAAAGCCTTCCTTGTAGGGGAAGTGTCAGTGGTAGTTCAATGGCAGCCTTCTCCCTCCTGCAGAATGGATCTGTGGCACATCTGAATGGCTGGAAGATTCAGGCAGAGGACATTCACGGGTAACTGTCTTGGATTACTGAAGTACATGCACCAAGTGGCTGTCTTGTAGAACCCAAGTACATTGTAGCACTTGCCATCTGCATCTTCAGCGCCAACTAGTTCTCTTTCAAGCAATCACTTTTTGCACAAAAAATGTAAGGCACTGTGCAAAAATCTGCAACATTTACATTGGTTTAGAGCTGAAAGCATCAAAAAATTCCCCTCCCACCTAACATTTTTGACTCACAACGGTCAACCTGGAACCAATTCATGCTATAACGTAAGGGATCACTATACTATGCGACAAACTGGAAAAGACAACATACATGGCAACATAGGCCCATCTACAGTGAATTTTCTTCTATTAAAGGGTTATCCAACATGGCCACTTTTGCACCACTCATCTCTAGTTTGGGTGCAGGTTTTGAAACTCCATTCCATTGAAGTAAATGGAGCTTAATTGCAAACCATGGCTGAACTGGAGTGGTGCAAAAGTGGCCATGTTTTTGTTGTGCTGGATAACCCTTTTAAATTCACACACAGAATCTTCAAGGGTTACACCATTGCACCCCATTGAAATGAGCGAAACCCAGAGAGAAAATCTGCAAAAGAAACGGACATAGTGTAGACTTTAACATTCACACTGCATGTATGGAAAATGTCTGCACATGTATTATACTGTGGGTTTTATCTGCACAAATTTACAATGTGTGCATAGAAGTCTATGGGCCCTGATTGCAAATCCGGACCGCTGTATAATGTTTGCTCCATTTTTTTTTTTTTTTTTGAAGACCTGACTCCAGGCAAATGCATGGACCATGTAAACCACAGTCATGGGCATTGGCCCAAAGAATTCAATAGGGTCCAATACTGTCTGCAACTGCAGCCCGACTAGAGCGTACACTATATGCACCAATTATTTCTGCAGCAGGTGCACAGACATCTGTAAACAAGGCAGTAAGTTGTCATTTAAAGCAGACAAGCAGAAATCTGACTGTGGATAAAAATGAATGCGGGTCAATCAGCTGTATTGCAGCACCCTGGCACCAGGATATACATACGGCAGAACAGCATGGTGCCGGCTGTTGGCGCCCCATCAGAGATATTAGCTCAGGCTTCATTTCCTAGATTGCGCTGGTAAAGTGAAAGCTGTGCCATGATTGGTGGCTAAGGGCAAAGACAGTGTATGTCCAGTGTATCTTCTAAATCAGTGATTTTCAACCTTTTTTGAGCCGCGGCACACTTTTTATACTTAAAAAATCCTGGGGCACACCACCAACCAAAATGGCACAAAATGACACTAAAACAGTACATATTATACATATAGTTAATAATATAGATTCTAAATGTATTTATACTCACCCCCTGTGCTTCTCTCCACCATACTTCTCCCCCCTGCTTCTCTCCTGTGCTTCTCTCCACCATACTTCTCCCCCCTGCATCTCTCCCCCATGCTTCTCTCCTGTGCTTCTCTCCCCCAAACTTCTCTCCCCCATGCTTCTCTCTGCTGTTTCTCTCCCCCATCCCCAGGTTTCTCTCCCCCATTGTTTTCTCCTGTTTCACAGGGGAACCATAGTTTGGGGAACTTTCCCCGCGGCACACCCGACCATGTGTCGCGGCACACTAGTGTGCCACGGCACACTGGTTGAAAATCACTGTTCTAAATTACTACATATTTGTATGTCAGGTCAGATGTCAAGACCAGGTGATCAGTTGTGGGCTGAAAAGCTAAAACTCCCAGTCAACACAGGGGGCAACTTGAGATTTTTGAGATTTTTCTAGATCATTTAAATGAATATACGAACACACAATAGACTGTCCTGACTGGTTCTCACGGTATAACTAATAGAGGGTAAATCTGAGCAGAGCACTCTCCCTATGGTGTCTAAACGCCCTATTACAGGGAGCGATAACCTGCCCAATGAGGCCGAATTGTCAGATTATCTCTCCACGTAATAAAGACAACAATCAGCCAAAGAAATGATCAGCGGCTGATTGTTGTCTTTGAGAATTATGAAAAAATCATCAGCGGTCGACTGCGCATCGCTCCGTGTAGTAGCAATGTGAGGCTGATGACTGTGTAAAAAAAAAAAAACTTTATACATACTCGTCCATGCTGTCCTTCTAGCTTCTCCCCGCAGCCGCCACTGCAACTTGTGAGCAGGTCTTTGAAGTGACAGGCCGCCAAGCCAATCCCTGGCTGCGACATTGTGCCATCTCGGTCAGTGATTGACTGAGCAGCCTGTCACTGCACAGATGGGTTTAGAAGCTTCTATGGCAGCTCCTGACAGCAGGTAAAAGCTATAAGGACACCGGGGAGTGTGGAGAGGTAAGTAAAAACTTCATTTTCTATATACAGCAAATGCTGCACAGACAGTGCTTATCTGGAGTATCAGCCCGTGTACTACGGCCCTGACTTATTTGACAATTTTTTTTGTCATGTCATTTTATTATGGTTTTGCAAAAAGTCTAACAAACTACTAGGGAGACACATAGCTGTGGACACACAGACACAGGCTCCAGCTGAAGATGTGGCTAACAGGAGACAAGCTGGTGAGCTTGGAGCATGGCGCCTATGTAAGTGGTTGTGGCCATCAGCCAGGGTATTTCTAGTATCTAGTGTGTCATGTGACTCATGACTAGCGTTGAACGAACCTGTGAAAGTGTTCGGCAGCCTTATCCAGATGCTCAATGTTTGAATAGCAGTGGTTGGAGAAGGTGGATGCTGCCCTAGGACTGCAAGGAAAACATGGAAGTGTTCCAGATTATCTAGGGCGGCATCCAACTTCTCCAACCACTGCTAATCAAATGCTGAGCATCTGGATATGCCACAGGCCGACTGAGAGGAGCAAACGAGCGCTGTCAGTGCTCGTTTGCTCCTCGTTCCCCGCTCGCTGCCACCGCCATTGCATGCAGCGTCGGCAGCGAGTGGGTGAGTGCTAGATCGTCCGGGCAGCCCAAAGCATACAGCAGCGGTCTGCTGCCGCCACTCCTATTCCATGGAGCGACAGCAGCATATCGCTGGTATCACAGTCATTTGTCGGCTGATCGCTGCCTTCTATTCCACAGGGCGATTATCATTCCATGGAAAGGGCCTTAAAGGGGTAGTGCACCAAAAAAAAATTTCTTTCAAATCAACTGCTGCCATGAAGTGCCAGAGATTTGTAATTTACTTCTATTAAAAAAATCTCAAGCCTTCCAGTACTTATCAGCTGCTGTATGCCCAACAGGAAGTGGTATTATTTCCAGTCTGGAGAGCAGGAGAGGTTTTCTATGGGGATTTGCTCCTTCTCTGGACAGTTCCTGACATGGACAGAGGAGGCAACAGAGAGCACTGTGTCAGACAGGAAAAAAAACACCGCTTCCTGCTGGACACACAGCAGCTGATAAGTACTGGAAGGCTTGAAATTTTTTAATAGAAGTAAATTACAAATCTCTGGCACTTCATGGCAGCAGTTGATTTGAAAGAAAAATTTTTTGGGTGCACTACCCCTTTAAGGCTGCCGAACCCTTTCTCACTCATCACTAGTCAAGACGTCTCCAGGCAGGACTGAGTGGTGAAAGGAAACTTGTCATAGTCCGACCCCATCACCGCCCACACTACCTCCAACAAACAGGAGTATGAAGCAAATGACTGATCAGGAGTTAAACTAGCAGGGTTTCTGTAGGCTGAACTTGATGGACTCTTTTCAACCTCACTAACTATGTTACTATGTTCAAGGAAAGTGAGATTCTACATTGCTACATAGAAGTACCATAGTCCTATACCTAGAAACACATTGTATCATATGCCACCTGTGGTAAATAAGTGTAGTACCCCAACCAGAGAGTAGAAGCCAGCAGAAGCCTATAGGCTGCCCCCATCCAGCTGTACATGCTGTCAGTGACTTCCTGGCTCACCTGGCTCAGGCATTCCCTGTCCCCTGAGGGGGTGTGGCACAGGGTGGCACCATGCCAGTCCCGGCTCTCACACACCTGGCTGAGCAGGGGGAAGCCCCGTCACCTTTGCCCCCGTGTGAGGGCAGGTGCAGAGGTCACACACACAGCGGCTGCCCACACTGACAGCTACACTGAGGACGTGGCCCTCCATCCCCGGTGCAGGCACCTGGCGGAGCTGTGTATGAGAGGCGGCAGCCACCCCGCCTCCTCCCAGCGCCAGACATGGGAGTCCCTGATACCCCCCGCCTCTCCGGGAAACACCAGCCCCGTATTGTCCCGCCGTACCTGGAGGAGAGGTCGGTGGAGCAGCGCACCCACTCGTTCAGGTCGCACATGGCCTGGTAGCTGGGGTCCCGCTCCTTTTCTCTCTCCACGTGGAAAGCATAGAGGGAGATAACGATACCGAGGACGCACACGACATAACGGGCACCGCTCTCCCACCGCGGAACAGACACTCTCAGCACGGGCGCCGCCATCTTAACCCCGGCCTGCTCTAATCTCTCGCGGGAGCGAGACACACGCAAAGCGCGCTCCGGCTGCAGCAGTGACGTCTCCACCGGTTAGTGGCATCAGGGGTGTGGCCACGTCCCCGGGCTGGGGTGTGGCCTCCTTACTGGAGCCAGCCAATAGGAAGAGTGATGTGACTGCTGACGTCACGGGGAACCAGATTGATTAAGAGGCGGTTTTTCTAGTCCTAGTGGGCTGTGTGATAGGGAGCCGGGAGGGCGGCAGTAGCGATCACTGTGTATTTGGAGGGATTGTTCACACTATTTAATAGGCTATGTGTACTGGGAGAGGTATTATTATGTATTTGGAGGGATTGTTCACACTTTTTAGTGGGCCATACATTATGTGTACCAGTAGGGGCGGCATCTATCATTGTGAATTTGGAGGGATTTTTTCACACTATTTAATAGGTCATACACTATGGGGGTCATGTATCAAGAAAAAAATGCGTATTTTTAAGCGGAAAGTGCTGATTTGCGAATATTTTATTCGCAAAACGGCCATTTGCGAATAAAATATTCGCAACTCGGCACTTTCCGCTGGGGGGCGGGAAGGGGGTGTGGAGGGCACGGAACAGAGGGCGCGGACTCAGAGTCCGCGCGATTCACCATTCGTTCCGCCAAAAGATACGCCGAAAACCTACTCCAGTCCTCAGCTGGCGTAGGTTTTCGGTTGTGCGCACCGGCTCGCACAGGATTTATGTAGAGGCAGTCCGCCTCTACATAAATCTCCGTAACGCCGGGGATGCGGGGACATTTTTAAGTCCGGCGCAGAAAACGCCAGACTAAATAAATGTCCCCCTATGTGTACCAGGAAGGGTGCATATATCATTGTGTATTTGGAGGGATTTTCCACACTAGTTGGTCATACGCTATGTATACTGAGAGGGCGGCATCTATTATTGTGTAGTTGCAGGGATTTTTCACACTATTTACTAGGTCATACACCATGGGGGACATTTATTAAATGTCCCCGCATCTCCGACGCTACGGGGATTTATGTAGAGGCGGACTGCCTTTACATAAATCCCGTGCGCTCTGGTGCGCACAACCGAAAACCTACGCCTGCTGAGGACTGGAGTAGGTTTTCGGCGTATCTTTTTGCGGAACGGATGGTGAATCGCACGGACTCTGAGTCCTCCGTTCCACCCCCTTCACACCCCCGCCCCCCGGCGTACTTGGCGGAAAGTGCCGATTTGTGAATATTTTATTCGCAAATCGGCCATTTGCGAATAAAATATTGCGCAAATCGGCAATTTCCGCTGAAAACCCCCGGAACGACAGATGATACATTTCCCCCCATGTGTACTGAGAGAGGTATCTTTCATGATGTATTTGGAGGGATTTTTCACACTATTTAGTAGGTCTTACATTATGTGTACCAGTAGGGGCGGCATCTATCATTGTGTATTTGGAGGGATTTTCCACACTATTTAATACACTATGGGGGACATTTATTAAGTCCGGCGTTTTTTACGCCGGACTTATAAATGTCCCCGCATCTCCGGCGCTACGGAGATTTATGTAGAGGCGGACCGCCACAGACAAAAACCTACGACACCTGAAAGGTGGAGTAGGTTTTCGGCGTATCTTTGCACTGAAAAAATTATAAATCCCGCGGACCCTAACCCCCCGCCCCCCCCCCCCCCCCCGGCGTACTCGGCGGAAAGTGCCGATATGCAAATATTTTATTCGCAAAACGCCCATTTGCGAATAAAAAAATACGCAAATCGGCACTTTCCGCCGAAAATCATCCGTACGCCGGATGATACATGTCGCCCTATGTGTACTGGGAGAGGTATCATTATGTATTTGGAGGGATTTTTCACACTTTTTAATAGGTCATACATTATGTGTACCAGTAGGGGCAGTATCTATCATTGTGTATTTGGAGGGATTTTTCACACTTTTTAGTGGGTCATACATTATGTGTACCAGTAGGGGCAGCATCTATCATTGTGTATTTGGAGGGATTTTCCACACTAGTTGGTCACACGCTATGTATACTGAGAGGGCGGCATCTATTATTGTGTATTTGGAGGGATTTTTCACACTATTTAGCGGGTCCTACGCCATGTGTACCTGCAGCAAAGTCTGGTCGGGGATGGAGTGAGAGTCCGCAGGAGTCTGCAACTGTCACATTTGATAAATCAGCAACCACTGAAAAAGTTAGAGCACTGACTGTGACTACAGACCGGCACTAGACTGCGGAGAACAGGGAGGGCAACAGAACCAGCCTGGCAGGTTCCCCTAACATGACAGCTTGTAATTGTAATTCCTATCTCTATGTTATACTGCTTACTGTGTCCCCATCCCCCACACGTTCATAATTATGCCCAGGGACGTTACATCCAGGGCCCTCTGCGTTTTGCCACCAGTGGTTTCCGCTAAGGCCTCTTTCACACGTTCAGTGATTTTTCTGGGCCACAAAACCTCCCGCTGTTTTTTCACTGTGATCCGTGGAAAATCATCTGTATTAGCATCGATATCTGTAATATGTGAACAGGACTGGTTGGCCTAGATTCGATCAAAATTAAAACGTAAATCCTGATGATGATTGCAACAATTTGCTGCCCGTCGCTCCATGCAATAGGGGCAGTGGCAGCAGACCGATGCTCTCTTCTAAGGGCCCTATTCCACCGGGCGATTATCGTTTGCATAATCGTTAACGATTAACGATCTCAAACGACCGCTATTGCGAAAGACCTGAAAACGTTCACTCATTTCCATGGAACGATAATCGTTACTTATGATCGTAATTGCGATCGTTATTCTTCGCTATTTATTCGCTATTGCGTTAGTATCTATTGCGAACGACCGAACGATGTCTTATTCAATGCGAACGTTTTGCAAACGAGCAACGATAAAAATAGATCCAGGTCTTATAAAGCGATCAACGATTTCTTGTTCGGTCGTTAATCGTTAACTGCATTTCAAAGGAACGATTATCGTTTAGATTCGAACGATTTAACGATAATCTGAACGATAATCGTCCAGTGGAATAGGGCCCAAAGCAGATCGCAGCTCACTGTGGCACCCCGCCCCCGCTAGATGTCTGTATGTGTTAAGGCCCTATTCCACCAACAGATCTGACAACAGATTATCTGCCAAAGATTTGAAGCCAAACCCAGGAGTGGACTATAGACAGAGAACAGGTCATAAAGGAAAGACTGGATTTCTCCTCTTTTCAAATCCACTCCTGGGTTTGGCTTCAAATCTTTGGCAGATGATCTGTCGTCAGATCGTGCGTTTACACAGAAAGATTTATCTGACAGATTTTGGAAGCCAAAGCCAGGAATGGATTTGAAAAGAGGATAGATCCCAGTCTTTCCTTTATGACCTGATCCCTGTTTATAGTCTGTTCCTGGTTTTGGCTTCAAAGATCTGTCAGATAAATCTGTCTGTGTAAACGCACCCTCATAGCCTGAAAGGTTGGAGCTGTCTTCCTCCTCAATATCAGGCATTGTAATAGGTCCCTTAAAGGGAACCTGTTACCCCTGGCAGCCAACCCCTGGACTGGGCCCTGCATACATACCCACTTCTCCCTGTCCCAATGCCAGTCTCACTATGGAGATCTGGTCACCGACTCATCTGCATGCTTAATATGCAAATGAGCAGAGATGAGTCCGATAGCCATAGGAAATCACTGCCCTCAGCTCATTTGCATATCGAGCGCACAGATGAGCTGCGGTGGGGCCGGCACCAGGAGACACAGGAACTGGTATATACTGTATATGCAGGGCCCTGTCCAAGGTGCGGGTGGGTTCAGGGAACTGCCCAGGATGACAGGTTACCTTTAAGCAAATGTTGACATTTTCTTAAAGGCACAGTACACAATAGAACAGTCTTTTAAATAAAGGTTCAGTGATAAAGAGAATGCTTTGCTGACTGAGATCCCTTTAGTCACTTTAGTGCTTGGAATACTTTTACTTGAAGATAGTTTAGACTTCAAAGCTTCTTGCTGGGGGACTTGAATAAACTTAGGGTACTATTACATGGAACGATAATCGGCCGATTGGCCATATCCGGCTGATTATCGTTCCGCGTAATAAAGACAACGATCAGCCGATGATCGTTGTCATCGGCTGATCGTTGATATAGGTTTAGACCTATTATCGTCGGGTGCCGACTGCGCACCGCTACGTGTAACAGCGGTGGGCGTCCGACACCGACGATATGAAAAGAGTAATACATTACCTATCCAGGTTGCAGGGCTCCTCTTCCTCTGTTCTTCTCCCCAGGTCCCGCGCGCTCCAGCTTCACAGTGGCTTGTCTCAGCTGACTGGCCAGGGCCGCCGCGGCCAGTCAGCTGAGACAGGCCGCTGTAAAGCTGGAGCGCGCGGGACTCGGGGAGAAGAACAGAGGAAGAGGAGCCCTGCAGCCTGGACAGGTAATGAATGCAGTTTAAACAAAGGCTGCAAGGACAATCAGTATTGATGTCCCTGCAGCCCTTGTTAAACGATTATCGGGCCGTGTAATAGGCCCAGTAAATGAGCACCGATCTAGCAGATCGGCGCTCGTTTACAGGTATTATCGGGCCCCCCATCGGCCTGTGTAATACTACCCTTACTGCTCCACTGGCCGGTACACTGTTTATAAATCACTGTATACTTGAGATACAGTCTCTGATTACTTTACAACACTTGAAAGACTTGAGATTAGACTAGCCGAGACAGGACAGTGCCCCGGCCAGTGACTGGCTGAGCTGCCTGTCACTTCACAGACCATCTCAGAAGTAACAGCAGCGGCTACGGGGAGAAGATAGAACTTTGGGAGCACGGACAGGTATGTTTAAACTTTTACACTCAGGGCAAGGGCAGCACGGACATCACTAACAATTGCCGCATGATTATTAAGATATATAATAGGCTAGGTAAGCGAGTGGCGATCTAGCAGATCAGCGCTCGCTTATCCAGAATATCAGGCCATGTAATACGAGCCATTGAGGTTATCCAAGGAGCAGAAAACGACTAAAGCCGTCTGCTCCTCAATGCTGAAACACTTCCACCCCCCTCCTACCTGGAGGGATGGATCTAAGTTGTAATACAATGTCCAATATCGGAGACACCGTGCAGCTATTTGATGCAGTTGCAATCTCCTAGATACTGCAGCTTCTGCGGCACCTGGCTCACCACACCAAGGATCAGGGGCAGTCTTGGCATTTCTGGGCCCCAAGCGAAGTTATGTCTGGCCCCCCCCCCCCTCGACATGTGCTCCACAACAATAGACCGCTGTGTGCTGTCCCCAGTAGTATATACCCCTTGTGCGCTACCTCCAGTAGTATATACCCCTTGTGTGCTGCCCCCAATAGTATATACCGCTTGTGTCCTTGTGTAGTATATAGACCCCTGTGTGTTCCCCCAATTATATATAGCCCCCCATGTGCTCCCCCAGAAGTATATAGACCTCCTGTGTGTTGCCCCAGTTGTGTATAGACCCCCTGTGTGCTGCCCCAGTCGTATATACCCACTGTGTGCTGCCCCCAGTTGTATATACCCCCTGTGTGCTCCCCCACTAGTATATAGCCCCCCTGTGTGCTCCCTCAGTTGTATTTAGCCCCCCTGTGTGCTCCCCCACTTGTATATAGACCTCCCGTGTGCTCCCCCACTTGGATATAGACCCCTGTGTGCTCCTCCAGTAGTATATAAACCCCCTGTGTGGTTCCCCCAGTAGTATATAGATCCCCTGTGTGCCCCACCAGTATTATATACTCCTGTGTGCTCTCCCAGTAGTATATAGACCCATTGTGTGCTGCCCCCAGTAGTATACAGACCCCTGTGTGCTCCCCCAGTTATATATAGACCCCCTGTGTGCTGCCCCCAGCAGTATATAGACCCCCTGTGTGCCTCACCAGTAGTATATAGACCCCCTGTATATTCCCCCAGCCGTATATAGACCCCCTGTGTGCCCCACCAGTAGTATATAGACCCCTGTGTGCTCCCCCAGTTGTATATAGACTCCCTGTGTGCTCCCCCAGTAGTATATAGCCCCCCTGTGTGCTCCCCCACTTGAATAGACCTCCTGTGTGCTCCCCCAGTTGTATATAGACCCCCTGTGTGCTGCCCCCAGTAGTATATAGACCCCTCTGTGAAGCCCCAGTAGTATACAGACCCCTGTGTGCTCCCCCAGTTATATATAGACCCCCTGTGTGCTGCCCCCGGCAGTATATAGACCCCCTGTGTGCCTCACCAGTAGTATATAGACCCCCTGTATATTCCCCCAGCTGTATATAGACCCCCTGTGTGCCCCACCAGTAGTATTTCGACCCCTGTGTGCTCCCCCAGTAGTATATAGACCCCCTGTGTGCTCCCCCAGTAGTATATAGCCCCCCTGTGTGCTCCCCCACTTGAAAAGACCTCCTGTGTGCTCCCCCAGTTGTATATAGACCCCATTCTGCTGCCCCAAGTAGTATATAGACCCCCTGTGTGCTGCCCCCAGTATATAGACCCCTCTGTGAAGCCCCAGTAGTCTATAGTCCCCCTGTGTGCTCCCCCAGTTATATATAGCCCCCCTGTGTGCTCCCCCCATTTATATAGACCCCCCTGTGTGCTCTCCCCATTTATATATTCCCCCGCTGTGCTCTCCCCCAGTTAAACAGACCCCTGTGTGCTCCCCCTTCCATATAGTATATAACACAATAAAACAAACACTTATACTCACCTGGGTCCGGGCGTCTCCTCTTCTCTTCACTCTTGTGGCCGCAGGAAGGGTTTTCCCTGCTATCATAAGAGGCTGCACTCCCCTTGTTCTGGCGCTGATGCACAAGGACAAAGTAGCCACTTGTGACCGCAGGGAAAACACTTTCTGTGGCCACAAGAGTGACTGACAGGAAGGGAGCCAATGGCTCCCACCCTGTAAGTGCTGCTGCTGCATGTAACTGTGAGTGCTCATTACGAGTGCTCATAGTTATAGTTCAGATCGCAGCAGCGAGCGGGGCAGCGGCCTTGTCCAGCGGTCTTGAGCACAAAAGCAGGACGTGGGGGCCCCCCTGGATGTTGGGGGCCCCAAGCGATCGCTTGGGGTGCTTGGTGCCAAAGACCGCTACTGCCAAGGATCCCTCCACATCCCCGGTGAGGGGCACCCTGGTGAACGCAGTAAAGTTGTTGAGACAGCAGGTGGTGTGATACTAACATTACTCCAGCAACATCTGATGAGATAGCACTTTGTTTTGTTTTGTTTTGTTTTTTGGAAATGTAAATACAAAAAACGAATGGTGATCGGATTTACCTATAAAAAATATTTTCCTAGGCTAACCCTTAAGTTGTTGGAGTTTAAGATGCCAATTCTGTTTGCACACCTCTTTCCAATTATGAGTTCTATACAGCTTCTAATTAGTGTGTCACGGGGAGCTGCAGGAGGGGCCCGGCCAATCTTTAGATGGTCCAGGTGGCCCATAGAAGACAGCAGTGGTCTGCTGCCGCTGCTCTCATAATGGAGGTTCTGGTAGACACACCTAAGGGTAGAGGAGGAGAGTTGAGTAGGGACATAAAGACCAGATTGAATTTTGTTAGGTTAGGTGACCCCTGATCTTACTGGGATGGGCACAGTGTGGGGGAAGCCAATAGACATCTTTCTTTACCAGACCTGGCACACTGATTGATGTGTGCTGGGCTCTGGCTCCTGAAATTTTCACTCAACCAATCAGAAGCTGAGGTGGGACATTGCTGCAGCTGCTGATTGGCTAAACTGAAACTGCAGGAGTCTCTGCTCAGCCAATCAGCAGTGGTGTTCCAACTCAGCAGCTGATTGGCTGATTGATGGAAGAATGACGCCAGACATCAGGGGTCATAGGGCATTGCTGGGGTACTATGGAAAAGCGTGCAATACATGTGTGCCATATGAAATGAGTAAAGTCTAGGAAATTAGCAGAATTGGGGTTTGCAATAAGTAGTGATAGATCACCTGCAAAGGAGGTTGGGGTTCACCCTGTGTTCAATAATAATAAGCTACAGGCCAGGTGGGCCAGGAAATGTATAAAAATTAAGAGAATTGATAGGGAAAACAATAACACAGAAGAATGACATAGCAAATTGCTGGAAAGAGCATCTAAGATGTCATAAAAAGTGTCTCCACTAGTTGACGTAGTTACATTACAAAAGTAGTAAGACCGTGAAGCATTAATTATGCTGGGATGCTGCCATCTAGTGGCTACAGTCAAGATAGTCAAGATGAATCGAAAACGTGACGAAAGATGGGTCTCTAGGATTAGAAATGTAAATATTAGTAGGATTTTGTAACTTTTACACACTATCCTGCTGGATAAGTTACTGACTGGACATGAGTCCCCTTCAGATTAGGAGAAGAAGGAGCCACACGAGAATAATGGTCCACCAACAACACAGATGCAGCGCCACAGGTCCAATGCGAGCTGCCATTTCTGGATGCAGCAGATAGATGATATAGCTGCCAGACCCCTGTACTTACTTCCAGGCTGGTGGCACTGCTGGTGATAAATTCTTTTTGCAGCAGGGCAAGGCTGTGACCACACATCTTTTTTGGACACTTGATGGCTGTTTTTTGGAAGTCATTTTGAGCCCAAATAGCGGCCATTGTTTCAACATAACAGCTGTTTTTTCAAAACAGACCCAAAAAAACAGCAGACAATAGGCCAAAAAAATAACATTAAAATAATGATCATGTTAATTCGCAGACTTTTTTTTGGTGAGGGTGATGGGGTCAGACTGTAACATGAGTTGGTGACATATGATATTATATGTGGACAATTTTTGGGACAAGTTATACTTTTTTTTAGTTTAATATTTATTTTATGAATTATTATATTGCTTATATTGTATAACATAGTCCTATATTGTAACCCCTTTCTTCTTCTTTCTCCAGTTTCGCCCGATTTTCTGCAAGTTATCTAGCTCAAACCACTTCGTGCACAGACTCAGTTTAAACTGCGCTGCAAAGCCCTTGGCACTGGCAGGTGTGCTAAGCAGTTTTGGTATCAATTGGATTTGTTTTTGTTTGTTTTTTTTATTTGAAGGTTTTCTTTTATTTTAATAAAACAAACTGGATTGTTTTTTTGTTTGTTTTTTTAAAGAAATGTATGTTTAAAGACCTAAATTTCCCCATAGAAATGAATGGCAGAATGTTCAGGAGTTCAAACAATCACATATCACAGCACTAACCAGCCAATCACAGCACACATGCAAATAGCTGAAATGTAGCAGCCAATAGAAACTCGCAGGTCCTTCATTCAATGCCTGACAACATCCACATAGTCACATGTCCTCTACTGGACAATAGAAGATGGCAGGTCCTTATGATTTTGCCTCGCTGACATTAAGGCTATGTTCACACTAGGTAAGAGACCGGCAGTTCCGTGACCCCAGGCGGGTCACGGAATGGCCGGTTTCTGGCCAGATTATCTGGGCTGGTACTTAAGTACCGGCCGGATAATCCATCCGGCCGCAGAGCTCTGATGCACAGCGCAGCTCTAAGTATGGCCAGTACGAATTCACTCATAAAGCATCGGTATCGATTTTCCCCTTAAAGGACTGGCCCCAAAGTCGCTCTTAAAGGGCAGGTACTGAATTTTCTCTTAAAGGGCCAGTACTGAATTTGCTCGTAAAGGGCTGGTACTGATTTTGCTCTTAAGGGGCCGGCACTTTTAAAAGGCCGGTTACCCATAATGGCCGAGCACCAAAGATGCTCTTAAAGAGACGTTACCAAGGTACCTACCTAATATTCCCTTAACGAACCCAGGAAGAAAAATAAAGTCATGTGTCTTTAAAGGACAACTTTTTCTTTTTTAAACTTATTTAACACACATTACAAAGTTATATAACTTTGTAATGTATGTAAATAAGCGGTGTGGCCATGATCCCCCCCTTCCTTTCCGTTAAGTTAAATAAAGTATACATATCTGTGACTATGCCATCACAGCAGGGGGCGGGCCAGGTCTTCATCCTTCTCTGTGTCTTCTGGTAAAGAGAATGAGACATGAAAAGGCTGCTGGTGCACTTGCGCACCAGCAGCCTTTTCATTGGCTGGACCGCATCACATGGCTTCCAGCTTGCTCAGCCCTGATTGGCTTGCTGGAAGCCATGTGATGCGCTCCAGTCAATAAAAAGGCTGACGGTTCACATGCGCACCAGCAGCCTTTTCTCTCCTATTCACTTCACACGGACCCGGAAGTGAGGGACTTCCGAAGACGCCGGCTGGAGGTACCGGAGTCGCAGGCGGTGGGAGATTCAAGTGTCGATCGTCACCGGAGGGTGTGTCTGTTTTGTTTTTGGTTTTTTTAGGTCCCGTCGGAGTTGTCCTTTAAAGGGTTAACATTTCTCTTAAAGGAGTGCTCTTGAAGTCACTCTTAAAGGGGCTTTCTATTCAAGCACTATGTATTTTCTCCTGTAAATGCACATCTAGTTGTCAATTCATATTTTCTACTAGACACTTATTATGTCCTGGGTCTATTAATAGAGCCAGTTTACATAGGGGGAAAAGGGAATGTCCCTAAGTATTCATTTACCCCGCCATTCTCCTTAGCAATGATAGCAGGAAATAGCAGTGATGACCTCTCATAGAGATTCCCTCCCCAACCATGTAGATAGCAGCGGACTTCTAGATCTGGTGGTTTTGCATTCTTGACAACTTTCTGGCAAATGTCAGAAATCAGAACCAAGGAAAATTCAGGCATTTCACTTTACTAACAAATGTAGCTGGCATGTCTGAGGCAGAAGAAGAGAAAATGTACAGTAAAATGGCTTTTTATATTGTTTCAGTGGTTGAGAAAAAATATAATTTTTTTCTTTAGCTATAAGTAAAAATAGATGTTAATCAATCATTTTAAGCAACACGTTTTAGACCATGTATGTCTGTATGCACATTTCTAAAAAAAAAAAAAAAATTAAAATCCTCATCTAAGGCTGTTGTAACAACGGCCGTGATTAATACACATAGGGGGAGATTTATCAAAGGGTGTAAAATTTAGACTGGTGCAAACTGGCCACAGCAACCAATCACAGCTCAGCTTCCAGCTCTGGTGAAAGGAAAGAGGAGCTGTGATTGGTTTCTGTGGCCAGTTTGCACCAGTCTAAATTTTACACCATTTGATAAATCTCCCCCATAGTATACACTCTGTCCGGAATCACTAACGGCCGCACAAAAAACTGACATGTCAGTTTTCTGCGGCCGCTATTCATTGAATGGAGCGTGTGCAGCGGTGAATTGGGATGCGGGCGCACATGGCCCGCCGGTACTGCAGTTATATAGATTTGTAATTAACTTCCAGTATTTGTCAGCTGCTGATGTCCTGCAGGAAGTGGTATATTCTTTTCAGTCTGACACAGTGGTCTCTGCTGGCACCCTTGTCCGAGACAGGAACTACGAGAGCAGGAGAGGTTTTCAATGGGGATTTGCTACTGCTCTGTACAGTTCCTGACACGGACAGAGGTGGCAGCAGAGAGCACTGTGTCAGACTGGAAAGAATAACCCACTTCCTGCAGGATATACAGCAGCTGATAAGTATGGAGAGGTAAGATTTTTAAATAGAAGTAAATTACAAATCTATATAACTTTCTGAAACAAGCTGATTTGAAAGAAAAAGATTTTAGCCGAAGAACCTATTAAATCTAGTTATTGTGCGGGGCTAAATTAATGACACCAATGAACAGATGTAGGAATGTGTTCCAAGTTGCTTATGGCTGGCAGAGATGGCCAATGTATCTCCTAATTATACTTATTATATCTAGCAAATAGGACTCCTATCTGTGCAGCACAGTATGTGAAGAATGCCAGAGATGAGCACATTGAGGCTGTGAACCACGATAGGAAATAACCATGCAATTGTGAGCCAGGGAGAAGGATTGTGACTTGTTCACAGCATTGTTAGTAATCCAACTATTCCATGATGAGATGATGAGTTTATTGAATAAGGAAACAGCACACAGAGTCATGCTCTAATACACTTCTATATAAGAAGAAGAAATAGAATAAGAGTGAGGAATAATAGAATAGTGAAGTCACGGTAAATTTAGTTCCCTGTAACTTTCCAGTCACACAGCTTTCTATACTTTTATCTCATATCATAGATGGCCAGGTTTGTAAAAGGGGTTTAAAAGGGATATTGATATCAGTCTATCAGAGTAAAAGGACCCTTTGGACTCTTGGTTTATTCCCACTGAGCTCAGCTATGTATAATGGAGAAAATAGTCCCTCTGTATATCCTTCCCTACTTTGCTCACACGTATATATTTATCCGACCTGTATTCTTCTGGCAGATTTCTTTTTTTTAAAGGGAACCTGTCACCCTGGGCAGCCCCGCCGAATGCACCCCACCCCTGGACAGGGCCCAGCATATATACCGGCTCCTGCGTGTCCCGCTCCCGGTTGTGCCACAGAGATCTAACTGTCCGCTCATCTACAAGTGGGACACACAGGAGCCAGTATGTACGCAGGGCCCTGTCCAGGGGTGGGGTGGGGGTGAGTTCTAGGGGCTGCCTGGGGTGATAGCTTCTCTTTAAACTTTCTTTTAAACTTTACAATGCAGAACCAGAACAGCACAACAAAACATAATGAGATCTGCAGGTACCAAAGGGTCATAGGATACATAAAATAGACTGTACCATATACCGAGGTATATAAGAACGACAAAATAGACAAAAACAGAAGTTCACACCAGATACCCTTAAAGAAGTCCTCCAGTGGAAAAAAGCTTGAACTATTAAATTATTTTGCATGGTAAACGGTGTAAACGCAAGAAACAGACTAAGTCACAAAAGTAAAGAACGTTTTTATAAGGATCAGAATAGAGCAATTTTAGGCACATTTTTTAAGTTATATACATTGGGTATTGTTGTAATCGTACTGACTTGAGGAACATAGATAACATAGATAACTGACATAGATTTACAACACAGTGAATGTTGTAAAGTCAAACCAACCTGC
Organism: Dendropsophus ebraccatus; assembly: GCF_027789765.1. NCBI lineage: Eukaryota > Metazoa > Chordata > Amphibia > Anura > Hylidae > Dendropsophus > Dendropsophus ebraccatus. The sequence goes on from NC_091458.1 coordinate 127,220,261, forward strand.
CCCCCCAAAAATAAAAAATAAAATAGCTTTGTTTTCAATTTCACAGCGCAAATAATTTTTTTTCTGGTTTTGCTGCATATTTTATGTGAAGTTATTACAAAGTGCAATTGGTGTCACAAAAAATATTACCTTATATGGTTCTGTAGGTGAAAAAAAATGAATGGGCTATGGCCTTTTAAACTTAAAGGAGAAAAAAACAAAAGTGCAGAAATGAAAAATGGCGAAAAGTGACAGCCTTCCATATTACAACACTCTACCATTTGCTCTGAAATGCGGCAGAGTTTCAGAGAATTCGTGGGAACAAATCTTGAAGTCACTGGAGTGGTCCCAGCCAGCTTCTCCCAACCCTGTCAGGCTTGTTTGATAGATCTCGCTCTCTATATGTACATAGGGAGAGATCTATAAATCAAGTGCTGCGGGGCAGAAAGAAGCCATTTGGGACCACCAAATATATATATATTATTATTATTATTTTAATTTTTTTTTAAGATAAATGTATTATTATTGTTGTTGTTGCTGAATATGTCTGTAATGGTGTAATAGTATCTGTTTTAGTAGTATAACTATCCTTGTAAACATCGGATGCAAACATCAGGTTTATACTGTATGTACAGGCACAAGCTTTAGTAATGGATATTCCATAGCTTGGTGAAAGAATGTTAACGCACACGAGTACACAACTTCACAAAGCATTCTGGTCAGCCTAGGTCAGAATCCTAGGTCAAATGTCAACTCCAGAAATGCATGAGATGGAAACTAGAAACAGCAACCAAATACAGTAACTAGCCCCATACTGGTGTCAAAGAAAAGAAGCTGGACTCCATTAGCTGAGTCATTCATGGTCTATGCACTAAGCATAACACAGGGAGAGTTTTGCCTGGATTTGCTTTAAATTGAACTTGTGTAGCCCATTGTTTTCCCGTAACATTGCCAACCATGCAGTGTCCCCCATTATAGTGTCAACCACACAGTGTTTCTCTTGATAGCACAAGCCAAAAAAAGCTGTCTTTTGACGGCAATGTCTTTTTCAAAAAGTCTACCCGGTCCTGATGATTTGGAACCACACAGAATGGCATTGAGAGCTGCATGCTGTGGTGGGTTCTATGTCCATGTTCTAGACCAGTGGTTCCCAGTGGAATCACGACATATCCTATCCACCAATCAGTGTCAATTCGGATGGTATAATATTAGTGTCAAATTCTACACCTCTGTGAAGTTTTATGCAGGTACACTTTCCTATCACCGCTAATTACATCATGTATTTGAGTTTTTCTAGAACGTAAATCAGATTATTAAATAACCACACGCTCAAAAAATCTATTTTTTTGGTAGACACTTAAAGGGAACCTGTCACCCCCCGTGTCGGGGTGACAGACTCCCGACCCCCCGCTAGAGCCCCCTATACTTATCTGATTGCGCCGGGTCCCGCTTCTTGATTCGGTCCAGTTACGGAGATTTCAACGCCTGAAGCCCGGCGTGCGCACTCCTGAGATGAGTCTGATGCTCATGAATGGCTCATCTCAGGAGCACGCGCGCGATCAGGTAAGTATAGGAAGCTCTAGCGGGGGGTCGGGAGCCTGTCACCCCGGCACAGCACAGGTCCTCTTTAAGGCCCCATTAAACGAAAGTATTATAGGCCGTATTTGGCCGATAACCATCTTATGTAATAGAAGACAACAATCATGTCGGCTGATTGTTGCAGTCATTTGTCTTTCAATATGTTGAAAGACAAACGACTTCAATAGCAGCGTTCTGCTGCCGTCGCTTTGTGGAATACGAGTGGCGGCAGCAGACCACTGCTATCTGCTTGGGGCTGCCCGGACAATCTAGCGATCACCCAGGCAGCCCCTCCGCAGCCCCCCCTGTACTCACCTGTACCCTGAACGAGGTGCAAACGAGCACTGGCAGCGCTCATTTGCTCCTCACAGTTGCCCCGTGCAATAGGGGTTTTAGGGTTGTAAACTTACTATTCACCTAGAGCCTAGATATTCTCTGATAAAAAGAACTGATAACAGATACAAATGTACTTGAAAGCTCTGTTTCTCATGCTTCGTATCTTTGGACCAAATTTACACAAATAGATTAACAAACTACAACTAAGGGTGGGTTCAGACTACGGAATTCTCGCAGATAAATTCAGCGGAATTCGGTCGCCTGTACACGCTCATGGCCGCGGGCCTTTCCGCCTGCTGATTCCGCTATCCGCCGGAATCTATGGGTTTAATATACCTCCACATCCTCTAGCGCCGGATAGGCTGGTGGCATGCCCAAAGTGCCACCAGACTTCTACTCACCTAACCCATGGCATTTGGGCCTGCCAATATACTCAGCGATTTTGGTCTCAGATACTAGTGCTGCTTCAGAAAAAGTGGCAGGTGCAGCTGCCTTTATCTCCTCGGTTGCTCTTATTTCACTCTGTCCCAGATTCTGTGCAGGTATCATTGGCGTTGCATGCTTTTCTACTGATTGCTAAGAGATGCATATTGCAGAAGTGGTTGATGATGTAAATATGTCCAAAGGCTGTCTTGTATCATTCTTTATAGCAGGGGTGGGGAACCTCTGGCCCGCGGGCCGCATCGGGCCCCTGAGACCTCCCGATGCGGCCCGCAGCTCCCCTGTGACACGCGCTGCACTGCAGGGAAAGGAGCCGGCGCACACAGCATCCTCCGGTGTCTGTGATAGCTGCCAGGAGGATGCTGTCTGTGCCGGCTCCTTCCTTACTAGAGCGGTGCACGTCTTCTGTCTCCTGCGGGCCGCGCAATGACGTCATTTCATCGCGCGCCGCCTGCAGGAGAAGACGGGCACAGGCTAGATGGGAGAGAAGAGGACCTGAACAGCATGGGAGCGGAGGAAAGGTGAGTGGGATGTTTATTTTTTTTATTTGGGGGTTAACTAGGCTACCAGGGACATGACTTATGGGGGTTAACTAGGCAACAGGGACATGACTGATGGGGGTTAACTAGGCTACCAGGGACATGCCTGATGGGGGTTAACTAGACAACAGGGACATGACTGATGGGGGTTAACTAGGCTACCAGGGACATGACTGTGGGGGGAGGGGGTTAACTAGGCTACCAGGGACATGACTGGGGGGATTAACTAGGCTACCAGGGACATGACTGGGGGGGTTAACTAGGCTACCAGGGACATGACTGTGGGGGGGGGGGGGGTTAACTAGGCTACCAGGGACATGACTGGGGGGTTAATTAAGCTACCAGGGACATAACTGGGGGGCTAACTAGGCCTACCAGAGGCATCACTGGGGGTTAACTAGGCTACCAAGGACATGACTGGGGGGTTAACTAGACTACAAGGGACAGGCACTGGGAGTTAACAATAGAAAACTACAATAGAAGGGGCACTAGGGGAACAATACTTTGCCTTGCCCCGGGTGCTGCAAACACGCTACTAACTGCCGCGCATGGTATGCAGCCCTCGAATGATTTTATTAATGCCCGACTGGCCCTCGACATGGAAAAGGTTCCCCACCCCTGCATTATAGTGAAAAAATAATAAAAAGTGTTTTAAAAAACCCCATAAAATTTTATGTACAAAAAAGAAAAAAACTGGTTGAAGAAAATATGTTTACTGCAGCAAACAAAAGTAACAATCAAGTGTAAAATCTGGTAATCCGTGTACTGAGACACTGATGGAGTGCTGCAGGACTATGACAATAAATTCACACACTCTCAGTCCAGTGAAGTGAGTGCGTGGGATGAGAAATCTTCAGACTGCACATTCCAAATGTGATGAGAAAGACTTGCTTATTAGTTTAGCATTTTTTCACTGCATTGTATATCATCCTACGTAGGGTATGGCTCTTCAGACATGGGACAGTGGCATGGATTATTAGCAATCATGTTCACTTAAATATATTAGTACCACAGTAAGGTATGAGGCTTCTGCACAAGGACCAGTTCTGGGGCAGTCGAGCAGGCTGTCTCATGAATTATGTTAGGAATGCTTGACTGCCAGAGACATCTCTAGTTATAGTCCTCTGGTAACAAAGACGTTTCAAACAGTCCTACTTGCCAAGTTAAAGAAGTTGTTTTATGTACAACTGAGGCGTACAGACATAATAGAGGTATGTAGTCTTATATCACATTCTATCTATGGTCTCCCCATGGGAGAGTTGAACAGTGTATTGATGTGAACCTATTTTTCCTCCTAACTCTAAAAAAAATAATGGGTTCGCCCAAACCCGAACCATCGGCATTTGAATCCCACTGCTTGGAGAAGGTGGATGCAGCCCGAGGACTGCCTGGAAAACATGGAGAAAGTTGGATGCCCCCCTAGGGAGTTCTGGAAAACATGGATACAGCCATAGGCCAGGTTCACTCACTGTATGACACTGGCCGTTATGTGACACTATGCAAGTGTCAGTGAAGTTCATCCCGGCCGGTACTGCAGTACTGAATTTCTGTTGAATTGGGATGCAGGCGCATTCTGATGTGTCCACATCCCAATTCACTCACAGTATGACACTGGCCGTTCTGTGACACTATGCAAGGGTCAGTGAAGTTCATCCCGGCTGGTACTGCAGTACTGAATTTCTGTTGAATTGGGATGCAGGCGTATTCTGGTGTGTCCACATCCCAATTCACAATTGCACACAATGTAAAGTTCAGCCAAAGCTGCACTTTACATTGTGTGAACTGTCAGTTCTGTGCAGCCGCTATTCAATGAATAGTCAGTTTTTAGGGCAGGTGCTAGGAATCCCGGCCGGAGTGTATACTAAGGGTGCGTTTACACAGAAAGGTTTATCTGACAGATTTTGGAAGCCAAAGCCAGGAATGGATTTGAAAAGAGGATAGATCCCAGTCTTTCCTTTATGACCTGATCCCTGTTTATAGTCTGTTCCTGGTTTTGGCTTCAAAGATCTGTCAGATAAATCTGTCTGTATAAACGCACCATAAGGGGGAGATTTATTGAACATGGTATGAAGTGAAACTGGCTCAGTTGCCCCTAGCAACCAATCAGATTCCACCTTTCATTTTCCAAATGTGAGGAATTAAAAAGTGGATACACTCCGTTCGGGGTTCCATTGAAATGAATGCAACTTATACTTTGAATTATTCACGGACGGTGTTGCAATTTGCAACAACGGCCGCGATTAATCCAAAATATATATTGTGTGAACATAGCCATATCCATGTTTTCCTGACAGCCCTAGGGCGGCATCCAACTTCTACAGATGCCGGAAGTCCAATTTGTAAACGTGAACAGATCAGCAAGTCCTCTCTGGTTTTAGCAATTGCAATAAGTTGGATTTATTAATTATGTTGTACTTATGCATTTTGTGGCATGAAGAAGATGGTACATGCTAAGAAACTGAAGTGACTCCACCATGTATTGGTGAATCATCTCCCTTCCTAATGCAATAAAGAAATAAAATAAAAAAAAGTAAACTGATCACATGATGTGTGTCACATGAACTCTTGTCACATCATAGAGAGGTATTAAAGTAGCCTCTACAGAGAATTCTACTGCTCTGGGGATTATGCTGTTATTTCATAATGTCCTCAGGAGAGAACAGGGTGAAAGTCCTATAAAAGAGATGGGCACACAGCCATGGTCCTCATTTCCCATTTCCCCATTTTTTCTTTGAAGCCTGTGTGGTTTTTCAGTGCAATGGGGGCAACATATTGTCAAAACTGTTGACAAACTGAATAAAATCTCCTGTGGCTTCCTTGCTATTCATTCAGATCTCTCCTGTGGTATGAAGCGGAGAGATACCTGTAATTACCATACGGCTTGTGCTGCCTCTAAGGTCCCTAAACGCAAGCTGAAGATGCTGTTCAGGTTCTGCAGGAGCATAACCTGACGTCTTATAATTACATCATCTAACATGCACTTTAAAGTCTGTCATTGCAAGAGACCCCCTGACCGGCAACTTTCATAAGCAGTTAACAGAATAGTGGCAACTGAACAAGGCCTTCTTAGAGTGATGCTACCCTAAGTCATCTAGCTCACAAGCACTACCTGGTATTGCTGTGGGAAGCTGCATGCAGCCACATATCTTCCCCACACTAGGTAAGCACATGCCTATTCGGTCTTAAAGTGGGTAAAGGGAAGGTCCATAGTTGCAATTTATTTATTTTTTCAATGTAACTTTAGGCTGGGTTCACACTACGTATATTTTAGTCAGTATTGTGGTCCTCATATTGCAACCAAAACCAGGAGTGGATTAAAAACACAGAAAGGCTCTGTCCACACAATGTTAAAATTGAGTGGATGGCCGCCATATACAGTAAATAACGGCCATTATTTCAATACAACAGCCGTTTTTTTTTTTTTTTTTTAAATAACAGCAAATATTTGCCATTAAATGACGGCTATCCACTCAATTTCAACATTGTGTGAGCAGATCCTTTCTGTCTTTTCAATCCACTCCTGGTTTTGGTTGCAATATGAGGACCACAATACTGACTGAAATATACGTAGTGTGAACCCAGCCTTAAGCTTACTATTCACATCAGGTGTTCTGATTTTTTCTACTTTATATTTTTTAGAAATCTTATCACTGCTTAGTATTCCAAAAGAGGTTTTCAGCGCTCTTTTTTTTCTTTTTTAAAGCGACTCTTTACCCACAATCTGCCCCCCCCCCCCCCCAAACCACTTGTACCTTCGGATAGCTGCTATTAATCCAAGATCCTGGGGTCTGTTCGGCAGGTGATGCAGTTATTGTCATAAAAAACAACTTTTAAACTTGCAGCCCCGTGCCTAACGGCCGTGGCCTAGATTGTGTGTTCATTAGGCTGGCACAACCTCTCTGTCCCTCCTCCCCACCCTCCTCATCATTAGGAATGCTCCAGGCAGATTGTCTCCTATTCTTCAGCTGTGTCAGCTGGATCGTTAAGCACCTGTGCAATGTTCAGACAGGAGAAAATGTTTCAGTGGCATTCCTAATGATGAAGAGGGCGGGGAGGAGGGAGGGAGGGGTGGTGCAACGTTAGGGCACAGACACTCTAAGCCCCGCCATTCGGAACGGGGCTGCAAGTTTAAAAGTTGTATTTTAGGACATTTCATCACTACGTATACAGCAGACCACAAGACCATCAGATCCATCCTAAACAAGCATTGGGACATCCTTGGCCATGACCCGTTTCTCAAAGATATCATCCCCAAGAAACCACAGATAACCTTCAGAAGGGCTCGTGCTCTAAAGAACATTTTAGCCCCCAGTAAATTAAAACCGGTCACCCATTCCAGCTATATCACCCCCCTACCAAAAATCCTCGGAAGCTTCAAATGTGGTAAAAACAGATGTTAATGTTGTATTAATATTCTCAACAAAACTCGCTCTTTCAAATCAATGATAACGGGTGAAGAGTTCCAAATTAAATCCTATCTCAACTGCAGCTCTTCCTTCATTATCTACCTTCTACAGTGTTCATGCGGCATCCAGTACATAGGCCGCACCACACAGCCGTTACGTTGCAGAATCAACAATCACCGTTGCAACGTAGAAAAAGGTTTCGAATTGCACAGTGTCTCTAGGCATGCCCTTATCTGCAACCATAGTAATTTTTCTTCATTTACCGTTCTCCCTATAGAACAGATTCCAACAGGCGGTCAAAGATTTCAAAGCTTGCGCAAAAGAGAAAATTTTTGGATTTATAAACTAAAAACGTTGGTCCCACAAGGATTGAATGAATACATCGAGAACGTACACAATTAATTTTATTCATCTACAAAATCATTCCACATGTGTAATGTATATACATACATATATACATACACACACATATATTTATATATATATATATATATATATATATATATATATATATATGCAAGTCTAGTCACACTGTATTCCTCTCATCTACTAATCATCTATTTTTATTTCTGACTTATTCCCCTTTTTTTATATACATATATAACTGACACCATATCAATTTTTTATACAATTTTTTATACTGTCATATTTTTATATCACATGTTATATATTATTTATATTTTTCATATATATTATTTTAATTTTTTATATATCAATTCAGCTCTTGACCACTACACCATGCTCCCTCTTTTAACAAACCAACATTATTTATTCATCTGTTTATTCACTAGCAGTATGCATTTATTCAAATGGTCATCCAACTTGAATGTAACATTGTTACCATCCTTACACGCACCGAGAGACCTCCTCCAGACGAGATGCCGGCCCTTTGTTTACATTAGGCTGATTGGACTATGGCTAACACACCTCCACGTTTCATTGGTCCAGGCCAGTCACGTGACCGGAGAACCCGACTTGACAGCGCTCGGCTCTATGTGACATCTGAAGCCACCACGAGTCCTCTGAAACTACTCTAGAAGGTATCTACCTCCAGCAAACTTATCCACCAGTTCGCTCTCTCTACGGGCTCTCTCTACGGGCGACGCTCTCTCTACGGGCGACGCTCTCCAGTGTTACCCTTTCCGTTATTCGGCTATTCTGATTGGATGCCACCTTACATACCCCCGGCCCGTCATTGGCCAACGAGTAACACATGACCTAACACTTCAGCGAACTACATTGCGTCCTGCCGGCTATCCCGTACTACTACCGCGGCGATCATCTGTCATGTTCATGGACTCTTTGAGAAATATATATATATTTACATTATTCCAATTCATATATACTACTATACCTATAAAGCTTATGCTATTTATATTTGTTCTATTGTTTGCATTGTTATGTCCATAAAGAGGGGGAAGGGGAAAAAAAAAATGCTAATTAGGGGCGGGATTGGCGCCCTTTTTCGTGCATTTAAAACGATTCCTGTACCTTTACTGTTATGCACTTTATTTTTGAGAAAGGAGACCTAATAGTCTCCGAAACGCGTCATAGTTGTGCTTTTAAGAATAAACCTATTGTCTTACTACATCCGGCTACCTTTGGATAATTTTGGCAGCGCTGGTAATATATACCCCTGCGTTTTTATTTTTATTTTTATCTCTTACCTATACTTGTCCTCACGGGCCCCTCCACCTGGGAGTAACCCGTTTTTGGGTATCATCAGCTTCAGCAGCCATTATCCTAGCCACCACATACCTCGGACCTTTCACAGGACCCCCAGTACCCCCACGGACAGTGAGGGGTGATACGCACAAAGCCCAAGGGGCAACAAGGTGAGCAACCTTCTACCTCTCAATCATCCTATATATTTGTCAGTATTACACGAGGCGCCGGGCCTTTTTTCCTTTTCTTTTATTCCATATTTTAGGACAATAACTGCATCACCTGCCGAACAGACCCCAGGACAGATCTTGGATTAAAAGCAGCTATCTGAAGGTACAAGTGGTTAGGAGCGGGCAGATTGTGGCTAAAAAGTCACTTTAAATATCATTTAAACCAAACATAAAGGAATGTTAAAATACAAAAACAAAAAAAACACAGTTTACTCACATGCTGCTTCCGTGCCATTGCTTCCTTGGTTACCCTATAGTTCAAGTTATCACTATATATGACCTAGGCAGGCATTCACTGGCTGCAGCTGTGACCTCACTAGGATTGACATAAAGCCATCACTGTTGCCAGTGTCTGGCTGCTATGGACACAAATGTACATGTCATTGTAAACACTGACTGGCTTTATTACACATCCTCTAATTTTCCAGTGTTGCCTTATTTAACATCCCACCAGTATAGTCACATTATTATATCCCCCCCCAACACCCACACATCCTCACATCTCTCAGCGTCAGCCCACATTGTACATTCCATTAGTACTGAGAAGCCATATTATAGGGCTACTATATAGGTGGATGAGGCCTTTATAGTACACATATCAGTTTAATTCCATACATGTCCTATCAAATGCCACAGGTTTCTTCTATAGAACATCTCTGTATACACGACACCAAACAGAGCCAATTGTCGAAAACAAAAATAGAAGGCGATAGGGGAAGGAATGGGGATCTATGTGTCCCTGTGTACCCTGGTTAGTATGCACTGTGAAATGGCTATGGCTGCGCCAAGTTGGTTCCAGGCTGTTTATTACATGTAGTGAATGGCTGCCATTACATGTGGCTATTTTGGTAAAAACAAACTGCCGACATCAATGTATTAAACACATGTAGGGTGCGTTCACACCTACAGGATCTGCAGCAGATCTGCAGCAGATTTGATGCTGTGTTCAGTTATTTAAATGAAATCTGCTGCAGAAAATCAGCTGCAGATCCTGTAGGTGTGAACGCACCAGTAAGGTGGAGACCCCCAAACATAATTACGACATATTGCTACAGGGGGTTCACCTCACCAATCTTGGCTCTAGGTACCATGTCGTACACAGCCGAATATAGAAAATAAAAAAAAAAAGATGTTCTTGTGACAATTAAAAAAAAAGAAGAAAATTGTTTGGGCAAAAAGGCCCAAATTAGCTTGGTCAAAACCATTGGCAGCGTGATAACATTCATTGTCTCATTACAATGAGACCTGTCAAGGGTTGGGGTATACTAGTGTAACGCTGTAACGGACGAGACTCATCAGTGGCAGCGCCATCCTGTCTGCTCCTCTGCGGTGCTCTCTGCTAGTTCTGGGGCTGCTCGTGTCTTCCAGCATCTTCTTCCTCCTTCTGCTGCAGTGACACCTCTGGCCACTAGGGTGCTCAGGCGGCCAACTGCTCTGGATTTATGGAGAAGTTTTCTCCACATGCTATAGCCATTTGCCAATTCAGAGCCACCTGCACCTATATAAACCAGCTTTGCCTGCCATAACCTTGCCTGAGCTTTGTTGGAGCCTAGCATTCCAAGCAAAGGAAATGTTTTTTGTTTTTTTTTGCTGTATGCTTACCTGTGGCTGTTCTTCGGATTACATGTTCTGCCTGACCATCCTCTGTACCGCCTGTCTGTCTCGAATGAGCCAACCTTCCTCTAAAGCCGCCTGCCCTGACCCTTCACTTGTCTGACTACGATACCTGTCTTATCCCTCATAGTGCGCTGATGGCCTGGCTTGCTGACCAAGCATACTCTGTTCCCAGGTACCTTGCACCAGTTCATGGAAGCGGCTGCTGCTTACACCGGGATCAAACTTTTGCCACAGAAGTCCAGCTTCTGCATCCTGGAGTGGGATAAAAGATGGAGACGTAGAGGACTCTTAGGATACTTTTAGATGTGGCGATTTGTCAGCCACAGGGGGTGCAAATATGCAGCAATCAGCAAGATCGGAGCTAGTTTGCAGGGCCTTTTACACAGCATGATAAATCAAGGGGCCCAGGCTGCACAAACGATCCTTGTACCATTCGTGCAGACTGACAGCACAGATATGTACAGTATATATCTATATCTATATATATATATCTGTGCTGTCAGTTTAAAAATCACAAGCAGCAGTGTTTACTTACATCTGTGCTGCTTGTGATCCAACACATCTCCACCAATCCGGCTGTATCTTCAGGCTCTGCCTCCTCCAGCTGTAAATCATTCTGGAGGAGGCGGGGCCTGAAGATACAGAGGAGACGGCCTGGATCACAAGCAGTGTGGATGGTAAGTATACACTGCTGCTTGTGATCTCTAAAAACTGACAGCACAGATCTATACATATCTGTGCTGTCAGTTTTCTTTTATCGAGATGTGTGCCTGACAACAATTAATTTGAAAGCCTGGTCTAAAGACCCAATCAGCCGGGAATCAGGCGCTTTCCCCTTCCTCCTCGGCTGATCCGGGTCACTCATACAAAGGCCAGTTATCAGCCGCAGGAGCATTTTTAGCAACACACCCTGCCAATAATTAGCCCTTCAGACTCCACTCCCTTGTGTGGCCCAAAGACAAAGTGGTTGAGTAGCACAGAGGATCCACACTCGATGTCTTCTACAACCAGGCAACATGTAAACAGCCACTTCTTGAATCTAATGAGTTGACAGTAGAAAATCAGGCAAGTAAGAATTACACACAGGCCGAATTGTGAAGGCTAGAGGACCGATTCAGAGCATCTCCAAAAACTGCAGATGTATGTGCCGTGGGGTATACAGTAGCAATAGCCCAACAAATGGTTTCCAAGGAAGAACAATTGTTGGGCTGGGAAACATGGTCATGGATGGCCAAGATTCAACAAAGCATTTTTGGAGTGAAGGCTTACTTCTCTGATCTGATCCCAAACAAAAAATTTCTGTAGCACAAAAAGATGAGACAGGGGTAGTCTATGGGCAGAAACAAACAGGGATGTGAAGGAGGGGCTGGTTGTATGGCTCATTTGCTCTATAGCTTATTAGATAAGGCCGCCTTGGAGCCCTGTATATAGCCAAGGACGGCTGTGACTATCTATACAAAAAGAGAATGAGGCTCCTGGTTGCTTATCTAATGATGAACTATAAAGATAATGGGCCATTCAACCAGACCCCTCTAGGCGCTGTGCTGACAATCTGGGAGGTGGAGGGAGCCCAAATGCTATCTGTGGATGGGACAGCAGGTCACAGCTTACAAGGAGATTCTGAACTTCTGAGCAAAAGAAAGCACAGCTGAAATGGATCATCTGTAAAGTTTTGAAAGTAGGGGTCCCTATACGGTTTATACATACAGTGGCAGGTTGAGCTGTCAGTATAAGGTGTATGGGGCTCTCCAGAGACTCTGCCTGACCCCTTTGTTCTTGGAGAGATAAGCAATCTAGCTGTGGCTTCCCTTCCCCAAAGAGGGGAGGACAGGAGAGATAATTGTAATAGCAGTGGCCTCTCTTAAGCCCGTATTCCACGGGTCGTTGGAGGAGCAAACGAGCGCTGTCAGCGCTCGTTTGCTCCTCGTTCCCCGCTCGCTGCCGCCGCTATTCAACGCGGCTGCAGCGAGCGGGTGAGTGCGGGAGGGGGCGGCGGGGAGCTGCGGGGGGGCTGCCCGGGGGATCGCTAGATCGTCCGGGCAGCCCATAGGATATAGCAGCATCTGCTGCCGATGCTCCTATTCAACGGAGCGACGGCAGCAGATCGCTTCTATATCAGTCGCTTGTTTTTCAACATGTTGAAAAACAAGCGACTGCAACGATCAGCCGACATGAACGATGTCGGCTGATCATTGCACTCTATTCCACGGAACGATTATCGTCCGTAGCGGTCGATATCGTCCGAAAACGAACGATAATCGTTCTGTGGAATAGGGCCATTAGACACATTATGCACATTGCAAATGATTCAGGGACATTACAAAGAGTATAAGGTGTTGACTTGGGTTCCAAATTCCAAAGATCTCAATCTGAGTATCTGTGGGATGTGCTGGAAAAACTGCTGCTAACATCTTAGTGCCAGATACCACAGGACTCCTGCAAAGGTCATGTAGAACCAGGCCCTGATGGCTCACAGCAGTATCGGTGGCATAAGGGGAGGAGGGGGCTACACGATATTACTTTATATATTACACTACACAATATATCTGATTGGAATATATATATATATATATATATATATATACATATACAGTGGTGCCTTGGATTACGAGCATAGGTTGTTCCGGGGCCATGCTTGTAATCCAAATCCACTCTTAAACCAAAGCAAATTTTCCCATAAGAAATCATTGAAATGCAGACAATTGGTTCCACACCTAAAAAATAATGATTTTATATTCTGCATAACATGTAAAACAAATGAAACAAACATTTATAAATAGCTGAATATGTGATATTATAAGTTACTGTACAGTATAGCAACCAGCATGTGGTGTATAATGTATAGTAACTGCATAAACCTGAAAAACAGCAGCAGTTTGTAGATGCAGGATGGATGGATAATGCAGTAGTGTAATATCACAGGCTAAAATAGAGAAGCAGGGCTGTCAGAGCTCTGTGTGGTCACATGACAGAAATAGAGAAGGGGTGTGTGTTCAGCATGGACCAATCAGGACTGACAGAGACTTCAGGGAGCATGAAGGAATGAGCAGGGCAGATGTGGGCACATACATGCAGCACTATCTGTCCGGGGAGAGAGGGGTTACAGCTATGGAAAGATTACCTTCACAGTCCTGTCCCCTGATGCAAGCCCCAGCCTATAGTGGATCTGCCATGATTTGGAAGGTGACCTACCTTCCTGGGTCAGAGTACAATGCTATAGACCCTGCTATGCAGGCCATGCCCCTCCCCCACTCGCCCTTCCACCCAGTACAGGGAGCTCTTAAACCAAAACAATGCTCTTAAACCAAGTCACAATTTTGAAAAACTGTGAGCTCTTAAACCAAAACGCTCTTAAACCAAGTTACTCTTAAACCAAGGTACCACTGTATATATATATATATATATATATATATATATATATATATCAGTTTTCTGCCCACAGCCTTGGCATCTATGGGAAAGGAAGCATAATTACCAAAAGAAGGCAGACAGTCTTAGAAATACATTGTAACTGTTCTGGCTGCCCTATATCCTGTGGCTTCTCTCTTATTCAGGCCATGTTCACACAACGTAAGTTAAGTATAAATCATGGCCGTTGTTGCCAATTTTCAACACGGCCGTGATTAATACTAAACCTACATGGTGCTGCAGCTGCGGATGCGGGCGCACACTGAAGCACCCGCATCCGAATTTATTAGTAGTGAAGATCATCCAGCCAGTACTGCAGTACCGGCCGTTCTGTGATCCGGCTGGGTCACAGAACGGCCAGTGTTATACGCAGGGCCGCCGATAGGGCAGTACAAGTGGTACTGCCGTATGGGGCCCGGACCCTAAGAGACACGGGGGGGGGGGCCCGGCGGGCCCGCCGCCCCCCGTCCGCTACGCTAGGGGGGCCCGCACGGCCCCCCTTGCCACCTGTTTCTGAGCATCCTGAGAAGCTGCGGCCGCGCAGCTTCTCCGGATGCATTGATCGCTTTGATGTTCCGCCCGCACATTGAGCGGGCGGAACATTGAAGCGATCAGAATACAGGAGAAGGACCTGTCAGCGTCCTCCTCCTGTATTCTCTCCCATAGGCTGCCGGCACTTCATACCAGCAGCCTATGGGAGGCCGGGACGTGACCTCTCCGGCAGGCGTGATCATGTGACGTCATCACGCCTGCCGGAAGTCCCGTCCCTGCGGCTCGCAAGATGGAGCCAGAAGAGGAGGAGGAGAGCTGCTGCCTGCAGCCACAGCGCGGATTAGGTGAGTAGGATGTTTGTTTTTTTAGGGGCACCTCTGGGGGCATTATTAGTGTATGGGGGGCACCTCTGGGGGCAGTATTAGTATATGGGGGCACCTCTGGGGGCAGTATTAGTATATGGGGGCATTATTAGTGTATGGGGGGCACCTCTGGGGGCAGTATTAGTATATGGGGGCACCTCTGGGGGCAGTATTAGTATATGGGGGCACCTCTGGGGGCATTATTAGTATATGGAGGCATCTCTGGGGGCAGTATTAGTATATGGGGGCACCTCAGGGGGCATTATTAGTGTATGGGGGCACCTCTGGGGGCATTATTAGTATATGGGGGCACCTCTGGGGGCATTAGTATATGGGGGCACCTCTGGGGGCATTATTAGTGTATGGGGGCACCTCTGGGGGCATTATTAGTATATGGGGGCACCTCTGGGGGCAGTATTAGTATATGGGGGGCACCTCTGGGGGCATTATTAGTGTATGGGGGCACCTCTGGGGGCATTATTAGTGTATGGGGGCACCTCTGGGGGCAGTATTAGTATATGGGGGGCACCTCTGAGGGCATTATTAGTGTATGGGGGCACCTCTGGGGGCATTATTAGTGTATGGGGGCACCTCTGGGGGCATTATTAGTATATGGGGGCACCTCTGGGGGCAGTATTAGTATATGGGGGCACCTCTGGGGACATTATTAGTATATGGGGGCACCTCTGGGGGCATTATTAGTGTATGGGGGCACCTCTGGGGGCATTAGTATATGGGGGCACCTCTGGGGGCATTATTAGTATATGGGGGCACCTCTGGGGGCATTATTAGTATATGGGGGCACCTCTGGGGGCATTATTAGTATATGGGGGCACCTCTGGGGGCATTATTAGTGTATGGGGGGCACCTCTGGGGGCATTATTAGTGTATGGGGGCATTAGTAGTGTATGGGGGCACCTCTGGGGGCATTAGTAGTGTATGGGGGCACCTCTGGGGGCATTATTAGCTCATGGGGGGAACCTCTGGGGGCATTATTAGTATATGGGGGTACCTCTGGGGGCATTATTAACTCATGGGGGCATCTCTGGGGGCATTATTAGTATATGGGAGCACCTCTGGGGGCATTATTAGTATATGGGGGCACCTCTGGTGGCATTATTAGTATATGGGGACACCTCTGGGGGCATTATTAGTATATGGGGGCACCTCTGGGGGCATTATTAGTATATGGGGACACCTCTGGGGGCATTATTAGTATATGGGGGCACCTCTGGGGGCATTATTAGTTCATGGGGGCATCTCTGGGGGCATTATTAGTGCATGGGGGTACCTCTAGGGGCATTATTAGCTCATGGGGGCACCTCTAGGGGCATTATTAGCTCATGGGGGCACCTCTGGGGGCATTATTAGCTCATGGGGGTACCTCTAGGGGCATTATTAGCTCATGGGGGCACAGCAGGGAATCCTACATACAGGGGGCATCCCACACAGCGCAGTTACTATGGGAGCCTACAGGGGGGAGAAAGGAAAGGAAGTTGCTAGAAATGTGCGGAGCCTAAATTGTTTGTCTCGCAGGTTCTAAGGGGATGAAATGTATCTGGAAGGACTCATCATGGAGGTCTGGGCCGGATGGAGAGGAAAAGGGAAAGTGACGCCTCAGATCAAAGAAGACGTCACCTGTGAGTCACTGTATGACACTTTTCTTATTTTGTAGAACATCATTTAGTAGGGGCGCCCCGAGGTAACAGCTACTACATTATCTGTACTCAGAGATATCACTGTGTTATCTGTTGTGTTACATAGGACTGCAGGTGACTACTACATTATCTGTACTCAGAGATATCACTGTGTTATCTGTAGTGTTACATAGGACTGTAGGTAACTACTACATTATCTGTACTCAGAGATATCGCTGTGTTATCTGTGGTGTTACATAGGACTGCAGGTGACAGCTACTACATTATCTGTACTCAGAGATATCACTGTGTTATCTGTGGTGTTACATAGGACTGCAGGTGACATCTACATTATCTGTACTCAGAGGGATATCACTGTGTTATCTGTGCTGTTACATAGGACTGCAGGTGACATCTACTACATGATCTATACTCTGAGATATCACTGTGTTATCTGTGCTGTTACATAGGACTGCAGGTGAAATCTACTACATTATCTGTACTCAGAGATACCACTGTGTTATGTGGTGTTACATAGGACTGCAGGTGATATCAGGTGATTTCTCCAGGTTGCAGAAGTTCAAACTTCATCGTGCCCTGGTGTGCTGGTGTCTGTATGTCTGTATACATGTGTGCTGGTGTCTGTATACATGTGTGCTGGTGTCTGTATACATGTGTGCTGGTGTCTGTGTGTGAGATCAATTCTAGAGAACTGGCTCATATATCCCATTTTCCCCAGTGGCTTAAAATGTAACCTCTGTTATACAGTTATAAAATTGTAGAACCTAAAGGTGAACAAGGTGCAATTCAAAGAGACACTTACTTGTATAGCTGTCTCTTGTGCTCTGTATGCAGTGCATTATATTCACCCTTGCAACGTACAATTTATAGCGTGTCTACAAGCCCAGCGGGGCTCATTATGATGGAGACTAAAACTTATACAAGAGTGGGGTAGGGGTTCCCCTGTATTCAGAATGCTCTTGAGTGCTAGGCAATGCCCCGTCTGGGATTATTGAATTACGAGGGTCTATGCAGAGCAGGATGAAGACACCTCTGCTGCACAAACAGGATCTCCTAGAAAGCGTTCTCACCGCCATGTATTCGCTATCACTGTCTTGGGTGAGCTAAACTAGTCTGCCTGGGGGTGGGGGGGGGGATTTGTACATGCTCACTAACATGGAACAGCCTCATTATATTAGCCTTATCAACATATTCTATGTTAGTGAGCATACCGGGGGGGATATTGGTGAACATATACAAATCAAACAGCCCCCCAGACCCTCGAAATTCAATAACCCCAAACGGGGCATTGCCTAGTACTCAACAGCATTCTGAATACAGGGGAACCCCTACCCCACTCTTGTATAAGTTTTAGTCTCCATCATAATGAGCCCCGCTGGGCTTGTAGACACGCTATAAATTGTACGTTGCAGGGGTGAATATAACGCACTGCATACAGAGCACAAGAGGCAGCTATACAAGTAAGTGTCTATTTGAATTGCACCTTGTTCACATTTAGTTTCTACAATTTTATAACTGTATAACAGAGGTTACATTTTAAGCCACTGGGGAAAATGGAGTATATGAGCCAGTTCTCTAGAATTGATCTGAACCAAATTATACCTCCCAGCAAGGCGTGGGTCGAACACACAATTTTTTTTTTTTATTAATGTGGGGGGCCCAGACACTTTGGTTGTATGGGGCCCCTAAATTCCTGATGGCGGCCCTGGTTATACGTAATGTGAACATGGTCTCACTGTGTATCTGCTTCTAAGAGTTCTTCCTCACAGCCTTGGCTCAGAACATAATGCACAGTCTGTGATTTCGGGTGGTCCGTGGATGTGCTGCCTGTAATCATGTACTGTGCACTTGTAGGCTAGATTCACACACAGTATTTTTGCTCAGTATTTTGGTCCTCATATTGCAACCAATACCAGGAGTGGATTGAAAACACAGAGGCTATGTTCACACACTGTTAAAATTTAGTGGATGGCGGCCATTTTATGACAAATAATTACTGTTATTTCAGAACAACGGCCAATATTTTAAAATAACGCCAATTAAAACAGTAAATTTGAACAGTGTGTGAACAGAGCCTTTCTGTGTTTTCAATCCACTCCTGGCTTTGGTTGCAACATGAGGACCACAATACTGACTGAAATATACGTAGTGTGAACATAGCCATAAAGGGGATCAGTTCTATGAAGCCTGGGCTCCCAAACAGACCGTATAAATGCAGGTCCTTCTCTTCTGCAGCACGGATCTTTAAACGGATGTGTGCCTGCCACATGTCGGTGATTTACACGTTTGTTTATCCTATTGTAATCTGTTTATCTTAACATCTGTCCTACTTTGTATCCATCCTCATGAATATATACAGTACTTTATGGAGATGGCCAGATTCATATCATTTTTCAGTTTCTGTACTGTTCTAAGTGTTACTGTACAACTCCATTCTCATTGCGTATCTGTATATTGTAACTATTCTTGTATTACAGGGTTAGGCTATGTTCACACAACGTATATTTTCATAAAATCACAGCCGTTGTACAACGGCCGTGATTATTATGAGAATATACGTTGCATTGCTGTCTATGGAATCCCGGCTGGAGCGTATACACATAGGGGGACATTTATTAAGTCCGGCGTTTTTTACGCCGGACTTATAAATGTCCCCGCATCTCTGGCGCTACAGGGATTTATGTAGAGGCGGACTGCGCACCGCCGAAAACCTACGCCAGCTGAGGACTGGAGTAGGTTTTTGGCGTATCTTTTTGCGAAACCGATGGTGAATCGCGCGGACTCTAAGTCCGCGCCCTCCGTTCCGCCCCCTTCACACCCCCTCCCCGCCCCCCAGCGTACCCGGCGGAAAGTGCCGATTTGCGAATATTTTATTTGCAAATTGGCCATTTGCGAATAAAATATTGCGCAAATCGTCAATTTCCGCCGAAAACCCCCGGACCGCACGATGATACATGTCCCCTATAGTATACACTCCGGCCGGGATCCCTACCGGCGCCGCAAACAACTGACATGTCAGCGCACACTATGGAGCGAGCGGATCCGGCGTGCAGTGTAAAGTTCTGATGCGGGCGCGCACGGATGCACCCGCATCAGAACACTGCGGCCCGAAAGATCATCCGGCTGGTACTGCAGTACTGCAGTACCGGCCGGGATGATCTTTTCAGAGACCGGCCGTTCCATGACCTGGCAGGTCACTTAACGGCCGGTCTTATACGTTGTGTCAACATGGCCTTATTCTGGACTTATACACTTCATGGTAACAGAATTGCTTAATTCCTTTGCCTTTCAGCAGCATAAATCACACTGCAAAAAATGTTCAGGAATAGCTTGAAGAACGTGACAAAGAGTTTAAGGTGTTGCTCAGATCTGTGCATATTTGGGATGTGCTGAATATACAAGTCTGAATCATGGATGCCATCCCTCATTGCTTACAGGAGCAGATATAGATGCCAGATAACAAGGGGCACCTTCAGGACACATCGCACACACTGCCTGTATCCAATAACGCTCATTCCTGCTGTTTAAAGGGTTTTTGCTGGAATCTAAAAATGCATTTATTTCCTCACTCCCCAGTGCTCCACTATATCCTATACTGTGGATAGGTCATAAACATTTTTATATATGGCAGGGGGTGTGCGTGCACATCCTGCTGAGACAACTTGTCTCAAAAGTAGGTGTAACGTACAGGGGACCGGATGATGTCAGACTGGTGATGACTTTTCTTATTTTACAACTACTCTCTATAACATGCTGCCTGCACTGGAAACTCAGAGAGGAGTTATTTAAAGGGCCTAGAATATGGAGGCTAAGAGGGGCCTAATACTATATTGGGGTACAGAAGGGGATCTAACAACTATATTGGACACAGACGGGGCCTAACATTCTATGGAGGAACAGAGGGGCCTAATAATATATGAAGCACAGAGAGCTTCTTATATTATATGGGGACACAGAGGGGTCTAATACTATATGGAGGAACAGAGGGGGCCTAATAATATATGGAGGCACAGAGGGCTTCTTATATTATATGGTGACATAGAGGGGGCCTAACATTCAATGGAGACACAGAGGGGTCTAATACTATATGGAGGAACAGAGGGGGCCTAATAATATATGGGGGCACAGAGGGGGCCTAATAATATATGGAGGAAAAGAGGGGGCCTAATAATATATGGGGGAACAGAGGGGGCCTAATAATATATGGAGGCACAGAGGGCTTCTTATATTATATGGTGACATAGAGGGGGCCTAACATTCAATGGAGACACAGAGGGGTCTAATACTATATGGAGGAACAGAGGGGGCCTAATAATATATGGGGGCACAGAGGGGGCCTAATAATATATGGAGGAAAAGAGGGGGCCTAATAATATATGGGGAAACAGAGGGGGCCTTATAATATATGGGGGCACAGAGGGGGCCTAATAATATATGGGGGCACAGAGGGGGCCTAATAATATATGGGGGCACAGAGGGCTTCTTATATTATATGGGGGCACAGAGGGCTTCTTATATTATATGGGGACATAAAGGGGGCCTAACATTCTATGGAGACACAGAGGGGTCTAATACTATATGGAGGAACAGAGGGGGCCTAATAATATATGGGGACACAGAGGGATTCTTATATTATATGGGGACATAGAGGGGGCCTAACATTCTATGGAGACACAGAGGGGCCTAATACTATATGGGGCACAGAGGTGGGCCCAATATTAAACCCAGCTGTATTATTATAGTAATGTAGTATTGTTATATTAGTTCAATAATAATAATTTTGTGTCATATCGAATTTGAAAAGAACGTGTCCCGTCAGCTTCAAATTTTGTCTATGTGTTGTCCATTTATCTGGCCGAGTTTAAGACTTGTGGGATAGGAAATAGCTAGCTGATAACTGCTGTAAATGTTTACAACAACCCTGCCATATATACAAAATGTATAACATGTATCTGTCACTTTAAAAAACTTTTGACATGTTGTGGAGTTTTGATGGGTCACACAGGGATCAGTGGAACGATTGGGATGAAGCAGGAGACTGAGCACTTCCCTCCCAGCTCCCTGAGGTCCCGTGCACGTAAGCCCTTATTACATGGGGCGATCTCCAGGAGCAAGCGCCGACAGTCAGGTCATCACTCGCTTGCTCCTAGTTCCCTGGTCGCTGCTGGCGCTATTACATGTGCAGACGTGAGCAGGTAGGTGCGGGGGAGGGGGGCGCAGGAAACTAAAGATCGTCCGGGCAGCCCATAGGACGCTGCTTCTATACCACGGGGCGATTGCAGCAGATCATTGCTCTCAACCTCACTCTTTCAACATGTTGAAAGACAATGAAAGCGGCGAACAACTGATATCGTGCATGTCGGCTGGTCGTTGCCTTTTATTACACAAAGCGATTATCGGCTGTGACGGACGATAATTGGCCAAATACGTCCGATAATCACTTTATGTCATAGGGCCTTCACATCAGGAGTCCGCCTCAATCGTAAGCAGATGTGGGAAGGAAACGCGCTGAGCCTGCACCTCCCTGGCTGGTTCTGCTGATCCATTAGGGTCTGAACAGAGAACAAACCAAACTTCTGAGGTCTCTAGTCTACAACATGGTAAAGGGTTTTGGGTTTAAAGTGACAGTGTCCATTTACTTATGAGTCACATGACCAGTGAATTTGCCCCACTATCTGCCCCCCTGTCTCCACATTGCCACAAGCACTTCCCTTTATTCCCTATGGATATCTATCATCTTACTACGTGTATGTCTATGTCCACATTCTTCTCTTCTATTCCCCATTGCACAGCTGATTCGTGTTCCCTCAGGTATATATATATATATATATCAGCCATCCAGCTATAAAGCCCCTATTACAGTACGAGGCTGCACTGAGCACATAGAGCGGCGTGTGGGAGCGGCCGCCCTCACCCGGACCGGAGCGCAGCGATTCCCATCGTAGGGCGTGGCCGAGCACTACCTATGGGCGGGGCTACAGCCCAGTGACGTTGCGGGGGGCGGGCATTGATGTTGGCAGGCGGCTCCCGGACTTGGGCATCAGACGAGGTGGTAGCGGGCACGATGTGGCACGTCGTAGCTGCCGGATTTCTCTTCTTCCCCGGGTTATACCACCTAAGCAGCCGCTGTGCCCGCAGGCTCCTGCCGGGATGGGGAGAGACCGAATACTCAATGATCAGCTCCAGGTAAGAAACTCTGGCGGAACATCTGTCTCCTCCGTGCGGCAACATCTGGAGGCTGTAATGTCCGATATAGCTGCAGTGTATCTGCATCTGGATGGTGAGAGATGGAGGAGGCCGGACACAGCGCACATCTACAGGCATATATCCTGCCACACCGCACATCTACATGCATATATCCTGCCACACTGCACATCTACAGCCACACTGCACATCTACAGGCATATATCCTGCCACACTGCACATCTACAGCCACATATCCTGTCACACTGCACATCTACAGGCATATATCCTGCCACACCGCACATCTACATGCATATATCCTGCCACACTGCACATCTACAGGCATATATCCTGCCACACTGCACATCTACAGCCACATATCCTGTCACACTGCACATCTACAGGCATATATCCTGCCACACCACACATCTACATGCATATATCCTGCCACACTGCACATCTACAGGCATATATCCTGCCACACTGCACATCTACAGCCACATATCCTGCCACACTGCACATCTACAGCCACATATCCTGCCACACTGCACATCTACAGCCACATATCCTGCCACACCGCACATCTACATGCATATATCCTGCCACACCGCACATCTACAGCCACATATCCTGCCACACTGCACATCTACAGCCACATATCCTGCCACACCGCACATCTACATGCATATATCCTGCCACACCGCACATCTACATGCATATATCCTGCCACACTGCACATCTACAGCCACATATCCTGCCACACTGCACATCTACAGCCACATATCCTGCCACACTGCACATCTACAGCCACATATCCTGCCACACTGCACATCTACAGCCACATATCCTGCCACACTGCACATCTACAGCCACATATCCTGCCACACCGCACATCTACATGCATATATCCTGCCACACCGCACATCTACAGCCACATATCCTGCCACACTGCACATCTACAGCCACATATCCTGCCACACCGCACATCTACAGCCACATATCCTGCCACACTGCACATCTACAGGCATATATCCTACCACACTGCACATCTACAGGCATATATCCAGCCACACCGCACATCTACAGGCATATATCCTGCCACACTGCACATCTACAGCCACACTGCACATCTACAGGCATATATCCTGCCACACTGCACATCTACAGGCATATATCCTGCCACACTGCACATCTACAGCCACATATCCTGCCACACCGCACATCTACAGCCACATATCCTGCCACACTGCACATCTACAGGCATATATCCAGCCACACCGCACATCTACATGCATATATCCTGCCACACCGCACATCTACAGGCATATATCCAGCCACCCCGCACATCCCCACCCACACCGCACATCTACATGCATATATCCTGCCACACTGCACATCTACATGCATATATCCTGCCACACTGCACATCTACATGCATATATCCTGCCACACTGCACATCTACAGGCATATATCCTGCCACACCGCACATCTACAGGCATATATCCTGCTACACTGCACATCTACAGGCATATATCCTGCCACACTGCACATCTACAGGCATATATCCTGCCACACTGCACATCTACAGCCACATATCCTGCCACAC
Organism: Dendropsophus ebraccatus; assembly: GCF_027789765.1. NCBI lineage: Eukaryota > Metazoa > Chordata > Amphibia > Anura > Hylidae > Dendropsophus > Dendropsophus ebraccatus. The sequence goes on from NC_091458.1 coordinate 127,244,762, forward strand.
CGCACATCTACAGGCATATATCCTGCCACACTGCACATCTACAGGCATATATCCTGCCACACCGCACATCTACAGCCAAATATCCTGCCACACCACACATCTACAGCCACATATCCTGCCACACCGCACATCTACAGCCACATATCCTGCCACACTGCACATCTACAGGCATATATCCTGCCACACTGCACATCTACAGCCACATATCCTGTCACACTGCACATCTACAGGCATATATCCTGCCACACCACACATCTACATGCATATATCCTGCCACACTGCACATCTACAGGCATATATCCTGCCACACTGCACATCTACAGCCACATATCCTGCCACACTGCACATCTACAGCCACATATCCTGCCACACTGCACATCTACAGCCACATATCCTGCCACACCGCACATCTACATGCATATATCCTGCCACACCGCACATCTACAGCCACATATCCTGCCACACTGCACATCTACAGCCACATATCCTGCCACACCGCACATCTACATGCATATATCCTGCCACACCGCACATCTACATGCATATATCCTGCCACACTGCACATCTACAGCCACATATCCTGCCACACTGCACATCTACAGCCACATATCCTGCCACACTGCACATCTACAGCCACATATCCTGCCACACTGCACATCTACAGCCACATATCCTGCCACACTGCACATCTACAGCCACATATCCTGCCACACCGCACATCTACATGCATATATCCTGCCACACCGCACATCTACAGCCACATATCCTGCCACACTGCACATCTACAGCCACATATCCTGCCACACCGCACATCTACAGCCACATATCCTGCCACACTGCACATCTACAGGCATATATCCTACCACACTGCACATCTACAGGCATATATCCAGCCACACCGCACATCTACAGGCATATATCCTGCCACACTGCACATCTACAGCCACACTGCACATCTACAGGCATATATCCTGCCACACTGCACATCTACAGGCATATATCCTGCCACACTGCACATCTACAGCCACATATCCTGCCACACCGCACATCTACAGCCACATATCCTGCCACACTGCACATCTACAGGCATATATCCAGCCACACCGCACATCTACATGCATATATCCTGCCACACCGCACATCTACAGGCATATATCCTGCCACACCGCACATCTACAGCCACACCGCACATCTACATGCATATATCCTGCCACACTGCACATCTACATGCATATATCCTGCCACACTGCACATCTACATGCATATATCCTGCCACACTGCACATCTACAGGCATATATCCTGCCACACCGCACATCTACAGGCATATATCCTGCTACACTGCACATCTACAGGCATATATCCTGCCACACTGCACATCTACAGGCATATATCCTGCCACACTGCACATCTACAGCCACATATCCTGCCACACCGCACATCTACAGGCATATATCCTGCCACACTGCACATCTACAGGCATATATCCTGCCACACCGCACATCTACAGCCAAATATCCTGCCACACCACACATCTACAGCCACATATCCTGCCACACCGCACATCTACAGCCACATATCCTGCCACACTGCACATCTACATGCATATATCCTGCCACACCGCACATCTACAGCCACATATCCTGCCACACTGCACATCTACAGGCATATGTCCTGCCACACCGCTCATCCACATGCATATATCCTGCCACAGTGCACATCTACAGCCACATATCCTGCCACACCGCACATCTACAGCCACATATCCTGCCACACTGCACATCTACATGCATATATCCTGCCACACTGCACATCTACAGCCACATATCCTGCCACACTGCACATCTACATGCATATATCCTGCCACACCGCACATCTACAGCCACATATCCTGCCACACTGCACATCTACAGGCATATATCCTGCCACACTGCACATCTACAGGCATATATCCTGCCACACTGCACATCTACAGCCACATATCCTGCCACACTGCACATCTACAGCCACATATCCTGCCACACTGCACATCTACAGCCACATATCCTGCCACACTGCACATCTCCTGCAACAATGCACATATCCTGCCACACTGCACATCTACAGCCACATATCCTGCCACACTGCACATCTAAAGCCACATATCCTGCCACACCGCACATCTACAGCCACATATCCTGCCACACCGCACATCTACAGCCACACCACACATCTACAGCCACATATCCTGCCACACTGCACATCTACAGGCATATATCCTGCCACACTGCACATCTACAGCCACACCGCACATCTACAGCCACATATCCTGCCACACCGCACATCTACAGCCACATATCCTGCCACACCGCACATCTACAGCCACATATCCTGCCACACCGCACATCTACAGCCACATATCCTGCCACACTGCACATCTACAGCCACATATCCTGCCACACCGCACATCTACAGCCACATATCCTGCCACACCGCACATCTACAGCCACATATCCTGCCACACCGCACATCTACATGCATATATCCTGCCACACTGCACATCTACATGCATATATCCTGCCACACTGCACATCTACAGCCACATATCCTGCCACACTGCACATCTACATGCATATATCCTGCCACACCGCACATCTACAGCCACATATCCTGCCACACTGCACATCTACATGCATATATCCTGCCACACTGCACATCTACAGACATATATCCTGCCACACTGCACATCTACAGCCACATATCCTGCCACACTGCACATCTACAGACATATATCCTGCCACACTGCACATCTACAGCCACATATCCTGCCACACTTCACATCTACAGGCATATATCCTGCCACACCGCACATCTACAGGCACATATCCTGCCACACTGCACATCTACATGCATATATCCCGCCACACTGCACATCTACAGCCACGTATCCTGCCACACTGCACATCTACAGCCACATATCCTGCCACACCGCACATCTACAGCCACATATCCTGCCACACCGCACATCTACAGCCACATCTCCTGCCACACTGCACATCTCCTGCAACAATGCACATATCCTGCCACACTGCACATCTACAGCCACATATCCTGCCACACTGCACATCTACAGCCACATATCCTGCCACACTGCACATCTACAGCCACATATCCTGCCACACTGCACATCTCCTGCAACAATGCACATATCCTGCCACACTGCACATCTACAGCCACATATCCTGCCACACTGCACATCTAAAGCCACATATCCTGCCACACCGCACATCTACAGCCACATATCCTGCCACACCGCACATCTACAGCCACACCACACATCTACAGCCACATATCCTGCCACACTGCACATCTACAGGCATATATCCTGCCACACTGCACATCTACAGCCACACCGCACATCTACAGCCACATATCCTGCCACACCGCACATCTACAGCCACATATCCTGCCACACCGCACATCTACAGCCACATATCCTGCCACACCGCACATCTACAGCCACATATCCTGCCACACTGCACATCTACAGCCACATATCCTGCCACACCGCACATCTACAGCCACATATCCTGCCACACCGCACATCTACAGCCACATATCCTGCCACACCGCACATCTACATGCATATATCCTGCCACACTGCACATCTACATGCATATATCCTGCCACACTGCACATCTACAGCCACATATCCTGCCACACTGCACATCTACAGGCATATATCCTGCCACACTGCACATCTACAGCCACATATCCTGCCACACTGCACATCTACATGCATATATCCTGCCACACCGCACATCTACAGCCACATATCCTGCCACACTGCACATCTACATGCATATATCCTGCCACACTGCACATCTACAGGCATATATCCTGCCACACTGCACATCTACAGCCACATATCCTGCCACACTTCACATCTACAGGCATATATCCTGCCACACCGCACATCTACAGGCACATATCCTGCCACACTGCACATCTACATGCATATATCCCGCCACACTGCACATCTACAGCCACGTATCCTGCCACACTGCACATCTACAGCCACATATCCTGCCACACCGCACATCTACAGCCACATATCCTGCCACACCGCACATCTACAGCCACATCTCCTGCCACACTGCACATCTACAGCCACATCTCCTGCCACACCGCACATCTACATGCATATATCCTGCCACACCGCACATCTACATGCATATGTCCTGCCACACCGCACATCTACAGCCACATATCCTGCCACACCGCACATCTACAGCCAAATATCCTGCCACACTGCACATCTACAGCCACATGTACTGCCACACTGCACATCTACATGCATATATCCTGCCACACCGCACATCTACATGCATATATCCTGCCACACCGCACATCTACATGCATATATCCTGCCACACCGCACATCTACATGCATATATCCTGCCACACCGCACATCTACAGCCACATATCCTGCCACACCGCACATCTACAGCCACACTGCACATCTACAGCCACACCGCACATCTACAGCCACATATCCTGCCACACCGCACATCTACAGCCACACCGCACATCTACAGCCACACTGCACATCTCCTGCCACACCACACATCTACATGCATATATCCTGCCACACCGCACATCTCCTGCTACTACGCACATCTCCTGCCACACCGCTTATCTACATGCATATATCCTGCCACACTGCACATCTACAGCCATACTGCACATATCCTGCCACACTGCACATATCCTGCCACACTACACATCTACAGCCACACCACACATCTATTGCCACACCGCACATCCCCTGCCACACCGCACATCCCGTGCCACACTGCACATCCCGTGCCGTACTGCACATCCCGTGCCGTACTGCACATCCACTGCCACACTGCACATCCCCTGCCACACTGCACATCCACTACCACACTGCACATCCACTGCCACACTGCACATCCCCTGCCACACTGCACATCCCCTGCCACACTACACATCCCCTGCCACACTGCACATCCACTGCCACACTGCACATCCACTGCCACACCGCACATCTACAGCCACACTGCACATCTCCTCTGACATCTGTATCCTGCTGCATTCCAGGCGGCCTCTGTGTTCAGTTTATTCATATACATTGCCTGTGTGTCCAGTTCATTCATAGACACTGCCTCTATGTGCGGCTCATTCAGATACACTGCCTGTATGTCATGTTCATTTATATACTCTGCCTGTGTGTCCGGTTCATTCATAGACACTGTCTGTATGTGAGGCTCATTCATATACATTGCCTGTGTGTCCGGTTCATTCATAGACACTGTCTGTATGTGAGGCTCATTCATATACATTGCCTGTGTGTCCGGTTCATTCATAGACACTGTCTGTATGTGAGGCTCATTCATATACATTGCCTGTGTGTCCGGTTCATTCATAGACACTGCCTGTATGTGCGGCTCATTTATATACACTGCCTGTGTGTCGGCTTCATTCATAGACACTGCCTGTGTGTCCGGTTCATTCATAGACACTGCCTGTGTGTCCGCTTCATTCATAGACACTGCCTGTGTGTCCGCTTCATTCATATACACTGCCTGTGTTTCCGCTTCATTCATATACACTGCCTGTGTGTTATGTTTGTTCATATACACTGTCTCTGTGTTATGTTTGTTCATATACACTGTTTGTGTGTCCGGCTCATTCATATACACTGCCTGTATGTCATGTTCATTCATATACTCTGCCTGGGTGTCTTGTTCATTCAGATACACTGCCTGTATGTCATGTTCATTCATATACACTGCAAGTGTGTCATGTTCGTTCATATACACTGCCTGTATGTCCGGCTCATTCAGATACACTGCCTGTATGTCATGTTCATTCATATACACTGCAAGTGTGTCATGTTCGTTCATTTACACTGCCTGTGTGTTCGGTTCATTCATATATATACTGTATGTCATTCATATAGCCTGTGCGTATGTCAAGTCTATTCATATAGACCGTTCCTTTGATATACTTATACCCATAGACTACCTGTATATCCTGTTTATTCATATAGTACTCCTCTTCTATATTCTAAATCGCCTGTATTTCATGTGCATACATATACAACAGCGTTCCTCGCAGACTGTATGTTATCATACACATGGTCTAGGTGAGGAACGGTATTGTATTCACATAAAATGAGAGCACTACTGTGTATATTATACATACTGTACTCTATATAGACTGTCACAATATTTTCTTACATGTAGTGTATATTCTGTGTTCATACATATAGTAGTGCTTGTCTCACAAGCGTCCTGTACTTCTCTCATGGACTCTGTGAATGTCATCTTCTTTTTCAGAGACTTTTTAAAAATGAAAAAAGGAATCTTAAATCGGTTTGCAACAACGGCCGTAATTTATACAAAACACATGTTCTATTGTAATGAATAGAATCCCGGCCGGAGCATATACACATAGGGCCACATGTATTATCCGGCGAAAGGATGATTTTCGGCGGAAAGTGCCGATTTGCGTATTTTTTTATACGCAAATTGCCGATCTGCGAATAAAATATTCGCAAATCGGCACTTTCCGCCGAGTACGCCAGGGTCAGAGTCCGCGCGATTTACCATCCGTTCCGCCCAAATGTATGCCGAAAACCTACTCCAGTCCTCAGCTGGCGTAGGTTTTTGGCGGTGCACACCGGCGTGCACGGGATTTATGTAGAGGCAGTCCACCTCTACATAAATCCCCGTAGCGCCGGAGCTGCGGGGGCATTTATAAGTCCGGTGTAAAAAACGCCGGACTTAATAAATGCCCCCCATAGTATACGCTCCGGCCAGGGTTCCATCTGGTCGCCGGAAAAACTGACATATCAGTTCACACAATGGAGCGTGCGGCTCCGACCGCACACTCCATTGTGTGCAGTGGTCAATTCGGATGCAGGCGCACGCGGATGCAGGTCCACCCGCATCCGAATTCAGCATAAGTAAAGATCATCCGGCCGGCTGGGTCACAGAACGGTCGGTGTTATATGCCATGTGAACATGGCCTTAAAGTGTACCCGTCGTTATAACTTTCAAAATCTAAATCAGAAGTAGATTTGAAATAAAGCTTTTTTGCAATTTACATTCATTATTTGTTTTTAGTGGTCATGATTTAGGCTGGGTTCACACTATGTATATTTGAGGCTGTATTTGGTCCTCATGTCAGGTCCTCATAGCAACCAAAACCAGGAGTGGATTGAAAACACAGAAAGGCTCTGTTCACATAATGTTGTAATTGAGTGGATGGCCGCCATATAACAGTAAATAACGGCCATTATTTCAATACCACAGCCGTTGTTTTAAAATAACAGCAAATATTTGCCATTAAATGACGGCCATCCACTCAATTACAACATTATGTGAACAGAGCCTTTCTGTGTTTTCAATCCACTCCTGGTTTTGGTTGCTATACAGCCTCACAAATACAGCCTCAAATATACATAGTGTGAACCCAGCCTTAAAGTGTAACTGTCATTTTAATGTCATTTTTCAAAAAATCAATAAATATAACTGCTTTTTAAGTACAGAAAGAGGCTTTTTGTCTAATAACCTACTACATAGATGTTTTACTTAAATCGCTTGTACTATTCATTTCTACAATAAAAAAATTTAATGAGTTACTCTTTAAAATAAAGCTATACTTACTTGTATCCAGGTCCAGACTTTGGAAGGCAGCTTTTTAGTCTTTAGTCTTAGGCAGATTGAAAAAAAGAGACTAAACACATGGGGGACATTTATGAAGTAAACCCAGCCTGCCCTTTTCCCGGCGCAGGCTCTGCACAACCAATCTACACCTGTTTACAGCAGCCAGGCCAGTCCAGGCCAGTACAGGGTGTCACGGCTCAATCAAATGACTGCCTTCTCTGTGAGTGCAGATGACCGGGACTTCCTGTGTTTAGAGTCTTTGTAAAGACAAGTGCTGTGTTTTCCACGATAACAAAAAACAAAAAAAGAATGTAAATTGCAAACTTGCTTTCTATCACATCTACTGCTGATTTAGATTTTTAAAGTTATAACGACAGTGACACTTTAAGTTGCCGGATGGCAGGTGAGAACAAAGCTTAAGACAAATCAAATTCATGACTTGCAGCTAAGCTTTTTATATGCAGTAAAAGTATGTAAAACAATAAGATTGATAAAACAAGGTGATAGAGGTAGACAATAACAACAGGATTATACACTGCTTCCCCCACAAAACCTCATAAGCCAACAATGCCAATCCCTATCATATCATAACAATATCTGGCCTGTCATGGGGATTTCTTATTAGATTCTGTGCTTATGTTTCCCTTTGTTAGTTCCAAAAATATCAAAGGTCCTGGGCACACTGAGAATGGTGGGTTAGTAGCTGTACCTGTACATAGAGCGCGGAACACTGAGAATTAACATAATTTTTTTACTCTCCTCCTCAGCGCTGGCTTCATTAAAGTTTCACTGGTTTAAAAAAAACTTTTGACACGTCAAAAGTTTTGATCTGTTCGGGTCTGAGTGTTCAGACCTGTACCAATTGTAAAAACGAGCTGGGAGAAGACCGCGCTACAGCATGGTCCTCTCCCCGCTCTGTGTCAGTGAAAGAGTTGTGCTCCATAAGGCAAGTCTTTGGGGTTGTCCAGGTCGCATGGACACAGAGGGGGGAGAGGAATAGATAGCAGAGCGGTTCTACTGATTTTCCTGAACGGCTGGTCTCTTACGCCAAGTGAACATGGCCTAAAGGGGAACTCTAGTGAAAAAAATGTTTTCAAAGCAACTGGTCCAGAACATTATACAGATTTCTTAATTTCTTCTATTTAAAAATCTCAAGTCTTCCAGTACTTATCTGCTAATGTATGTCCTGCAGGAAGTGGTGTATTTTCAGTCTGACACAGTGCTTTCTGCTGCCACCTCTGTCCATGTCAGGAACTGTCCAGAGCAGGAGAGGTTTTCTATCAGGATTTGCTACTACTCTGGAGAGTTCCTGTCTCAGATAGAGATGTCAGCAGAGAGCCCTGTGTCAGACTGGAAATAATACACCACTTCCTGCAGAACATGCAGCAGCTGATAAGTATTGGAAGAGTTGACCATTTTAAATAGAAGTAATATACAAATCTGTATAACTTTCCGGCACCAGTTAATTAGAATTTTTTTTTCTACTGGATTACCCCTCTAAAAGGGAAACTACCAGCAGGTTAACATTAGCACGCAAGGTATTGAGAGTGAAGGTACATTTCTTAACTTAATCTTCTCCGCTGTTTTTGTGCAGTTTGTAACTTATACAAACACTCTGCATACTTGTATGTAACAGACAGAGATCACTCCTTCACACACTTTACACCTATACAGGTCACTTCTATGACTGAGCAGTATCCAACCTATTCCTTATGTGTTTTCTTGTGTATGAAAATTTGATGGCCTGTGCTGGATGCTGGATTCCCTTTTGCTATATTCTGTATGAGTGAGCTGGACTTGCTTCTTGTTGATGTCAGTCTGTCCGGCTCATCAGATGCCGTATCACTTTCTGCACTGGCATTGTATCTTCTGTATTGAGCAGCAGTGGAGCCTGAAAAGACATGAGCTGTAGTCGTATCTGATGCATATGTTGTAATATGAGTATAGCTGAATCCAGATACAACACATAAGCTTCAATAAACATGATGGACACAATGCAGACATATTTAGCCACAATTATCTCTGTATTTTAATATACAAAGATGAATAAATAAATAGTAGTTCATAGAACCATCAAGTATGAGCTGTAATAAAATTGTTCCTGGAGGAGCCTTGTACTTATTTTAACTTCACTCTCTGTAAAACAACAAGAACAAACACCATCCAAAATCTGGAAAATTGGTGAAAAAGCAGGAAGTATATGTATGCACATCCTTTGTAAGGCCATGTTCAGACACTGTATGAGACCGGCCGTTCCGCGACCCGGCCGGTCTCAGAAAAGATCTTTTTTGTTTTTCATCTTTTTGTATTTTCTGGTTGTCATGAAGTAAAATAAGAAGTATGGAATTAAAGTAAGCATCATATGTGGAGAAGAGGTATAGATTCTGGTCAGAATACTAAGGGTTTAGGCCCTTTTACACAGGCCAAATTATCATTAAAGAGCGTTTCTAGGAGCACTCATTTACTCAATAATCGGCCACTGTAAAATGGCTAGTGACCAGCCAACAAAGTCGCTTGTCGGCTGATTTGATCTTTTGTTCACACAGTAAAATTTACGGTATCTGGTGCTTATCTCTAAACAGGAAATGTTCGGCTGATAACAATGTATTTCATGGCCGCATGAACAATAGGGTGATTGTTTGTGCGGCCCAGCCACGCAAACGCTCGTGCCATGCACACCTGCTGTGCTGTATAAAAAGACCCAGACGGAAGGAATTGGTTTAGTCATTTTTTTGTATTGTTTGTCATTTTTCTTTATTAATGATGTTAAAATAAACTAAAGCATACCTATCATTCTAGTTCTGTGTTCTGCCAATATATGTGTAATAGCAGTATATCTGACCACATTGGGGAAATTTAGATTTTTCCTCATATCATCGCTAGAAGGGTTAGTCCCTGGCTACTATGATTGTTTCCCATACTCAGCAGCAATGCTCCCTGTCCCCTAGCCTACATTGTCTCCTGCGTCTAATAAAATAGCTAAATGTCCTGGTCTAAATCCTGGATTAGAGCCTTATTTTCTCCCAACCTGAATACTGTGTACACAACAATCAACAGCTTCTCCATAAGTCCCTATCCCCACACCAGCAGCAAGGTGATCTTATAACCAAGGGCCCTTTTACATTATCGCCATTATTTTAGAGAGTGCACAGATTCTGGGCATTTGTTTCATTAGATGCAAGTGTGTATGTAAAGTATGTGAAAATCATACACCTACCTAGAGGTATTTCCCTCAAACATTACTTTTCATATGTTGCTGTCCATGGTGAGACTAACAATTCTTTTCATACTTGTTATTATCTATTCAGTCTCCTTCTCCCAGTTCTGAGCTGCTGCTTTCTACTGAAGACACAAAAAAATTTTTTTTTTCTCCCGTCTCCCCCTCCATTTCAAGGTGGCTGATGTAAACAAGTCCCTATCTGCAACTTTGTAGTGCCGGAAGGGATAATCACAGTGAGTTCATCAACTTGACCTCAGATGAACTCTTACAGAATTACAAAGAAGCTATAAAGTTGAAGATAAAGCCAAAGGAGGAAGGATTTAGAGCAGAAAGGGAGAAAAAAAGCTCACACACAGTTTTTTGTGTCTTCAGCAGAAAGCAGAAGCTCAGACCTGGGGGAAGGAGACTGAATAGATAATAACAAGTATGGAATGAATTGTTTGCCCCTCCATGGGCAGCAACCCGTATCGCAGTGGATTTTCTGCTGCGGATCCACAGCAGATTTGACTGAATGAATGAACACAGCATCAAATCTGCACAATCAAATCTGCTGCGGATCCGCAGCAGATTTTACAGTGCGGATCTGATGCTGTGTTCATTCATTCAGTCAAATCTGCTGTGGATCCGCAGCAGAAAATCCACTGCGATACGGTACGTGTGAAACTCATCTGAATATTTATTAACACATGAATACCTGTTGCTCATTTAGATGTAAACATCCACCTGGATAAACACATATAAACCTGCATCAGAACTTGATGTGTAAATGAGTAGGGCTGCAACAGGTATTTTGTGTTAATGACTCCTGAATGTCAAATCTTTCTAGATATACAGTGATACGGGCAAGTACGACGCATGACTGCATAACAGGGCTGATTTGGTATTCAGGAGTCTGGGAAAGCAAAATGGCAAACACTGTAGAAGCTGGTTGGTGGCCATATTACTTAATACTGTGTGACATGAATTTTAAATCGCCACTTCTCACAGTGCTCACACAAAAGAGGCCGTCCGAGGATGGAGAGCATTATACTGTATGACACAAATGTGTAATGGCACACCACCAATATGGCTCTGACCTAGTAAGGCATTGACTCCACAAGACTTCTGAAGGCGACTTGTATGTTAGTGGTAGATGTTAGTGGCGGATCCTTATAGTGATATAAACTGTGAGGAGGCACCTTGTTTCTGTTCCTCAAACTTTTCCTTAATTTTTGCTGTGTGGTGTGTGGAAGGGTGCATTACCCTGTAAAAAAAAGATGACTCTCATTAGGTTTAGAGATGAGCAAACCTTTCGTGATGCCTGTGATCCCGGATTTATAGTTGCGATCCTTCAAATATGCGGCCAGGATATTCTAGGGAATTGACCTGGAATTCCCTGGAATATCCTGGCCGCATATTCCCGGGATCGCAACTATGCACCTGAGATCACAGGCATCACAATCGAGCGCATCTCTAATTAGGTTATATCATTGCTGTAAAGCGGTGTACCTGGTTTAGTATCCTGTTTCTCTGAAAATAAGACCTAGGAGAGGTTTTCCTGAATTTCTAAATATAAGGCTTCCCCTGAAAGTAAGACTTAGCAAAGTTTTTGTTTGGAAGCATGCCCGCCAAACAGAACACCAGGGCATGCAGCAGTGATTCTTTTTAGCTCACCACCTTTGTCCCCTACCTTCACTGTCTGTTGTAGAGCAGTTGCATGCAGGACGTGAAGACCGTCACCTGCCGCCAACCCTAATGTTCACTTTCACAGCAGTCACTTGTAAATGTGCAGGCAAGACATCAAGAGACCTGTCGTCTTCCGCCATCCTCGTTGCCGCTAACACCGGATGTAGAGCTGCACACAGTCTGCCGTTATCCCGTCGCCTCCTGCCGTACTGTACACTGTCCCTGCTGTGCTGTACGAGTGTGCTGCTGGTGAGCTCCCCCTGGTGGCCGGAAGCTGCCATACAGTACGCTCTGTCCCTGCTGTGCATGCGACATGTGACATGTGACATGTGACATGTGAATTCTTCTTCATGGAGAAATGACATCCTCTGAAAATAAGACCTAGCGCATCTTTTGGGAGTAAGAAGTAATATAAGACACTACTGTCTTATTTTCAGGGAAAAACTGTAATATAAATGGGAGTAACCTTTTATTATGGCAAGTACAAAAACAGGAAGGACGTACAGATATACACAATGAGTATGCAGGTCAGATAGTTATAATTGGGGTTGTACAAGAACACACATGGCACAATACAGAAACTGGAGAAAGGTAATAACTACTGTAGTATATTTGCATAAAATATATATTCATGAAGATGTGTAATCAGGATATACAGGGCACCTAGATTGTAATAGGATAGATGGCACAGGCTTATACATGTAAAGGTTAAAGGGGTCCAATAATAAAACCCAATTGTCTAATAAATGTTATGGGGGTTGTATGTCCATTGCAATGGTCCCCTCTTATATTCCCTTCCTTTAGGGGAACAGGAGTGGTCTCACAAAGCTACTGGGGGAGTTTCAGATTGAGAGTTGCCTGTAATGAAAAGCATTATAATAACTCCCCCATCCTCCCAATACACAGGAATGTTTGGGGGGTGGAAGGTTAACCTGCTCTCTGGCTTATATCTCAGAAGACAAAGGGGTCAGGCAGTGATTTTCCATCACGCCCGACCCTGTCTCCACCGATATCATCTGTTGGTGGATGTAGTGTCGGGAGAGCCCCATACATTTGGCAGATCATGCTGCGAACAGCTGGTTTGAACAACAAGTATAAAGTGTATGGGGACCATTAGACTCATTGGATTTATAAGCTGGGATTAATTGCAGATTTTACTTACAAAAATCTATGAGCGCAGCTTCTCTTGCTGTATAATTTGCTGACTATAGATCAGAATCGTCTGGTGACTGATACAGTTCCACTTCAGATGCTGTAATGTAAATGAGCCATGCAGAAAAGAAGCAAGTGCAGCTTATTTTAGTTTAGTTTAGTTTTTTAGTTTTTTTGTTTTGCTGGTATAACTAGTTATTTTTTTATTATAAGTCTGTGGAAAAGATCATTTAGATATAGTAGAAATAGTTGTTTATGCGATAAACATTGTTGTAAAAATGCTCTCGCCACATAAGAAGCTACGTCACTTATCTGCGGGAATTGTTCAATAAATAGCAAATCTGTTATTAGCATATTACTATAAACTTTAGGAGGCTATAAGACCACCCTTAGGGTCCTATTACACGGAGCGATTTTTAACGATTAACGACTAAAGATAAACGATCGCAAACGAGATTGTTTATCCTCAACCTGAAATCGTTCACCATATTACACAGAATGATAATCGTTAGGTACGATCGTTATTGTGATTGTTACTGTGATCGTTTGCAGAACAATGTGCACTTACACTGAACGATTAGTGAAAAAGTGTGGAACTTGAGCAAATGAATGTGGAACTACAGCGAACGATTAACAGTGATTTTAGGTTCAGATCTAAATCAAAGATTAACGACACACGAAGGATTTTTCGATCGTTGCCTGCAATTACACAGAACGATTATCGTTTAAATTCGTAGGATATACGATTTTTTGCACGATAATTGTCCTGTGTAATAGGGCCCTTAAGCCCCTATTACACAGTTCCTTGTTCCCCGCTTGCTGCTGCCGCTAATATACATGGTGGCAGCGAGCGGTTAAGTACAGGGGGGCCGCAGGGAGCTGCGGGGGGGCCCTGCCAGGGTGATCACTATATTGTCCGGGCAGCCCATAGAGGATAGTTGCGGTCTGCTGCTGCCGCTCCTATTCCGCAGTCCATTTGAAAGGCAAATGACAGCAACAATCAGCCGGCTGATCGTGGCCTTCTATTACACGATTGTCACCAGTAATAGGGCCTTTATTAAGAGCTTAGAGCAATAGAAAACATCCACAAAGGCAAGGCACATTTCCCATCCCATTACACTACAGGTAATGCTAAGCTGGAATAGATTGGTCTTCAGACCTGGAGCATAAACTGCGGGTTTAGAATGTGCTATGATGTCACGTACATTATGCTAATACTAATGCATACTGAGGTGTATAGAGGGCATTGTAAGTAGTAATACATTAGCCTAATTCTGTTTGGTTCATTGTATATACTGGTTGTGTTGTGCTACATGTTAGATATTGCTCTTGGTAGTCTGTAGTGTTGAGCGAGCACAAGTCCACGTTACTCGAGTCAAGCATATTTTTAATGCTGGAGTGCTCAACTCAAACCCAATTGAACCCCATTACCGAACCCCATTGAAATCAATAGGGGACTCGAGCATTTAAGGAAGAAGTCAGGGGATTTAAAGGGGAATTATCAGCAGGTTCATGCAAACAAACCTGCTGATATCCCTCCAGCTTTGTACCTGGTACAGATACCCGCAGGTTCATTTGCATGAACCTGCTGTTAGTTCCCCTTTAACATAATTTTCAAGTGGCAGGAGCAGAAGGGAACATAACAACCAATCATTACCCCCCCCCCCCCCCCCCCCCCGAGCCTTTGCAGGGCTAGATTGCCGCTCCAGGACCCCCGCCGGGCTCTGGGATCTCTTATACAGCTGACGTCATGACCCAGTTGTTGGACTGCCTGCTGATTGACTGGGGCAGGACACAGCTACTGTCACTGATTGGCTGAGCGTGCAATTTATCAGCCAGGTCGTGACATCATCGGAACTTGGGGAAAATGCCTTCCAGGAGGAGTCCTGGAGCTTGTGACACAAGGAGGTGAGTAATGATTGATTGTTTTTTGCCGCCCCTGCCAGACCTCTCCTTTACCAGGTGCATACTGACGCAGTTCTAATGTATCTTGTAGAAACCCATTGCGGTTTTTCATTTAAATTTTTGCATATTTCATTTAAACATCCCTTCAAGGGACAAAAAATAGAATGAAAAAATGAAATAGTTTACTGCGGCTGGCGGGAGGTATAAAATAACTGATGCCCGTCAATTATTGAAGGTGTACGGCCACCTTTACCCAAGCACCATTAGGTGCTCAGTCTGAGCATGCTCGCTCAACACTAATAGCGTGTAGATACTCCTGTAAATGGTAATCACATCCCATCTGTTATATCATCTAAATAATTATTATAAGTCACACATTTTTGCGGATGCGGACATAAGTCTTTGTTTGCTCTGCTTCAATTCCTGTCAACATAAGTTTTCATTTTACAAATATGCGACAGCGTTGCAGGAGAAATTGTCCCATTATGGTAATAGTATTTTATTACCCAGACGTGTGTGATCCTCGGGGGAGATCTCTGGTTACAGTGATGCTTAAGAAATAATCCATTCTAATGTATACTGTGTTAGAGCATTAGATTAGTGTAGCTTTCACAGTTTAGTAGAATGATATTCTCTATATATGCCAGACTTACACAAAAGTGAACAACAAGAGAAAATGTCCCCTCTGAGTCAGTGAATAACTGCAATATAATCACTTTTAAGGTCTGCAGAACCAGTCGTATTACGTCCCTATAAAACTGGCCTAAAGTTGAGCATTTGACCATAAATGTTCACAGGATAAGGTTTTAAAGCAAAAGTGACAGACTAGTATAATAGCAACTGGCAATATTATAGAATCTCCGTCCACGTAGCAGGAAATTATTCTATAATAATGTGACCTGAAATCACATACTATTTTCTGCCTATGTAAATTCATACCTAGTACCTGACAAACGCACCTAAAACAACACTTAAACAGCGAAGAATGGTTGGTAACATTCGGAAAAATCCTCTCGTGTGTACCTACCCGAAACACAGAACTGTTTATCCTGTACAGTCGGTCATGTGTAAATGACAAAGATGTACTTTGCCATGTGATAATTATTGATATAGTAAATCTGTCACCAACTTGTTTCAGCACAGATGGAAAAGGATGTTACCATAGTTGTACCAAGGTTGTAATCACATGGTTGTAAAAAAAAAAAAAAAAAGTAAAACAGTAGGGGGTGGGGTTTGTAGGTAGCCATAAAAGCTTTTTTTGTGTAATGCTTTACACACGTATGCAAAAGATACTGGCGGATCTCTGACAGCCATATTTCTGTTCAGTGTAGGAAGTTGTTCACATTATATGGTAAAGGAACCCTGTACATTGCCAAACGCTGTATAATGGGTTTGGCAATCTTAAAGTATACCTGTCATTATAAAAAAAATTTTTAACATGTCATAAAGACATAAAAAAAAACACAAAAAAATGCAACAGCTCACCTCTAATGGCAAGATACAGACCCAATACAGATATGAAAACTCTAAAAGCAGCCCCCAACTGCTAAACGAAAAACCTCCATAAAAATAATGAGACTCTGGGTTACCATTTGCACATAGTGTGAACCATCCCACCACGATAAGGCGGCCTCATGTTCGGGATGGACCCTACACTGTGCTTTGGCCTCTCCTCTCATATAATAAGCCTATGCTATGGGCATGCGGGATTCAACTAATACTGGCAAAAATAATAACCACCTGGGTGGGTTGGGTGGAGTGCACGACCAGGTAGAGGCAGCCACTCCCCCATCTGGAACACAGGCAAAAAGACAAATTTGGTCAGCTCTCCTGAGATTTTTATATTCATATGGAATCCAACAGAATAAGAATCAACACATGTTCCATCAGATGCTGTCAAATACTAGCCCTAATGTTGGGCATCTCTTTTGTTCTGTAAATGGATGCAGACTAGACTGTGCTGCCTCCTATACACTACATAGTCACATCATCCTGTATTCCTACCTCACTGTATCAAACCCTGAGAAGTTTCCAGAGTCTGCACAGTGCAAGGGCTGTTTTTCTCCTCTTCCTGCTCACTCATCCCCTCTCTACCGCTCATTGCTATATAGATTAGAATGGGAAATGCAAACCTGTCTTTACTCTGCCTCTATGTCATGTAAATAAATAACTTTTTCTTGGTAATGAACAAATAAGAAGTGGTGCTGGTGGTGGAAGTTACAGACTTTCTTATACTTGCTTGTACTATTGATTTCTGCAAAGATGTTTTAAATTACAGTTACACTTTAAGACCTAATATGCAACCATGCAAACTGTAATCGGCACAGAAGTGGAAGCATTACCTATTTGCTTGTCTGTGCTATACATAATTTAGCTTTTAGCTAATAAACTCTATACACTTACAATGCAAAAATATTTCTGAATGCTGCTACAGCTGCTTCATGTCTTTATAAAATCTAATTTCACTTAATGCTTCTTCTTTTTACTATGCAGTGTTGGTAGTTTATTACAGTTTTAAAGAGAAACACATAAAATAAAAAATACAGGAAGGCAGGGGAGTGTGTGAACATAATAAAGTATACTGACCCGTCCCTGTGCCTCCAATGCGTCACTTTCAGGTCTGGCGTGCAGCTGCCAGAAGTAATTTTTGGCCGGCTCCTCCATACGTCACAGCATGGTTCCTGCTGCTGGAACATCATGGCCTCGCTGATAAATTGCCTGCTTAGCCCTTAAGAGACTGCCCTGCCCCCACTTCCTATGTTCTGTCTTGGTGTCTCTGTTACTAGCCACTAGAGATGAGCGAACCTCGAGCCGATCGTTCGGCATTTGAATAGCGGTGGCTGCTGAAGTTGGATAAAGCCCTGAGGCTATGTGGAAAACATGGATATAGTCATTGGCTGTATCCAGGTTTTCCAGACAACCCTAGATCTTTATCCAACTTCAGCAGCCCCAGCTAATCAAATGACGAACTTCATACTGCTGCATAGTATGTATGGATTGTCACAGTTTTAGGCCATGTTCTCACTGTGTAAGACACAGGTCTTTCCGTGACCCAGCCAGGTCACAGAACGGCCGGTACTGCAGTAACTTACAGGTGATCTTCACTGCCGTTAAATTTGGATGTCGGCGCATCAGCGTGCGCCTGCATCCGAATTACCTGCTGCACACAATGGAGAGTGCGTCCGGAGGCGCACGCTCCACTGTGTGCACTGACAGGTTTTCTGCAGCCGCTATTCAATGAATAGCGTCCGCAAAAAACTGACATGTCAGTTCCTTGCAGCGCCGCTAGGGATCCTGGACGGAGTGTATACCATGTGTATACACTTCGGACGGTATTCCTTAGAAGGCAGCACTACGTAAGTTCCGCAGTAATCATGGCCGTTGTTACAACGGCCGTGATTATTACGAAACTTACATAGTGTGAACATAGCCTTAGAGTGGTAGATTATAAACTTTTATTTTTCAGCTAACAAATCTCTTGTTGGTGCCTTGACTGTTATCAGGTCATTCAGGCGGGATTGTTATGCCATGATAACATACAGGTAGATGTAGTCATAGTAAGGTCAGACGGTATTTGAATTGCATTGATCTTGTTAGTAAGGCACCACAAACCTGTAAGTGATTACACACTGGGTAGGACTTTCTTGACTTTACCTGCTACTTCCTGTCACTCATTCACCATATATTAAACATGTTATCAATATAACCTTGTAAGAGAAAAACAATAGAGTGGTAGTTAAATATTCTGGATAGCAATGCAATGAGACTTAGAAGCATACATCTTCATGAATATATGTCGTTTAGGGTATAAACCCACACACCGTATATGCAGCGTTTTTACTGCTGCGATACGCAGCAAACTCGCAGCAAACTCGCAGCAGATTAGATCTAAATAACTGAACACAGCATCAAATCTGTACCAACAAATCTGCTGCGTATTTGTTGCATATCTGCTGCGTATACGGTGTGTGGGTTTATACCCTTAATGTGATATATTTATTAGCATCATCTTTCTCCTGTTTCCAGATTCTCTTTATAGAGTTTATATCAGCTAACATCATATTATATCATGCTCTTTCCTTTGAGGAACTGCATATGATATGCAATATTGCCATATTATAGGGTTATTCCTGAGCTGCTCTCTCCACCCTGCTCTGAACTCCCTTGCCCCCCCTCCCCCTCCCTTAGGGGATACTTATGGAAACAGCATCCCAGGCTGTCTGTCTCTGCACTCTGTGATGTGGACCGACCCCTTCAAATTGCTGACTACCTCACTGAGCTACCCTCCCAGCATCACAGAGTGCAGAGACAGACGACCAGGGAAACTGTTTATATGAGTGCCCCTGACTTATTACCTACAAAATGGCAAGCTTGTTTTCCACTGCCTGCAGATGGGACATTGTCTGCATGCACTTGCCGCACTGTGAAATTGGCTGTGTGGTAATTGATAATTAAAAAAATATATTTTTTTTAAAGCACTGCATTTAGAATATGATCCTTCATTCTCTGCTATGGGTGCCCTATATACTACTGTATGGTGCCTTATTAGAAGCAGTTCCACAGTAATACCAGTAATACTGCGCTTGAAAAAAAAAAACCTTTATCCCTCTGCAAAAAAATCAGTCTAATCCATCAAATAGTATGTCTTGTACAGCCCGGTACAGTTTGACCAAAAATAAAGCTTCTTTTTCACCTCTTGTTTTTCAGAATAGTCTCTTTTGTTCAAGGAGCTCTTGCTGCTGGTTCCGGCATCATTGTTATAACTTCCTGCAAAGATGTGAAATATGACAGGTAAGTGAATGAGAGCAGGGGCGCAGTATGTCACTTATCACATTGTCGCAGATAACTCCTCCCTAGGATGTATACCTAAGGAAAGGCCTAGTCACCCTTAGCACCATTCTTTCTGGGTCCTGAATATGTATTTGTTCAGGTGTCTTGTGTGAATATTCATGTAGATTGAGTGTTTCATAAACATGTTTTATCTTGCATATATTAGCCATTATTTATGGCATCTTAAATAATAAAGGGAAACAAGGTAGAAAAAGAAGATTACATCTGCTCATTTATTCATAACCAGTTTTTCAGCTAACCAATATTTCTCACGATTTTACTAGTTTTGGCTGCAGGGCAGTGCGAAAGGGTGGTTGTCGGTTGTTTCCACTTTAAGAATGATCACAGAACAGAATGTTGCTTCTTTTTATTTCACACGGGCACACAGAATGGCACAATAAGTGTGGTGGTTGCGGTCTACGTATGGTAGTACAAAACATCTGAATACTTCCATGTTCTTGTCTGAACCATCTGGGTCTGAGACACCGTTTGATGCTACACAGGTCCGCCGAAAATCATGTTACACATTAAGGGTGCGTTCACACCTACAGGATCTGCAGCTGATTTTCTGCAGCAGATTTCAGTTAAATAACTGAACACAGCATCAAATCTGATGCTGTGTTCAGTTATTTAACTGAAATCTGCTGCAGAAAATCAGTTGCAGATCCTGTAGGTGTGAACGCACCATAAAGGATTATCCAGCAGTTAATTTACATTTTTTTTAATATACAGTGATCCCTCAACTTACAATGGCCTCAAGATACAATATTTTCAACATAAAATGGTCCTTTCTGGATCATTGTAACTTGAGACCAGAGTCAACATACAATGCTATGGACAATCAGGAACTATGGCACATGTGAATAACTAGATGATCAATGAAAATGGCCATTTTACTGGTAACACCCCAGTATTACTGAAATGCATGCACTGGTTGGCTGTGTAGTAGTGATTCTCTAAAGTACAATGTGATACTACATGTCCTGTACTGCTCTGTACCTGTTCTAGAATACACTGATGTCAAGACATGTGATGGTGTCTCTGCGGTGTTTTGGTTGATCTCCCTGAGGTCAACCAGCGTACTTTAGCATGCACTCACTAGTCATTGCTCCCACTAGCCAGATTCCTACTCCACACTGATGAGGGGCAAATACCCCGAAACAGCTGTCTGTGGATGGATACCTTTCTTGGGTGGTTTCCTTGATTGGAGACATTCCTTGGCTTTGTTGTTCCTTCCCGGAGGAAGGTCAGGCTAGTTCACTGACATTGAGACATGTGATGGTGTCTCTGCAGTGTTCTTTTGCATATTTGATACTTCCAGAGAGGCAGGATTATAGTCATCCATGACCAGCTCTAAGCACTGAGGAACACCCACATGACTAGTTAAAGGAGTACTCCAGTGTGGGGGGTATTTTGGGATCTGGCCGGGAAGGAGGTGGCTGAGAGAAAAGACGTCCACTCACCTCCCCGGTTCCAGTGGCGGGTCCCGTATCGCAGCGCTCCGGTCCCCGGTTTCCGGACGCTTCCTGGTGTCTGACGTGACGTCTCAAGTCTGCTCTGCCAGTCACTGACAGAGGCGGGATCTGAGCAGACTTCAAAACGGATCCCCCCTCTGTCACTGACTGGCTGAGCGGACTTGAGACGTCACGTCTCGAGCCCGCGTCAGACACTAGGAAGCGGCCCGGGACCGGAGCGCCGCGATACGGGACCCGCCAATTGATCTGGGAAAGTGAGTGGACGTCTTTTCTCTCAGCCACCTCCTCCCCGGCCAGATCCCCCCCAAAAAAAACCACGCTGGAGTACCCCTTTAAGGCTAATTTACATATAGCATGGGACATTAACAAACCTCATTTTCTGGGAGTATGTGCAAAGCTCATAGGTGTCTTACATGTGTTTTACCAGCAGGAAGAGTGAGATTATGATCCTGCTATATAGAGCACTAGTGACATTGCATCTGGTATACTGTGTCCAGTTATGGAGACCTCACCTACAAAAAGACATTGATAAAATAGAACAGGTCCAAAGACGGGCTACAAAAATAGTGGAGGGTGTCAGGCATAAAACATATCAGGAAATACTTAGGCATTTGAATCTGTATAGTCTGGAGGAAAGAAGGGAAAGGGAGGACATGACTGAAACCTTTAAATATATTAAAAGACTAAATAAGGTTCAGGAGAGAAGTGTTTTTAATAAAAAAAAACTGAACTTAAAAACAAGAGGACACAGTGAGAGGTTAGTTAGAGGGAAAGAGGGAATCAACGTGAGAAAAAAATTACTTTACTGAAAAGTAGTAGATACTTGGAACAAACTTCCAGCAGGTGTGGTTGGTAAATCTACAGTAACTGAATCTAAACCTGCCTGGGATAAGCATATATCTATCCTAACATAATAAGAAAGGACTAGATGGACCAAGTGGTCTTTTTCTGCTGACAATCTTCTATGTTTCTGTGTATCTTCCAAACAAATGTAGTTATCGCCTATGGAATAGAATATTTTAGGGATACATCTATTCAGTAATGATTAATGTGGCTTGGATGGCCATATCAAATAACACAACACAAGGCAAACAGAAAACATTCCTTGCTGCTTCCCTGTTCCCTTGCTGTCTTGGCTGTAAGATCTTCTAGCTCTGGTTGCGCTCCTCTTCCGCCAGCATCTAACAGCCAGAGAACTGGAGGAGTGAGAGAAGTATTTACTTGTGTATTTTTTTAATGCGCAAAACATTTGCCTAGAAAACCACTGTAAAGGGAAACTAACAGCTGGTTAGATTTTTCTGTTACGTTTCGATAAGACAGGATACGGTGGGGAAGATGGCAGTATTACCTTCATCCTCAGCTCTGTCTTCCTGCAGTCGCCTGCTTAGTACGGTAATTAGGTGGTTCAGTGCATTCCCCCTTCCCCCTTTTCATGAAGATTTAGGTAGCACTCTGCAGTGACATCACACTGGGCACTCATCTTTGCAGACCGCTAGATGAATATTCATAAAGGGGCAGGCAGGTGGGCGAATCAGTGTTCTGAGGGAGATAGTACCACCTATAGTGCACCAGTCCACCTAATAGAACACAGAATTGAAGGAAAACTAACTGAGGATGGAGATTAAAAAAATCTGTATGTTTGCACTATTTTTACATATTACAAAATCATATACAAAACAAGAGTCCGTGGAGCCTCGGTTGCGAGTCTCAAAACACAGGAATAGCCAGATATCCCTAGCCTGTTGCCACAGGGTGCCTCCATGATGGGGAGAGCACCACACCACCCTAATAGCTAGCCCCTTAAGTCCCACTCGGTTGTGAGTATTGGAATATAAATAGGGAAACAACAGGTTGGCCCCTTTTGTGTCAATGTCTAACTCAAGGTGCGAGTATTGCGACATGACAAGGGCTTGCCAAGGCACGCATCCATCCACAGACAGCTGTTTCGGGGTATTTGCCCCTCGTCAGTGTGGAGCAGAATTCTGGCTGGTTGGGGCAATGACAGATCAACCAACAAAACACAGTACTCACTGAACTCAAGGAGATTAGTGAA